>NW_027210655.1:825000-1220000 GCF_029030835.1 Brachyistius frenatus
ATTCCTTTAATTTGCAGGGTCATTGTATCTAATGGGGAGTTTCTATTGAGGCCGGCCGAATGAGTGAAAGCCTTGGAGTGCAAGTCAACGATGCCCCCCTCCCCTCCCCCTCCCCCCACCTCCCCTTTCTGTCTGCCGGCACAGTGGAGGAGGAAAGAGGATGAGAAGAGGAGAATAAAGAAGGGGAGGTGAAGGGATTTGGACAGAGGGATGAAGTTTTAATTAAGGCACTTCTCCCATTTCTAAGAAGACTAATTTAGCCATAGTTCCTCACGAGTGTGTGAGACGATTGAAACAGAGGTGAGGGGAGAGGGCCGAAGAGGGGGCAAGCCTATATCAGATGTATTGTCGGAGGAGACTTTAAAGTGGCCGAACGTGTCATTAAATAGAAAATAACTGTCGGGAGAAGAAGAAGAAGAAGAAGAAGAAGAAGAAAAAAAAAAGAAGAGAAAACGACGGGTGCAAAAGAGTCGGGACGAGTTTCCCCTCGATAAAACAGAAGCAAAAATATTTACCTCCCTATTTCGAAACCTTACGAGAGTTTAGTTCCAAAAAATTTCAAGTGTTTTTGTGTTTTTTTTGGGTGGTGAAAGCGCAGATTAGAAAAATAACGTAAGGACCGGAGGGATTAGCGTTCACCGTCGCGGCGGGAGCAGACGGCAAACAGCTTGCAAAAAAATAAATCTGGGATTGGGAGAGAAACCCAGGTTGTTGTTTTTTTTTTTTTTTAAATGCTGTTTTTGTTTGACTTGTTTAAACGGAGGGCCGATCAGAGCGGAGAACTCCCCGGGGTCCGCGGGGGTCTGAGGGCCCGAGACAAAAGTAGGGCCCGCCTGTACCCGAAAGGTTCCCCGCCCCCCGAGGGACCGAGGGGATATGCAAAGCCCCGCACCTTCACACTGAGTCCCGAATTTGAATGGCTTAAAAACCAGGGCCGCACCATAAGGAGGCAGCGCTCGGCCTCCTCCGGCCATCGTGGCTTTACATATAAAGGTTGGGAAATGTAAATTGTGTGACGGTGACGAAGGGGAAGTCAGGAGGGTTTAAGAATGGAAATGAGAGTTTTGTGTGGCGACGCTGCGGGGAAAAGGCTAATGAACGGGCCGAACGGATCAAAACAATTAACGAACGACTGTCAAACTTAGTCAATCGCTCGTAACCCGGGAGTGAACGGAGAGAGGGGGGGGGAGGAGCGGGGCGAGGGGGGGGGGGACCCCGGGGAGAGTTGAGTTCATTGCCTGCGATGGACAGTGTCAATCAAACCGCTGTGTGGAAAGCCTCACCGCCCAGGTCTTTGAGGACGCGTCGACTGTCCGTTCGTCTTCACTGCACCGCTCGACGCTATCGGGAGACGACTGCACGGGAGACGATGAGCAAGTGTTCAAAAATAGCCGCTCGGCTTTTTTTTGTTGTTGTTGTTGTTGTTTGTTGTTTTCTTCACTCTGCGGGACACATTAACGCGGCGAGAATAATTACGTTTATTTTGCTCTTCGTTCTCCGCGTTCAATGTAATTTTTTTCCAAAAGTAAAGACGAATCTTTCGAATGTATTTGGGAATCGGAGGGGAAAAAAAAAAAAAAAATCTGATAAATTCTTTATTTTAGTGTTAAAGAGACGCTAAGAAAATGCACGGGTCAGCAAAAATGACGAACAGGAAAATAGGGTCTTCCTTAACCATATTCACCTGGTTGTCACAGTAACCATGACGACAAAGATCCCCCTAAAACAGAGTCATTTCGACCTGTAAAAAAAAAAAATCGTACCGCTTTCCCAAACTTTCCCGTTGATATCGATTGTATTAATCCCCCCCCCCCTCCCCACTACCACCACCACCACCACCCTCCCTGTCGGGATGAATGAAGTCGGCTCAACCGGTCGCCGTCGGTATCGATTCTTCCTTGCAGCCCGGAAACTGCCGACAGGAGCCACGACAGCGCTCCTTCGGAGAGGCGAGCTAATGGTTTGCCCGACGGGGATAACGTCGGCTTTTGTTTTTGTTTTTGTTTTTGTTTTTTTTAAGCATCTGTCCCTTCTCACGCGTCGACAGGAAGGAAGGCGACTGACAGACGGCAGCACTTCTGCTTCCTGCCGCTCAGCTGCAGCCGCTCAGGGAAGAAACAAAACTGCATATCAGTTGTGGTTATATATACCAACAGGGTATGAACAAAAAATATAACTATCATATCCGTTTAGAGCTCCTTTTTTTTTTTTTTTTTTTTTAAGTTATTGATTTCTGTCTTGTAAAGCTTTAAAAAAAAAAAAAAGAAGCTATAAATGAACGGCGATGGTGTTTCCGATACGTCATGAATATCCAGAACGGCCGGCGTCCGCGCCGGCAAATGGTCAATATGGAAATGTTGACTGTCCGAAAACGTTCGTGGCTCTTTGTGAGTCGTGAACGTTTTGTAAGCATGAAAAAGGTCGAAAAGAAAAAAAACAAAAACTTTTTTTGGGGGGGGGGGGAGGTTGTGCTCAAATCCCCGGAAAAAAAAAAAAAAAGTGGGGGGTGGATCTGCCAGAAGAGAGAGAGGGGGTGGGGGGGAGTGTGTGTGTGTGTGGGGGGGGGGTGATGTATGGATGCGTAAGAGTAAGAGTTTATTCACTGGCGTCTGAGGAAGCCTTTTCAGAGTCGCTGAGTGAGTGTCTATAGCGGGGCAATCAAGCATAGGACTAGGAGGCTTTATCTCTAAAATACAACCCCACCTCCACTCCACCCCCCCCTCACACACACACACACACACACACACACACACACACACACACGCACACACCACTCTGTCTTTCTGGTACCTGTGAGAGTCTCTCATGTGCAGCTAAGGGTGCCATTGAGGCAGACAGGAGGCAGAAAGGCCCCAATGAGCGACAAACAATCCTGAGGAGTCTATCATTCTGTGTGGTGTTGTCTTAGGGCCTGAATAGAGCCACTGTGACCCTGCCCACCACCACCACCCCCACCCCCACCCCACTCTTCCCCGCCCCCCACCCTCCCACCGCCGTCCTATATCTGCTGCCAACCACTCCGCCGCCACCATCTCCAAACCGTCCTGCCAATGAGGGTTTTATCGCCAACTGTAGCCGCTATCTCTTCCTCAGCCCCCTCCCTCCCCCTCCCTCCCCACGTTGAACCGCCATGTTTCTATTCCAGAAAAGGGACAAACCAAACATCGGCCGTCACCACAGGTTCCTCTGGAACGCCTCAGAGGCGCACGGACTCATCGCCAGTTATAGAAAAACAAATACTAAATACCAGCGGGGGGGGGGGGGATATGTCAGTTCGGCTAAAACTGCAGGCAATCCTGGCACCCGTGTTTCACCGAAATCTGCCCCCGATTCTGTGGTTCGGACGTGATCTCCTGCCTCCTGATGTACGCGGGGGGGGGGGGGGGGCTTTTTGTACATAAGATTCTGGGAAGTTGAAAATGTTGATATTGTTCAATGGAAGAAAAATAAACGCAGCGGACTCGGCACTTTAAATTAAAAAAAAAAAGAAGGGTGTCCTGTCTCAAATCTGCAAGTGACGAACGTGTTCCTTTCACCGTTAAAAGAACGATTTCCTTATTTTAGCAATTATTTCTCGCCTAATTGAACAAAACCACAAAGGCGGCAGATTTAAAAAAAAAAAAAAAAAAAAAAGAACAGCGCGAGTTGTTTCCCGACCAAACGTCAATAACTTCACGGAGGAGCAGATGATTTTGTCAAGTAGGTGAGGAGACCTGTTGGGTGTCAATACGTTGAAATAAATGAGAAAGTCGCATTTTTTTTAATTTATTTTTTCAGACGTAGCACCGTTGTTCGGTTTGAACGCAACCCCCCCCCCCACCTCCCCCATCCCAAAAAAAACAAAAACAACAACAAAGATTTGTCTTTCTCGAGTCAAACGTTGATGCTCCATCCGGCCGACTCGCCCGCTGAGCTCCGCTGTGTGGGAAAGGCAAGGACGACCATGACTCATCCAAACATATGGTTCCTCTGATTCCCTCTGCCTGAGCTGTCTGCAGCATCTGTTGCCAAGCGCCACACAGACAGACACTGTGACCGACAACAGTGCGTGTGCGTGCGCGTGTGTGTGTGTGTGTGTGTGTGTGTGTGTGTGTGTGTGTGCGTGTGTGTAAATGACACTAACCAGGGGAGAGCTGGGTGCAAAGGGGGTACGGGAAGGGCACGGGGCCGGTGGCCGCTGGGGTGATGTAGGGGGTTGAGGAGGTGGGTGAGTGGTGGTGGTGGTGGTGGTGGTGGTGGTGGGGGGGTGGAGGGAGGGTGTGAGGGCACCAGAAGGGCGTAAATAGAAAGGCATAGAATACAGTCATTACCCACCCAGGGCTATTCCTCTCTGGCCCATTAGCTGCTGGCGGCCGTGACCAATCGGGTTTTGTCGCTCCTAGCAGGGTCATCCAGTGGTGGTCTGGACCCCTCTTTCTCCATAATGGACGCTCACTCAGCCGTCCTCACACAAAAACCTTTAAGAGTGGGGTGGGGGTGGAGGGGGTGGGGGTGGAGAAAGAAAAATTCTCTGCCTGACTCCCTCTCCTCTCCCTCTCCGGGTGTTTTTTTTTTTTTTTTTTTTTTTTTAAGAGCCAGTCAGGCAAGAAAGAGCAAAAAGAGTGGAAAGACATTTGTTTGCGACGCGAGACGCGCAGGGAAGCGATCGTTTAGCCACACGTGGGTCGACGGGGGGACGAGTCCGTGGCGGCGGGTCTTGTTTAACCCTCTTGACTCGTATGCCAGAAAAGAAAGAAAGAAAGAAAAAAAAAAAACACATCAAATTGTCCCCTCGCGGGCCTTTCCGGAGCGCGAGGGGACGCTCGGTTTCCTTCTGCGGGACGAGCTCACGGCTTCACAACTCGGGCCGGCGTGTGTCATTTTCAAAAGTGGGAAAGGGGGAATTTCAAACGGGCCGCGGCAGATTATCCAGCGTGTACGAACACTGAACCTTGAACCCGGATTGGTTAAAAAAAAAAAATAATAATAAATGGTGCCGGTGAGAAAAAGGGGGAAAAAAAAAAAGGTGTCGGGGAAGTTTCGTTCGATTTATCCGATTCGGTGAAATCACATTCACCCGTTCAACATCTGCAATTTAACGTCCCTCCGGCAGCTCATAAAAATGCCTCGTCGTCATAATCTGGGTTTAACAAACCGACTCGGTGAGTTAAAAAAAAACAACAACAACAAAAAAAAACAACCCCCCAAAAAAACACAATTTTGTTCCTGAAAAACACACTGAGACTTGTTTACGTTTTACAACACACACAAAGTGTTTGTGCGCGAACGCATATCGCATCTGAGTTGCCTGTCCGTGTGTGTCCGTGTGTGTGTGTGTGTGTGTGTGTGTGTGTGTGTTTTTTTTTGTCCAGTCCCAAAGCTGAATAAAAGGCCAGTTAGCCACCTAGCGGGCTGCTAATTCTCCATGTCAAATACAATGGCTGCAATTATATGGTAATCAGTGTTGGTGGCTCACACCTTTTCTGCTTGCTTTTCTGCGGGTGTGTGTCTGGCCGAGCCGCTCCTCAGGGAGACGGTTAGTCACGGCTTATTATTGACCCATTAGACACCCGTCCCGCTTGCCAGAAAGAAACCAGTCGGCTCGCAGGCCGCGGCTGCATTCACTTAACAAACAATAACGAGGGGAGGTGGGGGGGGCGGGGGGGTGAAAACGAAGTTAATCATTTTGTTATCTCTGGGCAAAAATGAATGAATCCATCGGTGCCAATTTGCGCTTAGGATTTGTTACATTTGAATTAGCACGGCGCCGTTTTTTCTTTTCTTTTCTTTTTCTTTCGCGTTCGACGACTTATCGAACGGCGTCGCCGTCTTTTCGACAGTTAAGTGTTTTTTTTTTTGTTTTGTTTTTTAAGTTTTGAAAGTGCAAAAAAAAAAAAAAAAGAAATTTTCTGTCGCAAACTGGTGGATTCACTTCAACATGCGCTTCAAACGAAGCACCGCTCGAGGGAAAAAGTCGCTTCCAGAGTCTGCTAAATCGTTTCCGTAGAAACACGGACACGATTGGTTGCCACGGCGAAACTACATCTAAAAAAAAAAAAAAAAACACCTGTACAGGGTACCGACCGTTAAAACAAATATCCGAGCCCTCCCTCGCTTTGCGCTGTTGCTACGCGTGAAAGTCGACAGCCGATTTTAATTCGTGGTACTTTAATGGTGCTTTTTTTTTTTTTTTTCCCCCCCGTTTTGTTTACGTTTCCACTTTGTTTAAAAAAAAAAAAACCACAAAAAAAACTAGATGATCGCGCGAGCATTGACGACGTGACGACGAGGCCCGTGAAGATAATAAACTCCGTCGTCTTTGTCGCTCCTCCTCTTCGTCACATAATCGACAACGGTGTTGTTTTGATATAATCCTCCAGATCTGTCAACTCTAAAGCTTGCCCTCTGCCCCCCGCCCCGCCACCCCGCCCCCCCCCCCCCCCGGCAACACACCCACACGGACCCCGCTGCCACCTCCTCATGCCGCCCAACCTCCACCGCCACCCCCACGCCCCCCCCCCTCCAAAAAGCAAAAGCTCTCTTTGTTAACCTAATGTGCTTTTACCAGTTGCTTTCTGCCAGGGAGACATCTGCTGTGTGCAACCAGTCAATATTGTGAGGACAGTTCAAAGCGGCCAGTTCATTATCTGTGTCAGCTTAACAACCCGAAGGTAGCGGTCTAAGGGACACAAGGAGGAGGAGGAGGGAGGAGGAGGAGGGAGGAGGGAAGAGGAGAGGAGAGAAGGGGGTGACACAATGTGTGAAGACACAATGGACTCCTCATTAACCAGTGATTTATCATGATGGGATGCCCAGTTCAACCTTTGCCCCACCACCACCACCACCACCACCACCCCTACTCCCCATCCCTTCGCGCACACACACCTCTGGAAACCCTCTAGAAAAAGGAAAAAAAAAAGGATCCTATTGTTGGAGAAAAGGAAAAGAGAGAGAGACTGTGAAAGTGGAGTTGAAAGCGAAATGATATAGTTAAAAAGTCTAAATGAAGAAGTAAAAAAAAAAAAAAAAAAAATCATCCGCGGCCCGAAGTGTGTCCCCCTTTCTTTCTTTCTTTTTTTTTTTTTTTTTCAAAAGCGAGGACCTGCACACCTCAAAAACTTCTCCGCTTTTCGTTTGTTTTTTTTTAATAGTAAAACTCGTAAAACCCCAAAATAGAGGTCGGTGGTTTCTCTTATCGTCACGTTCGCTGCTTTGATTCACTTTTTATTTTTTTTTTTTTTTTTTTAAGATTTCACTACGAAAGACTTTGAGTGGAGTTTATTTTTTTGTTTTTTTTAGGGACTTCTCACGCAAAAAAAAAAATCCAGCCGCAAGAAAAATCAAATTCAATAAACATTACTCGCAATCAGATTCACACCGTAAAGACATTTGACACCCCCTCACTCCCCCCCCTCCGAGCCGGGGCTTTATTGAAAGTGAAATCTCCGCATGTCACGATTGATATCATACGTGTCAGGAAAGAGCCTCTAAAGATGCTCCATGCGTTGCAATATGCGGGCGGTGTGTTCGCGGCCCCGTCCTTCGGGCCGGAGACGGGAGCCTCCTCTTCGCACATAAAGGCCGCATAATGAGCATTTAATGTCTGGCTTCTCAAAACGCAATCCGAATATTCAACGTGGCCCATGTGTTGGTTTGTTGGAGCGAACACACCCCCTTTTTTCTTTTTTTCTTCTTTTTTTTTTCCATCCTTTTCCATGCAAACCCCCCCCCCCCACTCCTCTTCCTCCCCGTCCCCCTCCTCCTCCACCACCTCCCTCCATCCCTCCCTTTTCTGAATCCATTTGCCTAAATCAATCTCACAGGAGGCGGTCGTGGATAATGTACCAGCCAGGGTTTGTAAACCGTTTTGTTAACAATTGCATTTTTGAAAAGAAAAGGGAAAAAAAGAGGAGGAGAGGAGGGAGATAAAGCGAGACAGAGAGAGGGCGAGAGAGAGAGAGAGAGAGAGCGAGAGAGAGCGAGAGGAGGACACAGGGAGGAGGACACAGGGAGAAGACGGGCAGAAGGCTGCTGAAAGAGGAACAGTTGGGTGGGTGTGGTGCGGCTCCGGACAGACCCCGGCGACTGGTGACACCCCTGTCCCATCTCCTCCCTCCCTCCCTCCCTCCCTCGCTGGGCTAAAAGCCCGCATCCGCCTAATTCGGTCCAGTCCTCGCTTTAGTCACACCACCTGCCTCCGCCATTCTTCACCACACACACCCACCCGTCCGCTGACATGACGAACAGACGGCGTAAACTGCTGCATAAACATCCCTCACACACACACACACACACACACACACACACACACACACACACACACACACACACACACACACACATGCTTAGCCGCATTGACAAGGGGAGGGGGGGGGGAGGTGTTGTGATAGTGATCGATAGTGAGCGATGGGAGACGATCGCGGTCTCTCGGTTGCGGTGAAGGAGCACATGTGACTTCTCTCCGAGCCGTCGCGCTGAAAACGCTTTAAAAGGAGTAAAAAAACAACAACAACAACAACAAAAAAGGCCTCGTTACAGAAGCTTGTTGTTTTCGTACTTTGTGAAGTGTATTGGGACCATTGTTGCGCGAGTAAAATCAAATTGAATAACTTTTATCGAAACTGTAAAGAATCCGATCAAATCAAAGTGCGATACCAGACGAGGACACGTTCGCTTTAAAAGTCACCTGATTTGGTCTGGAAGATTTGTCTTTTGTTTTTGTGGGTTTTTTTTTTTTGCACCGCCGACTGAAAGGAGCTGAAAAACAATTTGAAGTTGGGAGACACAAATTCTGTTCAGGGATTTTGTTTTATGTAGAAATAATGACTCGGTTTAATTTGCTGTGTAGTGACCAGTTTATTTGTGTGGATTTGACTTCACTCCAGCTCTAAAGACTCTTACGAGAAACATTTTAAGACCAAAAAAAAAAAAGATTTACTATCGCTGAAGGCCGCGATGTAGACGTCCCGTCCGCTCGGGCTCCGTTGAAGCCTCGCGGTGGTGGTGGTGGTGGGGGTGGGGGTGACGGGGGGGGGGAGGGGGGGGCGCAACATCTTCTGTACAAGTTAGTAGTGACACATCCCATCAGCTGGGACCTGTTCCTCTTGTGTTCCCCTCGGCCGAGCCACTTTGCCTATCAAAGCCGGGCCGGTTTGACGCCGTATTCCCTCAGGAGCCCCTCAGATCTCCACCAAAAGCGCCCATTACCGGATCATAAGCTGCGGGAGTCGGGCAGGACGCTGGACAGGAATCCCCAGTAGGGTCCCGCGGATCGGCGCTGATTTGCAACATAAGCGCCCCCTTCCCCCTCCCCCCCCCACCACCACCACCACCCACCCACCTGTGATTGCCCATTAGCCCCCTTGTCCCCACTGACGGCGGCTCGCAGGGTAGCATGTGTAGCGCTAACCAGCCACTGTGCATTTGCCATTGAAGGTTTCGCGACCATCGCTTCCCTCTAATTGGGTGCGAGGGGTGTTAGGAGAGGGTCCGCGGCTTCGGGGGAATTGATAGTGACATCTGATCTGACGTCCACTTAAAAATGAAGATGGCGTCGAGTCACCGTGTTGCCGACAGAAGAATATTGTCCCGGGAGGGCGGCTTAAAGATCCGATGATTGACGGGTTATTATAATACAAGCGCTCGTGTGTCAGGACGGATTTTCAGTTTCCGTTCATTTTTCACAGCTGAAATTTGTTCACCGTACTGCGTTTTTGTTCTTTTTTTTTTTTATATTCGCATAACACGCGTCAGTTCTGGACAAATAAAAAAAGTGAGCCAGAGCCGAGAAATAAATACGGACTGAAAACCTTTCAATACGTCACAGCATTTCTTCTTAAATCTGTTCCTGTCGTTTGCAACATATTTTGACTCGAGCTATGAAATTGTTGGAAAAAGAACACGTGGACTTAAAAAAACAACAACAACAAAAAAACTCTTCATTTATTCATAAATATTTTGAATCCATAACGTCTGAAAATGTGTGCCGGGATGGTCTTCAATCTGTTGAATTTCACACACCATTAGTACGACGCCGTTCTAGCGTTAATACTTATTTAACATTTTTAAATCCATGTGACAGACTCGGGTCCAGGCGTCCATTCCTGTTGCGTCACTTGTTCATTTGGCGTCTTCAAATCAACTCACTTGCTCCGTTCGCACGTTTCCGAAGCTCGATTTTAAAATCTCCAAACCCGGGATTGTGACTTGTACTTTACTCCGTTTTATCTACTCAGACTTCATAAATTCATATTTGAATGCTTCTTATATCGCCGTCTTATTTGATGTTTTTGTTGATTTTTAATTCGTCTTTCATTGTTAAATCTTCCTTCATCTGACATGCTAAATGGTTTAACTGGAAGCTCAACCGCGGTTCGACCTCTGCCAACTTTGTCTTCTCGCTGCGATCACTGCCGTCGTTTTGATTTGTTCTTTGCGTTGTAAGTGACTCGATGTCGTTGTGAATGAGGGGGTCACCCTCAATGATTTCTCCAGTATCAATAAAGGTTGAATGAATGAATGAATGAATGCACCAACAGGAAGTATCCTAGATTAGATTTCTGAAATGTCATGTAAATAATAAAGCAGATTTTGAGGCGTGAAAGCTGCAAACAGCTCTTTTTTTTATTTTTATTTTTACATGTATAGAAATAATAGACTTGGGGAAGCGGCGAGAAAAGACCATTACACACCAAAAAAAAAAAAAAAAAAAAAAATCTCGAAGCGTACGTCTTCAATTGAGACCAAAACTGATTCCAATCAGGAGTGTTTCCATAACAACATGTCAAATTCAGACACATTCGGGACGCAAGTAGAACAATAACCGAAACCAGTGGGACCGGCTTGTTTCGCGGTCTCGTCTGCATGTGGCCCGTCGGGTCGGAGCGCGCGCACGAGACACCGAGTGTGGTCCGTCGACGGCTCTTCCCAATCAACCCCGGAGGACCCCCGGCCCCCTTTCTTTTAGCCGCCCCGAGCCTTCGACGGGCCTCGCATGTGTTTACACACGCTGATTAGTTTGGTAAGTGTACCGAGTTGTCCCGTGGACGGTGATCTCTGAATCAGTGTTCCCCCCCGTCCCGTCCCCCCTCCCTCACCCCCTTCAGTCCCATCCTTTATCTTTCCAATTCCTCTGTCACAAAAGCCGGAGATCCTCTTGGAAAAGCGGTGAGAGAAATTAGAGGATCAGAGTCGGCCTACTCCTGAGCAAACAGACTGAAGCTAATGGCCCGGCCCGCTTTCTCCTCCCCTCAAATTATTAGCGGAGCGAGGGAATGTAGCCGGACCGGTCGCGATGTTAATGCTAAAGCTACGCACACACACGCACACACACACACACACACACACACACACACACACACACACACACACACACACACACACACACACACACACACACACACACACACACACACACACGCACACCGGGTTGATCACTCCACCACCCAGGCAGTGGGAGAGGATGCGAGAGCAAAGGAGTGAGACTGAAAAAAATGAACGTATGCACATGGGGGTGGGGTGGGGGTGGTGGTGGTGGTGGTGGTGGTGGTGGGGTTATGTTCCCAGGGGCCTAAAAAACATAATGCAGCAGGTTTCTGAGCTGTGAGAAAAAAAAAAAATGACAAACGAAGAAGAAGAGGATCCTGATCAAAGTCCAAACCTGAACTCGATTTCATGGATGTTTTTTTTTAGCGCAGTTTCTGAGCTTTGTTTTACAGATTTTTCCTTCCTTCTGTCGGAGGTTACTTCCTGTTTAAAGAGAGTTTTTCCTTCCTTCTGTCGGAGGTTACTTCCTGTTTAAAGAGAGTTTTTCCTTCCTTCTGTTGGAGGTTACTTCCTGTTTAAAGAGAGTTTTTCCTTCCTTCTGTCGGAGGTTACTTCCTGCTAAGAGAGTTTTTTCCTTCCTTCTGTTGGAGATTTCTTCCTGTTTAAAGAGAGTTTTTCCTTCCTTCTGTTGGAGGTTTCTTCCTGTTTAAAGGGAGTTTTTCCTTCCTTCTGTCGGAGGTTACTTCCTGCTAAGAGAGTTTTTTCCTTCCTTCTGTTGAAGATTTTGTCCTGTTTAAGGAGAGTTTTTCCTTCCTTCTGTTGAAGATTTCTTCCTGTTTAAAGAGAGTTTTTCCTTCCTTCTGTTGGAGGTTTCTTCCTGTTTAAGGAGAGTTTTTCCTTCCTTCTATTGGAGATTTCGTCCTGTTTAAAGAGAGTTTTTCCTTCTTTCTGTTGGAGGTTTCTTCCTGCTAAGAGAGTTTTTTTCCTTCCTTCTGTTGGAGATTTCGTCCTGTTTAAAGGGAGTTTTTCCTTCCTTCTGTTGGAGGTTTCTTCCTGTTTAAAGAGAGTTTTTCCTTCCTTCTGTTGGAGTTTTTTTTCCCTCCTACCTTACGTGGGAATTGTTGAATCATTGTGGTCCTCTGTATAATGTAAAGTTCTGCTGTAAGGACTTTACTGTGTTAAGTGCTGTGAAAAAACCTGTCCTGTGATTTGGCGCTGTTATAAATAAAATTGAATTGAATTTGACCAAACAAAAGTGTTGTGGGCACCCCAATCTGTGAAACCTCATCCTCCTCATCCTTTTTTTTTGGGGGGAGGAGGGGGAGATATGCCTGATTCGCACAGGTAACAGCCAGGTAACCCAATAACATTAAAAACCTCCCTGAAATCATTCCCCACCTCTCCATCAACACGGCCTCCTCTGGTTTTAGGTTAGCAACAGCTGGCTAAAGCAGAATATGTTAATGCCACTTTTCTTGGGAGGAGTACTTTGGGCTTATGAGGGATTAGCGCTTGTTGGCCAGCCCCGACTCCCCGCTGAGCGAGCACGCTAATACAGGTGTTAGTAAACTGGCATTAGGCTCCAGCTAATTAGCTCCCATTCACCGAGCGATTGTCCGGCGAGCTCTGCCATTTGTAGCGGTTGTTTGCTCATCGGCAGGGAGGTCTCTGTGCTGTGGTGGGTCCGTCATGATCCGACACGATCTCCCCTTCTTCCCCTCTCTTTAGGCCGCCGGGACAGCAGGGGCGCATCCAACAAGAGGCGAAAACTCGGGACGGTTTGAGGGGAGCCAGAAGCCAAGACATAAGAACAGAGGACGGCCAGCGGCGTCACGCTGAGACAGTGTCCCCCCCCCCCCCGGTAAAGTAGCCACACATGAGAATGCATCTTTAGTTCCCGCTCGAAACCGTCGCGCCAGCAGCCAAAAAGATAATCTAGCAGCCAGTGACACAATGCGGTGGTTGTCGCTATAAAGGATCGCTCTGGTTTATCTGAACTTCGGCCATTATTCCCGCCAGAATATTCTACTCGCTATATAAGTAATTCTACGGATCACTACTACAACCAAGTCCATCGAGGCAAAAAAAACAACAACCACAAACCGCTTGTTTAAAAAAAACAAAAAACAAAGTTAGGACACATTATAGGAACCACTTTATATGGAGGTGAAACAGGAAAGTGAGCAGTGTGTATACGGAGGCTGCAGATGGTAAAGTAGGTCAAAACGTAAACCAGGAAAAGCTGGTCTGGGAACATGTGATGAAGGTTTATTGTGTGAAGTTTCACTGTTGGTTTAAAACCTGTTTGATTGTTTCCTACAAACAGTGACGAAGATCCGCGGTAAGAAACATTTTCTGTTTCTGACGTATTGCCGCCAAAAACATAAAACTGATTTTGACGGTGGAATTATCATCGACCTCGGTTATCTGGTCTCCGCTCTTGATCAGATCTCGTTCTCCCCGACAGCAAAACGGGAAAATGTGTCAAATGAACACCTGATAAAATAAATTCAAAATCAAAAAGTCACTCGAAGGAGAGCCGCAGGTGCTGGAACTTTCTCCTGCTGAGACGAAGCAACGTAAAAGGCGTTAAATAAAACGGACGTGCAAAAGTTTAAGGCATTTTAGAGGCTTAAAGTCTCATCCATCATAAAATAGCATCAAGAAAAAGGCATGAAAACGACCCAAAATCATCCAACCGCCGTCACAAAGAAGCATCCTGCAACAGATGGTTCGACCCCGCAGATTCTTCAAGATCTTTGGGGGGGGGGAAACGCTGCATAACTGTTAAAAATGTATTTTTGAAAGCGTAATAATAATAATATGCATAATAATGCAAATTAATACAAAATTCAAGCGTTTGCAGTTGTTATGTTTAAGATGAGACAAAACTTCACAATCACGTCAAATAATAACCTCGATAACGAATTACAATTTGCGTCAAATTATTCGTGTGGACGAAAGGACGTTTTTTTTCAACTTAATAATTATTTCAAACTTTTTTTTGGGGGGGGGGGGCAAAACATCGTGATGAAAAACGCATTTTTAAGAAAATCAAATCGTCCTATGAGGTTCAAAAGCCCTGAAAATAAAAACAAAAACAAAACAAATAATCTTAACTCAAACACCTGAAAAGCAGTTATTTGAATATTTTTCTCTCTCAAAGACGGTTCAAACTTTTTTTTTTGCTCTAATTTGATTTCATTAAAAAAAAAAAAAAACCATAACGCGTTACGACAAGCGCCGCGCGATACGCCGAACGACTGATCGAGTGCGGACGCGGGAGATGTGGGAACGGGAATTGAAAGATGGGTATTAACGTGCCCTTCGAGCGCCGCTGGATGTGGGAATCGGACTAAAGGTTAGTTGGCTGACATTCCCAGAAAAGCCGTTCTCGCCGGCGGCAGCTCAAAGGAGTCATTAAAGCTTCGGCCGTCCCGCCACAAAGAGGAGATTTAAGACAGCAAATAGATCCGACGCTGGAAAAACTCAAAGCCAAACACGAATATCCACTAAGAGGCTTTGCTGTTATTATGCTGTTATTACCGCACACAAGAGCTGTCCAGATTTTTTTTTTGTTGTTGTTTTTTTTTTAACTGTTTCAAGTTTTCTGGGAAAGTCTCTTCATATCTCGTCGTGTCAGCTTTTTTTTTTTTTTTTTCCCCCTACCGGTTAGGAATCACGCCTGCAGTCAACTTTTACGACATATCGACGAACTGCACTCCCGAAAGCGCGTCTTATTGTTGACATAATGACGCTGCTGGTCTCGGCATCACCTTCGTTCGTTGACTTTAACAAGGCGCGTGGAGTGGGCTCACGGTTCAGACCAGCTCAGCGGTAGAACAAAAGGCCGGCGGCGCACCCGGAGGGGGAAACGGTCGAGGGAGTGAGAAACGTGGAGTCGTTGGAACAAACTACGCGCTTTGGAGTTTTTCTCCTTTTCGACACACTTAACGGACACGAGGAAAATGTTTGTAGGAAAAAAAGAAAACGAAAAAGCTACTCTTTGGTTTCTGACTTGCTGGTTTAAACTACCTGATGCTGTACAATTGTCTCTAATCTCCTTTTCTTTTTCTGGTCTCAACAGTATCATATGGTGGGAACTCTTTTTATGTGGGGTTTTTTTTAAGCATCTTTTTTGCTTATTGATGACCACTAATCAAACTGCTCCAGATTTTTTTTGTGTGCCATTATTGTCACCATGCAGGGTCGTACTTCAACTCTCTTTAGGTTTTTACCTCGTCGATTTGTTTCGTATATTCTTTGTAGTCGGGTGACCAGTTTTGCTCCGGGACAGAATATATGCTCTAAATATGCTCTAAAACGGGCAGAAGCGTGTCGTGTGGATGCGTTTATATGACATAGGAAGTATCAATATCCGCCAATAAGCTGGCGCAACCACAGGCAGCGTGCAGACGTTCAATAAAATTAAAGGAATGCAACAAAAACCAACCAACCTTATGATCATAACGACTTCTGTTGACTTCTGAACCGATGGAAGTTCACAGTTGCAGATGACGGATGAACTCTTGGATTCTTCCGATTGGAAACACGCGGTGTCGTCTTTATTGCGTCGCGTAAGACGGTGAAGTGAAAGCTGTCGTCTGATTGGCCCACAAGAAAATGAAGCCTCAAAAATCTGTATCTGTACATCTGTATCTTCTTATTTAAAAAAAAAAATAATAATAATTTACATATCGAAAAGCAGTTTATTTCACACTGTAAAGTTTGTGTGTCCTAAATTCTAATACATAATAATATAATAAGGTCCTATTGAAGGCACACTTCAGCTGGGTTGTAGACGCAGCAGGTCGGCCAGATGTACCCCGTGTAAGTCTTTATATCTCTACCTGCTGGGAGCTGGCGGTCCCCCACCTCCCTCCCTCCCCCCCCCTCCCCTCCCACAGACTCCTTTCAGCACCGGCTATTGAAAAGCAGTGATAATCTGTTTGCTCTTTTAATGAGCTCATTGTTTCCTCGGAGAAGGAAAGAAGCGGGTCTCATCCTTTGAGCAGGAAAAGCTCCTCTGAGTACCGCTGATGCTTCGCCTCCGAAACATATTGCGAAAAGGGCCTGAGCCTTCGAGTCTGAGCCCGCAAACAAAGCCGGGCCTGGAAGACTCTGAGCCTCCGTCCCACTGCGGAGATACTTTATTGCACCGCCTTTTTTTTTTTTTTTTTTTTTCTTCTTTCTCACAACTGATCAGAGGAGCCGGCAGCTGGTTCGGCCTTTTGAAGCCTTCAAACTTTTAATTTTCCCTTTCAATTTCCTTAAAATCTGGAGAAAAAAAAAAAAAAATGTAAACTCTGAATGGTAATTGGTTACGACTCTATATCGGGAAATAGATTTTTTTTTTTTGGTCTCGGTTTTTGCTGTTTTACCCAATAATTACAAATATATTACACTTTGCAACGTGGCCGACACTCTAGCTTTACTTTACTTCTTCATTTTTAAGTGCTTATTTAGAGGAACTCTGGTTATTTTTTTGTAATAACGGAAAGCTTTATTAGCTCTAAACAGCAATCATCATTTGTTTTACACTAGGAGGCATTTTTTTGTGTGTGTATTTGGACAAATCTAAACAAAACTGATTTGCTCCTTAAAAAATTAACATCAATTATTAGTCTTATCTATATTCTGTACCGGTTTATTGGACACTTCATTGAAACCCCACATTACATAGCCTAACCCCCAAAAAAGTGAATATGTCTTCATGATGATACGAACTTGAAGCTAATAATCATTAGTGACAAAATATACATCACATGAATCAAAAGGCCCAGTGTGTTTTCTTTTTACTGATTAAAAACAAGTTGACTTCAAGCGATCCCTGAAAATATTCATAGATCTGTTATCTTGCGGACAATAAAAAAACACATTGCAGATTAATTACCATTAAAACGTATGACCATGAGCGGACATCTGAGCGTGAGGTCACAGGAAAGCAAAAAGGCATCATCTTGACTATTGTTCACACCAGCTGCATCGGCAGACGCAGCAACAACTGACGGCAACAGTCGGCTTTAATGATCGAGGCTACTCTTATAACACACACACACACACACACACACACACACACACACACACACACACACACACACACACACACACACACACACACACACACACACACACATATATACATCATAGGTCCCATCAAACGCTGCATCTTGATCAGACAGTGCCTCTCTAATTGAGCTAATCCCCACTTCAGGATCAGCGCTGTCCCCCGAGGTCCGACCCTCCCTTCTCCCGCTCTCACCGTCTCAGCTCTCTCGGCTTAAAGCTACCCTCCGTCCCCCTCCGTCCCACCTCCCCTCCGTCCCCTCAGCGGCTCATGTGGACTGTAAAGCTGTTTATTAGGAGACAATGGGCAGCAGATTGTGCTGTCAGGCTCCATTAATTGCCATCATTAGCATCACACTCCAGAGTCTGTGGAACCGGGGTCCTATAAGCCCCAAGCTGTGTCGTGTGTGTGTGTGTGTGTGTGTGTGTGTGTGTGCGTGTGTCTGTGTGTGACATGTATGTATGCAGGCATGCATGTACGCACCTAAATGTGTTTTATTTTGAAAATTGCTTAAAAAAATTGCTTTCATTTTCTTATTTTTCATTTTATATTTTGACTTTTACAGGATTTCAGCACCGACTTCAAGGAGATAAAAGAGTCAAGATGTCAACAAAATGGAAACGTATAGATCTAAAAACAAATCGATTGTATTAATATCTGATCAAGAGTGAGATGTGCACATTTTTTTGTTAAATGACAGAATGTGCAATGATGCCATCAGTTCATAGGTCTTACAGTCTCTAAATAAGGTCCTATTAACATTTGTCAAATCTTTTTGGGGCTCACTATCTTCCATTGAAATTTCACCTTTGCAGGACCTACCTTTATAATAATAATAATAACATTAATAATAATAATAATCTGAGCAAAAGCAATAGGCTTCCACCACCGTTGGTGTTTGGACGAGTTGTGAGACTTCAAACAAGGTCAAATATTTTCCTCTTTGGTTTCACAACGTGATCTTTTCTTTACAACTTTTTTTTTTTTTTTTTTTAATTCTTCAGTTTAGTTTTATGTAAAAGCTGCATTATCACGTGTACTTTCTCACTGAAATCGATTCTCGTTCCCGAAAAGTTTTTGTGTTTCGTGTATTTCTGTAACTTGCAGGTTGAACCGATCATCCGAACTCATTTTTCTTCGTCGTAGCGTCCAGACTGGAGTTTGTCTCATTTAATTCCACAGTCTCACTATCCCTGAGATTTTTTTTCTACACAAGTATAAATATGCAAAAATGTCCATTAATATTAACAAAATGCTGTAACGCAATAGATCACCAATCACATGAGCCAGTTTCAAGTGTCAAGAGCATCATCAGTTCGGCTCTACCCATTTATCACGTGCACCTGTGGTCCGAAGAGGGAAAACATTGAATATTGGGAACTCCGTGGCTCCCGAATTTATATAAAATAACGCCAGCCTGACCTGTGTGAGCAATGATGTCGCTCCCACTGCTCCGAAAGCAAATCTGCTCCCGAAAGACACGGTAGGTGGAAGTGCGGTCGGCGCAGCAGCGACGGAGACGTCGAAACGGTATTACGCAACGTTAAAGGAAAAAGCGCGGCGGGACCGACAGGATGTAAAGAGTGTGAAGACCGACTCTTTATGATCCATATATGTCTTTTAGTGGAAGCTAATCGATGGCCGATTGACCAACTGACCAACCGTTGGCATTTCCACCTCCAGCGGCGGAGCTCTTAAAGAAAATTGACCCACGTTTCTGCCACGCACCCAACTGAGCAATAACGCCTTCTCGCGGCGACTTCTTGTCCGATCGATTGCGAGAGACAATGGCTCAACAGGTGCGACAGACAGGAGCCCGGCCGAGCGGCGGCGCTCCCCCGCCGCTCGGCCCAATTAGCGCCTGCGGCTCGGGAACAAAGAGGCGACATTTCGTTCGAGCGGAGTGCCAGTTTAAGGCCTCTTCTCTCAACCCCTCGAACCCCTCGGCCGGCTTTTTCTTTTCTGTCTCTCGCTGCTGACATCTTTTACAGGATCGTCCCCGGCGCCACCGTGTTCTATTAGATCGGGTCGATGCCTTGTGTTTCGCAAGCGGCGGGGGTGTTAAAAAACATGGGGCGTTGATGAATTCATTGCATGTGACTGCACTTGCTTTCTTTGTGTGCAGGTTTTGCCTAATGAAACTCCCCCCTCCCCCCTCCCCCCATCCATCCACCCACCCTGAAGTTCTGACAAAAGGCAGAGACATTTTTCAGGGTTTTTTTGCTCCTCGCAGACGACTCCTCAACTTAAGTCTTATTTCCATGTATCATACGGAAACTAAATAGTATTAATGAAGTCCTTAATGATCGTTTTCATGAAGCACCTGATGTGTGCAAACAGACGTTCACCGTTGTACGGCTTCTTCCAACATCTTTCCAGAATCGGAATCGGCGTTTATCGGCCAGGTATGTCGACACATGCAAGGAATTGGACTCCGGTTGTAGCCTCACTCTCTCGGCGTGCAAAGAGCAAAAACAGAAAATATGAAGAGACGTATAAAACATACATAGACATATGTACAGTTTAGAAACAAATATATACACGTATATACCTAAACAATGGTGCTGACGGGGTTGAGTGTAGTGCGCCGCTTGACATTAGAATATTTGAATATACATAGAATTTTCTCTCAAAATTAGGGCCATCAAAAACACATTTTGAAAGCATATTTCTGACGCAACGTGAACTTTTAGTTTTCCAGAAAGCGTTTTCCCGCGCGTGAGAGCAGCTGAGAAAACAACACCGGCCAAACAGCTGATCGCCCTCAACAGCTTTTGTAAGGAATTCAAATTCAAGTGTTTTATCGGTCCTACAAAATCATAAATGACCTGGTGAAAGGATTATGTAACCTGTCACCGCCCGGGGAAACTATAAACTAACTCGGGGGAAGACATTTTAGCAAAATAAAAGGTAAAGTGGAAGCTCTTCGTCCAGGTGTGTCCGTGTAAAAGTTTTTTTTTGGTTTTTTTTTAGCAGCTTGAGGTGAAGCCCGAAGTCGGAGGTATCTTTCGGGACGACGATAGATCTTGATGCGGTGTCTATTCGAAGCCGTCTCTCCACCGGGGCTTCATCCATCTAAAGAGGACTTGAACTTCATTCCCCGTCTTCTGCTCACTTCCACCATCATCTCTGAATCTTTCTAACCTCCTCCAGGTTGAAGCCTTTTAAGTTCAGGCCCACCAACGATTGTATCGCCAGGGAGAAGCAACTCTGTGGTTTAACTGTGAGCCTTCAAGAACACGGAGTATCATCTGCTGCTGGTTTATTGGAGGTTCAGCAGCAAAACATCCGGAAAGAAAATTGATGATTCAGCTTTTTGTCAGGATCCAAAAACAGAAATAAGAACATTTACAGTCGGAGCAGAAATAAGCTGCTCAGTTTCACATCAACTTTATTTTGAAATTTTTGAAAACAGAGTAGCTGCGGTGTCCTTTGTGATACCATAGGTTAGGTTAGGTTAGGTTAGGTTAGGTTAGGTTAGGTTAGGTTAGGTTAGGTTAGGTTAGGTAGTTACTTTATTAATCCCCGAGGGGAATTTTGTTTTCGCTACAGCAGCATACAGAAGCAATAAGATAATAATAGAACAATAGAAAAGCAATAAAATAGCAAAATATAAATATAAAATGCACAGTATATACAGTACAGTATATATCTATATATATTATATACAAACAACCAAGAAACAGTCAACAGTATTATTGTTATGTGATGGGTTTTGCCAGAGGTGAGTTATTGTATAGTCTAATTGCGGTTGGCAGGAATGATCTCCTGTATCTGTCCTTGTGACAGCAGAGCTGGAGGAGTCTATTGGAGAAAGTGCTCCTCTGTCCCTGCAGCAGGTGGTGGAGAGGGTGGTCAGGATTATCCAAAATGGATAATAGTTTGTTCAGCGTCCTCCTCTCCACCACCTTTTCCAGGCTGTCCAGTTTGTAGCCGATGATGGAGCCGGCCTTCTTCACCAGTTTGTTAAGTCTGTTGGTGTCACCGGCTCCAATGCTGCTCCCCCAGCAGACCCCAGCGAAGTACAAAGCACTGGCCACAACAGACTGGTAGAACATCTCCAACATCTCGCTGCACACATTGAAGGATCGAAGGTCAGTGATCCAGGAGACGGTGGACACGTCCACCCCCACCACCCGCAGCTTCTCACTCAGCAGCAGTGGTTGGATGGTGTTGAATGCACTGGAGAAATCAAAGAAAGTGATTCTCACAGAGTCACCGGTTCCATCCAGGTGAGACTGAGCTCGCTGCAGCAGGTAGATGATGGCGTCGTCCACTCCCACACGAGGCTGGTACGCAAATTGCAGAGGGTCCAGAGAAGATTTCACCAGCGGCCTGAGGTGGGCCAAGACCAGCCTCTCCAGCACCTTCATCACATGAGATGTGAGGGCAACCGGTCGGTAGTCGTTGAGGCCAGATGGAGTCGTCTTCTTGGGGACAGGAACCAGGCAGGACGTCTTCCACAGCACCGGGACCTCCTCCTGCTTCAGGCTCAGGTTGAAGAGGTGTTGTAGGACCTCAGCCAGCTGGGCGGCGCAGGTCTTCATGACCCCGGGGCTGATGCTGTCAGGTCCTGCAGCCTTGCGCTGGTGGATTCTCTCCAGCTGTCTCCTAACCTGGCCAGTCGTCACAGAGAGGGGTGGTGTGTGTGTGTGTGTGTGTGTGTGTGTGTGTGTGTGTGTGTGGGGTGTCAAGGTGTTGATGGAGGAAGAGCCCTTTGAGATTGAGGGCTCTATGCAGTTCACCAGGGGGCGCAGAGGTGTTTGGGAGGTGTGAGGTGTGGAGGAGACAGATGAGAGTGGTGAACTAAACCTGTTGAAGATACAGTTTAGTTCATTTGACCTCTCCATTGTTCCTCTCCAGGTTCCCCCTGGTTGTTCCTCTCCAGGTTCCCCCTGGTTGTTTCCTCCCCTGGTTGTTCCTCTCCAGGTTCCCCCTGGTCTCTCTCTCCCCTTGAACCCAGTAATCTCCTTCATACCGGTCCACACCTCCCTCACGTTGTTCTGCTGGAGTTTGGCCTCCAGCTTCCTCCTGTAGGAGTCCTTGCACTCCCTCATCTTCTCCTTCAGGTGGCGCTGCACTCTCCTGAGCTCCTCCCTGTCCCCAGACCTGAAGGCTGCTTTCTTCTTATTAAGAAGCACCTTCAGGTCACTGGTGATCCACGGCTTGTTGTTGGGGAAGCAGTGTCCAGTCCGGGATGGTACGGTGGTGTGTTCACAGAATTTAATGTATTCTGTGATACAGTCCGTCATGCTGTTGATGTCCTCCCCATGTGGTCCAAACAGCACATCCCAGTCCGTGGACTCAAAGCAGTCCTGCAGGGCGTCTTTAGCCTCCTGTGTCCACCTCCTCACAGTCCTGGTGGTCACAGGCTGCCTCTGCACCAGGGGAACATACCTGGGAGTCATCAGGACCAGGTTGTGGTCTGATCTACCGAGGGGGGGAGGGCAGTAGCACTGTATGCATCCATGGCATTAGCATACAGTAAGTCCAGAGTTTTATTGTTCCGGGTGGGGCAGTTCACATACTGGTGCAAAGTTGGCAGTACTTTATCCAGACTGGTTAAAGTCTCCAGTAACTAACAGAAATGCACCGGGATGCTGAGTCTGTAGTTTAACCACAGTGGAGTGGATGGTGTCCACTGCTGCCTCTGCATCAGCTGATGGAGGAACGTACACAGCGATAACAATGGCGGACGTGAACTCCCTCGGCAAATAATAAGGGCGCATCCCCACGGCTAGAAGTTCAATGTCCGGGCTACAGAAACGTTCCTTCACACACACGTGGTCGGGATTGCACCACCTCTCAAAGTGGACGCTTTTAAAGCAATAGTGGAGATTTTAAAGGAAGTGTAGACAGCTGGCAGTGAGTTTTAAATGTATATTTGAGGCTGGTAGTTTTCAGTTGTGTTGATGTTAAACATTGTAGACAAGTACTGATTATTTCCTACAGAGAAGGGAGCAACGGGGAAATAATAGGACAGTAGAATAACAAATAACAAGTGGAAAATAAGTAAATTAATAAATACAGATGGATTTGAATATATAAATTCCCTCGATGCAACAATGTCAGGAGAAAAAAAGATATATACGTATAATATTATTTCTTCATAAAAAGGAAAGTTAGTATTTCCAGCACACCTCCAACATGTGACGTCATCAAGGTAAACAACTACGCCCTGTTGTAATGCGGTGCTTAAAAAAAAAACAAAAAAAAAACACCACTTGCACTGTGCCAGCAAGGTTATTTAGATACATCTATATTTATATCTATCTATATATATATATATATATATATATATATATATATAAAACAACGTCATTTTTCGGGATTCTCCTGATGGGAGTTTTGAAAATGCTAGTGCGCATGCGTCGTTTTCTAGCGCTGAGCTTATGGCGGTCCAAGGACGAGGCTCCAGTCTCTCCTTCTCGGTTGAGTTTGCTGCTCCTATCGTCCTAAATAATTAAAATAAACAGTTTTGCAGTAAATCCGTACCGCGACATACCGACGGTGATAATATGTCTGTATTATTATTATTATTTTTATTTTTTATCCTCGTTGCCCCGGCGACAAGCCCGGAAGACGGTACCGTTTGTATAGATAACGAGCAAACCAGGAAGTGTTCCAAGCATTATTTTTTGTTTTTCCCCGTCGTTGCTCAGAGCGATCGTGTGTTATGAAAGTGTTGAGCACCATCCTGGGAAAAGCCACCGGAATATTAACGCTCCTAGTTGCTGTCATTGCAGCGGTTTTGAAATACCTGGACGACCCCGAGCCGGTTAAATACATCAGGTAAAAAAAAAACAAACAACGAAGGTATTTAATGAATCGCAGACTCGACATACACACGTGTTCATTTAGCTACGCTCACTGCGCTTGCGTCGTAACTGCAAAAATGTCAATAAAGATACAGCTTAGTGAAGTTGAGCTTTCAAACATTGCGGTGTTAAGACCTGCGGACACCCCATGCGCGTTAGATATCTGAAGTATAATAAGGGCGAACATCAAGCCAAACTCCCTGAAGAAATTCGTCAATTTAAGATCCACTCACTTTTTAGGCAAACGTACTCGCCTTGTAAAACACAATGAAGATGGTTTATGAATAATTTGCATCTTCCCACGAATTCGGCACTAATTGAATCCACTAAGTATCCGGGGTTCCCCCCACCCACCACACCAAAGTAGGAATACCCGCATGACAGTTTGTTTGATTAGTATTACAGGCACATATGCACAGTGCAAACAAGAGCCAGCGTGTTTGCTTTTCTTTGGGTACACAGCATGGCTGAGGACATGAAGACCCTGGAGGAGAACTTCAGGCAGCAGAACAAGAGCTGCTTCATCCTCGGCGCCTCGGGGGAAACGGGCAAGGCGTTGCTGCAAGAGCTGCTGGAGCGCAACATCTTCTCCAAGATCACTCTGATTGGAAGGAGACAGCTCACCTTCGAGGGCAAAGCCTACGAAAACCTGGTCAGTGGGATGGTGCTCCTGTCAGCTGACAGCTTTTTTTTTTGTGTGTGTGAAAATACATTTTTCTTGACGCTGTTTCTGTTTTTTTTTTCCTTCCAGGCACAAGAGCTGGTTGACTTTGAGAAGCTGGATGACTATGCTGCCGCCTTCCAGGGCCACGATGTTGGCTACTGCTGTCTGGGAACGACCAAAGCCAAATCAGGGGCTGTGAGTTCCTACTTCATCCAATGTTGGAGGAAACTTAAGAGTTAACTTTTTCATTTGTATCTGATGGGGTTGGTTCCCAGCAAAGATGACTAAGCAGCAGGCGATGACTCTGCAATTTTCGTCTAACAGCACTGGCAAATATTAGAGTATAGCTGCTAATTTGGCCCGGCAGATTTTAGCCAGACATCAATATTTCTATACAGTATTAGCAGTAGTAAATGGGTTACTATTAGACTTGTGGATGAATAAGAAAAAAAAATATTGCATATATATATATGACCGGGTGTCACACTTTATGTAGGACAGCACAGCATTTTTTCTTAGTTGTCCAACGTCCAACATTTTTGAAAAATTAAGCCAAATTAAAAAAAAAATTCAGGGCATACTCTTATCTAAAAATAAATCTTAAAAAATAAAATAAAAAAGCAAAAGGAGGAATCAATGAAAACTGTTACATTACAATTACATTTGTTTTTATTCTTTCACATACTAAAGGGTCTAACCTGTAACCGGTGCACCATATCGAGCGTATACAATTTTCTAAGTTAGACAGACATACAAATTTAAACATTCGACTCCCTCTCAGCATTGGTAACATGCCCCACACAAACATCCTGTTTGGTTTTGTTTAATCTGTTCGCGCTAATTGCAATCATAATAATCAAATTTACAACATTAAAATATAGACCTATTATTTGATTTTGTTGTATATATAAGCTCAGGTATTGAGATCTGCAGTGATTGTTTCTTGCAGGTATTTGTCATCACTCATTTACACATATTACAAAACAATTTATATCAATTTAAATGTTCCGCCACTTTAAAAATTTTTTTTTTTTTTGAACTAGAAAGACGATAAAACAATCATTTTTAAATATTGTCCATCCACAGTTATGACCCATTATTTTTTCAGAACGTGATTTTTGTGGGTTCTAATTTTCAATTTGACATATTTTAAACATTATATTTGCATATTTACTGAATTTAAATCCATACACAAAACACAACACACACAGATCAACTGTAGCAGATACTGTCAGTGTTGCACGTTCAGCATTTTCCCGTTTTCTTTCAGGATGGCTTCGTCCGGGTGGATCACGACTACGTTATGAAA
The DNA here is from genome assembly GCF_029030835.1 of Brachyistius frenatus. Taxonomy (NCBI): domain Eukaryota; kingdom Metazoa; phylum Chordata; class Actinopteri; family Embiotocidae; genus Brachyistius; species Brachyistius frenatus. The sequence goes on from NW_027210655.1 coordinate 851,103, forward strand.
TCGGCCGAGCTCGCCAAGGCGGGAGGCTGCGCGCAGTTCCACCTGCAGTCCTCCAGGGGAGCCGACAAAAACAGCAACTTCCTCTATCTGAAAGTCAAGGTCTTTCCGAAGCTTTTCTCCGCCGCACGTTACTCGCCGAAGTCGTTTTCTCGACCAAAGCTTCTCCGCGGGTCTCTTAACACGATTTGATTTTCTTACAGGGACAAGTGGAGGCAGAAATTGAGGCACTGGGGTTCGACAGATACGCGATTTACAGACCTGGGTGAGCGATGTGCTGCATTTAATTCAACACTTTTATACAGACTTTCATTTTTATCATATGGAGGTAAAAAATAAAATAAAAAAAGTTCCCAAATTAAAATCATATTGCGACATCTTGTAAACTTGTCCATTACCAAGAGTTCGCATTCAAATATTTGTCCTCTTATCGGTTTAACGACGGGACGTTTTTTTGTTTGGCGCGTGAACATCATCCTAAACAGCAGCAGGAAGTGATCTGCAAAACAAACTGGGTTGTGGCCGCTCAGAGGAAATGAGCAGAATAAGAAAAATAAGACAAGTCTGGGCGAAAGATCACGTTCATCCAGAGCAAATATTGCGCTTCACTCATGTTTCAAGGACTGTTTTGATTTAATTTGAGCAGTTTGATAGAAAACCGAAACTCTTTTCCAGTGAAACATGACACTCGAGGATCATAATTGTATCGTGTTATAGACCATTAAAAAAACAAAACATGTGATTGCTCGTCGTCCTCTCTTTTAAGGAAAAAAAAAAAGAGTCAAATCTCCATTTTTAATTATTATTATTTTTTTTAAACTATTAAATACCCTGATTAAACCCAATAAATCTCTTAAAATCATCTCCATGTATTTGTCTCTCCCCGACAGGGTTTTGCTGGTGGACAGGCAGGAGAGTCGGCCCAGCGAGTGGGTGGCCAGGAAGTTCTTCGGCGCCTTCTCGGCCGTGTGCTCCACGTCCATGTCCATCCCCGTCCCGGAGGTGGCGAAGGCGATGGCGTCCAACGCTCTGCTTCGACCCGAGCAGAAGACGGAGATCCTGGAGAACAAGGCCATCGCCGCTCTGGGAAAACCCGCAGGGAAGTGAGAGAGCGGGAGGTGAGAAAGATATCAGCAGTTCACGCTGATAAACCAAATTCTAGCAATGTTATTTTATTTTTTATTTCTTTTGGACCGTAAGTGTCACCGTTTATATTCGACGCGGGAAAACTAAGCCAGTGACCCATCACGTGAATTTCACCTCTTTGCATCTGCGTTAAGTATTTATTTTCTTTTAAAGAATACTTTGTGTCCGTGTCCTGAAGTTAAAAGTCCAACTCCTGTAAACTTAACAAAAATGTATTGTTAATAAACTGTAAGTACATTTATTTAGTTACCATAGCGACTCCCTGCTTAACAATTAGTGCTCAGTAAATATTGGATTCAGATTAAAGCCGTAAATTAAGTTTTAAAAAGAATACCGCTTCAAACTTTTTGCCGCAACTTTCTGTATGACGTGACTCAGAACGTTTTCTTCCGTCTTCCTTTTTTGCAGGTATTTTTCAACTATGACAACACACTGCATTACTCATCACTTTACCATCATTTGCCTCAGTTTTTTTTTTTTTATAGTATTTCAAAATCTACATTTATCCATCAATTTGGCATCTGCCAGAAATCTTTTTTGAATTTTTTTTTCTAATATTAAACGTGTTGACTTCTTGATGAAGAAAACAGCCCGAAAAGCGGAGCAAATATACAAATACATCTTATTGAATGGTCATTCGGGTTTCGTTTCTATGGTTTTTCATTATGTTGTCATCAGGGAGGTTTTGTCTTCGCCATGTGTGCTCTGACACGCTGAACCACTGCCTTAAAATGAGTCTTTATTGCACATAACTTAACGTGTTCGTCGCATCTATGATTCCACCAATTGAACATTTTTAAATAAACTTTGTTGCCACTGAATGTTTCTGAAGCCAAACTTGAATCCTGCAGTTTAAAACGTATTTGATGAATTGTTTTCAATTTGTTTTAATTTTGAATAAAAAATATTACATGTTTGAACCTATTCTTTTTTTTTTTTTGAGATGGCAATATCGAGTATCATATACACCAACGTGTGTGTATGCAGGGAGAATAAACATGATGGCAGACGAACCACAGCATCGCTACCTAATAATGTCATACTGTCAGTGTGTTCATATATGAATTTATCTCTAATTTATTTTCTTTGTTTTTTTTCCTGCTGTTGTGTTTTTGATGAATTAATTGCTGAATGTGAAGCACTGAATTGCTGTTGTTTTGATGCTAAATAAACTTGTCTTTTTTATTTCCCTCTTTGATCTAGTGGCGCCATCTTGTGACTAAATATGGTTGCACACGTTGTTATAACCTGTACTATTCATCACTAGTAAAAGCACAGATGTAACCAAAAAAAAGTAATTAAATAAATGACCTCGATTCCTTTTATCTGTTTTAAAATAAAAATGTGCATTTCCAGGAGGAAAATACAGTGTGAAAGCTGTTGAACGTGTCGCTGCTGCTTGTTTGCTGCATCTTTCTCGGGAATGGAGAAAAAAAAAAGGGAGTGCCGTGCAAGAAAGGTCCAACCAGCTGGACATCGAACCAGGTATCCACTGTTAAGGAGATTAGTAACGTCTTTAGGCACTTTAACCATTAGACTATCATATTACAGTGAAATAGAGTTAGAGAAAGTGCATACATCCACTTAGTGGCTCCTGCAAAAGTTAGAATAGAAGTTGGATGTCCAAAAAAAAAAAATATTATATCTTAATTTGTATTATGTGTTGTAGTTTTGTATATATTGTTCTTTGTTTGATATTTATTTTGTCGTAAGTGTGTTGTGTTACGTGTTTGAATGCACGTACCCGTGTTTGTGATGTCTTCGTTGCTATGAGTGGGACTCGAACCCGCGGTCTCCCAAGATGTTCCCAAGCGCGGAGGAGGACGTTGGGAGGCCCGACGGAGGTTTTTGTTCTCGCGAGAATTCCCAGGTTGGAAAGAATCAGCCGGGCTGCTTTCTGCCGCAACAGGTGAACCGTGCACGTGACTCATACTGTCAGCGAGAACTTTAAAATGATTAAAAAAAATAATGTACGTGTAATTGTGCATGCTGTATGTGTTATTACCCGGTGGGTAATCTGTTAAACCCGTGCAACTTGTACTTTTCCACCTGCCGGAGCAGATAATAATAAAAAAAAAGCGTGTGAAACCGTCATTTTGGCGCCATCTGCCGGTTCTGTGCGGACAGTGCACTCTCTCGTGACTCGACCCGGCCCCGCCCCTTTTCCTTACGTCATCAAAACGTCATCCAGGAAGTCCTCTGAAACCAGTGGCTGCATCATGGCAGAATACACAAACGCACGTGAGTATGGTAAACAGCGAACACGAAACTGCGGCATTTAAAAAACGCGTCTGTTTGACTTGCGGTAGTTTCTGTTGCGTGATGAGTTGTTGTTCTTTTTTTTTTTGCGTTTCGTTGCGTTACGCGACGCGGTTCGCAGCAGTTTGCGTGGCGTTGATGCTAAACTGCAATTAGCTCGCATCGACTCTTCCAAAGTAGCTTTCTGCTTCTTCTGTAACGAGTTTTTATTTATTTTTTATTATTTATTTTAACTTGGGACAGGCGGTAACGAAGCTGCCGAGGATCTGCACGAGCTCTCTGACGGAGAGGAGGAGGAGGAGGAGGATGGTGATGAAGAGCAGTGGCAGTGGATGGAGGAGGAGAGCGACAGTCAGTCCGTCACCTGTTTGTTCTGCGACAGGTGAGGTGGTTTGGTTCTTTCCTTCAGTTGCATAAGAAAAACAAAACGTGAAATGTTGCTTTTAATGGATCAAACCCGCTTTTACTCATTTTAAAATAGTTGCTTGACTTTTCGCGCGTGTCCCAGTTAAGATATTTAAAAAGGTTTGAAAAGTTTTCACACAAATGGGCAGGCCGAGTATTCAAAAGGAATATTCACGTTTTTTTGTTGTTGTTTTTTTTTTACTGCCGCTGCACCTGAACTCCTGGAACAAAACAACAGGATCTCCTTGAAATCAATTACTCCATTCGCACATTATTCGATTTCCTTGATCTTTAAATCTGTTTTGTATAAACTGTACTTTTTGATGTACTCAGGCGACATAAACTTCTATTTTAATGCTTCTTACCTTCTTATTTCATGTGTTTCGTTGATTTGAATTCATCTTTCAGGTTAAATGTCCCTTCGTCTGTTAAATGTGGTTCAATCTTATTGCTGTGATCAAAACTCAATGATTTCTCCAGTACAAATAAATAAAGGTCGAGTGAACGAATGTTTCAAACCTGTCCAGTTGGCAAAATGTGGATTGTATTATCTAAAAATGTTGCTCTTCTATTTGAAAGAAACTAGCCGAGATTATAAAAGTAGGTTTTCAGAAAACCATTCGAAATAAACGATTTGTCGTCGTTCGCGTCTCCAAACTGCGTGAACGACCGAGCGCCACACACGGGTAAAGATATGAGGACGTTGCCGTATCCATAGCAACCTTTAAAGACCTGACGGTGCATCCTGACAATTACAGTGAGCTCATGTTCCTTTTTATTCAGGATTACCTGCAAACTTTAACAATGACAGGTTTTTTTTTGGGGACTAATTGTTCAGTTGATGATTAAATTCTGGATTTTTTTAATTTTTATTTGAATAACTTAAAGAAACACAACAAGTGTTTTATCGGTTTACTTCCGTATGTTGCGCTGTAGCATATTTCTGTACTATAAACTTAATAAATGAGGTTTATCATGTTTTTTTTTTTTTAATTTTATTATTATTAATTAACCAGATTTTGTTTTCCCGCCCGTGTGTTTACGTTTCTTTCAGGTCGCTCCGCTCGGTGTCGGCCGCCCTGCAGCACTGCTCGGCCGAGCACCGGGTCGACCTCGCGGACGTGATAAGAAAACACAGTAAGTGGACGCCCGCTTCTCTCTCGTGCGTCTGGGAGGTTTTCATTTTTCACTTCGATTCCAAAAAACAAACGACAACTTCCGTTTCCTCGTCAGGTTTAGACGACTACGGTTACATAAAGATGATCAACTTCATTCGGTCGACGGTGAGCGAAGACGTTTCGATTTTAAGGCTGAAAATTTGTGTCGATGGTGATTTTGTAAATATTTAATAATAATTTAAAAAAAAAAAAAAAAGTTAGAAAACAAATTGTGGAAAGATAATCAACTGAATGCAGAGCAGCTTTGAAGTGCAATAGAATTAATAAAGGTTTCATTTTCGTCCATCTGTGATGACAGAAGTGTAGCGCTTCCTGTCTGACGGGGCTGCCGGACGCTCCTCCGCCCTGGGAGAGCGAAGACTTCCTGCGCCCGGTTCTCCAGGACGACCTGCTGCTGCAAACGGGTACGGCGACGCCTCCCGAGGTTTATGAAACAGATTTGAGCTTCTAATTTTTGAGTAACTGATATCAGCAGATGTCTTTCCGAGTTGTTGTTTGTTTGGGGCGGAGCTATACATCCGAAGGTCACATCCTGTTGATCTTTCGTGTGCTCAGGATCCGATCGACCTCCTGCTTTAAAGAAATGTAATAAATTAGATTTTCTTATTGACATTTCATCCTCGTCGTCGGGGTTCCACCTTGCAGGAGCATCAGCTTACTGGAGTGATGACACCTGTCTTATTTAATCAGGATTTTAAAAAAGCATCCAAAATGGGAAAAACAAGCAATTTTTGTGTTGTTTTTTTTTTTTGAGCAACTTCAAAGAAGAAAACAGAAGAACGACAGAACATTAAATATTAAACACAATTCATTCAGGCCTACAAGTCATTTTTTTTTTCATAGTGATTAAAGAGATGCCAGATTTAATCAAATAGGTGCTGGATCTAATGTGGGAGGTCCCAGTTTCCTGTTCCTACAGCGTGTGGCACAAATTAAACTCCACTAGTGACTGATTTTACACACACAAAAAAAAAAAATCAAAAAATGACCTGAACAAGAAGTATTTACTTATTTTGTGTTCCTAAGGGGGAATTTTTTTAAATTTTATTTAATCCTCCAACAGTGAAAATGCCATTATGATTTTATAAGCCCTTTATAACATGTGGAACAACTGAAAATCACTTCGCTCCATCGCACGTCTTTTTTCATTTATCGTCCCTACAGGGAAAACGCTCCAAAAAAGGCCAACATGTATATAAAAATAAATCCACTGCCCTTTCCGCCTGTGTGTTTCTGTCAGACCCCGAGGAGCTCTGTGCCAGCGAAGGGTCGTGCTCGTCTGGCACTGTGTCCCATGATGCACTGCTGCACAGGACGGAGGCTGCTGAGGAGGCGCTCGCCAGAGCCATGGACGACCTGAACAAAATCAAGTCAGCAACCTTTCTGTATCTTCTTCATCTTTTTTTTTTTTTTTTTTTTTTTTTTGGGGGGGGGGGGGGGTTAAATTTGTCCAATTTTTTTGTTTATTTTTTAGCTTCTTTTTTTTAATGTTCTTTAGAGCCTCCACTGTATTTACTGTAGTGTGCTGCTTTTCTGCACTGCCCTTCTCTGGCCAGCAGGGGGACACGGTGAGCTCAGTACTGCGGGAACATCAAACTAGAGTACCTTGTGGAAGAAGTTTGGAGGAAGGAGAAAGATAGAACAGGGGAAGGGAAAATTCCACTGCAGCATGGAGGTTAAAGTGAGAAGGGGGACGGGAGGGGGGGGGCAATAAGGGAAAATTACAGAAAGAGTGAGTTTGGGGTGGTGGGGAGAGAAAGGAGAGAGTTAGAAAGATGAATGCCCCTCATCTCCTCCATTTACTGCTTTGTCCTGCGTGAAGGCTGTGTGCTTTTTTTTTTTTTTTTTTTTTTAATCTGCCCGCTTTGCCTTTGTCCCTCGTCCCTAATGTAAGAAGTTCAAACACGGACCTGTCCCGGTGTCTCTCTCTCTCTCTCTCTCTCTCTCTCTCTCTCAGGCTGCTGACTCAGGATCTGATTCTGAACGCTGAGACCGGCAGGTCCGGCGGCCACCTGGGCGCCGTGGCCGAGCTCCGCGAGGACGAGGACGAGGCCTACTTCAGCTCCTACGGCCATTACGGCATCCACGAGAAGATGCTGAAGGTCTGAGTTGTGCAGACACACACACACACACACACACTGACCACCAGTTATCACCCCCCCCCCCCCCACCGGGGCTGCAGAAGTATCTCCCAGCGCGAAGGCGGGCTCGTCAGCGCACGTGCTCGGCTGTGAGATGTCGATGTAGCGCGTAAATGAAAATCATCATCTTTTACGCAAAAAAAAAAAAAAAAAACCTCACGAGGACGAGACATTTTTCTCAAAAGTGATAAATCAGCAACAAGTGCGGCGCTCTCGTGTGAAACACTGTAACGTGGTGCACGATCCAGACGGGGAAATGAATTTCTACACTCCTTTAAGCGCTGAAACTTGAAAGTGTCAGCACGGTGGGGGGAGGGGGGGGGAGGGGGGGTTCAGCTCTCTCTCCTCCCTTCCTATTCTACTTACCGCAGTGCTCAGACATATTCCTGTCGGCCGTCCTGATTGGTGCTGGTTTAAGTTTTGCGTCAATGTGATCGTGCGTCAGACTGTAAACTCCATCAGAGCCTTACGTGGTGGAGGGGGGAGGAGGGGGAGGAGAGGGGACACGTGAGGGTGGAGGGGGGGCTTTGCGGTAGTATACGGTCAACTCTTTCACAGGCCGGCAGTCCGTATTTGAAGAAACCGTCTGAAAGACGGGAAGTATTTTACTTCCATTTAAAAAAAATGAATCAGCCTTTAATTTGTCATTAACAGTGTTAGTTATGTGATTTAAAAGAATAAATAATATTTAGTCTCTCTGTGGTTGAAACTGAAGAAAAAAAATTCATTTTTTAAAAATATTTTATACAGAAATGTGGGTTTGAAAGATTTTCAAACGGCATAATCTGAAGTTTAATTGTAACCTTCACCTTACGCAGCATTTTGTCTCACGTCAATCTTAAAACATGGAAATATGTACAAGAAACACAGTTGCTGATGCATCAATAACCCAAATATATAGACCGGGATCACATTATTTTATTGTAATGCACCATATCGGCAAGGATTTTGATCGATAAAGCGTAAATTGGTGGTTTCCTGGTCTTTAAAAGGCGCTTCAGAGATGAATGACACCAAATACTGCAGCTTATTTGACTGTCATCATATCCACCATTACTAAAGGTAGAAAACTTTTTTTTATTTTTATTTTTTTTCAAAGTATCTCCCAAAACCGAAAACCGGAGTCCCTTCCGGTTGTATTTATCCCACATCTGAAATTCCCCAGGAACCCACCACACTTCGTTCTGATCTGCTGTTATCTGCACCTTCACAGGGAAAATAAAAAACAACAACCTACATGCCATGTTTGAGATCCCCCCCCCCTCTCCCCGACCCCTCCACCCCCACCATGATGCGATAAGGCAAATGTTGAATTTCGCTTCATATCAGCATACGAACACAAGAAAATCAAATGATCTTTAAATCGTATATTAAGCCACATATTTCTGCATTTATTTTTTTGGTATTTTATTATTATTATTATTATTATTTTGTTTTCACAGGATAAAGTGCGCACGGAGAGTTACCGCGACTTCATGTACCGCAACCCCGAACTGTTCAGAGATAAGGTGAGTCAGCCAAAACTAATGCAGTGTGTGTGTGTGTGTGTGTGTGTGTGTGTGTGTGTGTTTGTTTGTTTGTTTGTGTGTGTTGTGAGTAAGCTGGTTAGGTATACACAAAAAAAAAAACATTAACAGGAAATGGGCATGTGCATTTTCCAGAACAGACATTAATAGCACGATGGTGGCTGATTTAAAACGCAGCTTGACTTTATTAGCACCTCGAATGTCGACTGCGGAGCCCCGATAACGGATAGACCCCTCCCCCTCCCCCATCCCCGCCTCCCTCCCCTCGCCACGCTCCCCCTCCATCCCTCTCCTTTTCCTTTGCCTGTAGTTGCAGGAAGCGGCGGCCTGTATCATGACCATCCATTATACGGGCGGCTGCCGGTTAGTGCCGGGATGAGGCTGTAGAGGAAGGGAGGCAGGGGAGGCTTTCGTTGATGGGAACGTACATTATCCCTGTCAGGTTCGGAGGAGAAAGCGTCTCCTCTTCCTCCTCTTCTTCTTCCTCCTCCTCCTCCTCCTCCTACAGTAGCCGGTAGACGGAGAACAAAGCGGGATATTGTAGTTTCGGGTGGAAAAAGGAGCGAGCGGTCGGCCTCCGTCGTGTCAGAAGTGTGTCGGCGACCCTCTGTGAACCCATAAAAGGCAGCGGGGGAGGAAGAGGGGAGGGGGGGTGCCGCTTTTTAAATGGAGACGCATATAAACACAATCGCCACGGCGTCGCGGTCGTTTAACAGCGGCGAAGATGAACAAATAAAAAGTGAAATCGAGTTGATTTCAGGCAGAAGAGTGAAAAAAATAAAAATAAAAATAAGCTCCTCGGGAGAAAAGTGAAGGATTCAAGAAGCAGTTGCGGTGAAGTTACCGAGTTCATCCCGTACACAGCGTCAATGTAAATAACCATCAGGTGTTAATACAGATTTGGAAGCCGTAGAAGCTAAACGTGACATATTTATGTCATTTACTGGCTGTACGTAGCTGTAATAAGGCAAATTTCCAGACGGCGCCTGAATGCAGCAAAGTCTTAAAATGTGGGAGGAAGTTGTGAAGCTTCGCCCGTCTTCATAGTCTACGGAAAGATCTGAATAAAACGAAGTATTATTTTTTTTTTCATTTCTTTTTCTCTTTTTATTTAGTTTCCACTTCTCCTATTGGCTGTGTGGCAATTATGACTGATGTTGTTGTATATTAAGTTGTTTTGAATGAACTTTGGTTTTATTTTCTCACCCACTTCTTTTTTTATTTTTTCCTGCCTTTTCCTGAACTCTATCTCTTCCTCCTCCTCCTCCTCCCTCCTCCTCCTCCTCCTCCCGTCCTGCAGGTGGTGCTCGACGTGGGCTGTGGGACAGGCATCCTGTCGATGTTCGCCGCACGAGCCGGTGCCAAACAGGTCATAGCTGTCGACCAATCATCAATCATCTACCAGGCCATGGACATAGTCAGGTGAGACGCATGAATTACAGAGTTCTCGGCAATGATACATGACATATTTAGACGCTATCTCACACACACACACATACACATTATTTGCTGGACACGATACAAAATATTTGTTATGTCTCGCCTGACACATTTTTCCTCAATTTAGCTGAACAGTAACAATAAATACAGCAACTTTTATAAAGAACAAAACAAAAAACTTCTTCTGTAAATAATTATTTTACTCTTGTGATCAAAAACTCAACTCAAAGCTCAATTCTGTAAATAGTTTTCTAATTAATAATCAATTCAGCCATTTCTGATCAACACATCAATTTTAGACTTCAATGGAAAACGTACGGTTACTCTCCACTACTTTTGGTTCAAGCCCCGCCCACTTCCGGATGAAGCCCCGCCCCATCCGAGGACTGGTTCCGATCGTTTTTGTTGCTTTACCAGATACAGATAATGTCCCTACTAATTTTTGTCCCCTTTCTGCGTGCAGCAGCAGAGGATTGTGGGAGTTAGAGGTCTGCGTGACCTCCAGCTACCTTTTTTTATTTTAATTTTAATTTTTTTAATTTTATTTGTTGCACATGATTGACTTCAATAGAGCTGCTGTCAGTCGCGTGGCCGTAACATATAATTTACACCCCGCCGTCGGACTCGTTCACCTCCCGCCCCTCTCATCTTCCCCCCCCCGGCAGTCGCTGCAGTCCGAAAACTGCCTGAAGTCATCAGACAGACATGTAGATGAACCCCCTGCTGGTTCCTTTTTTTTAATACAGTCCACGGCCCAATCTCAGGTGCGACGTTGTTTGGAGTCCATTTACCGCCACCGGAGCCCCCCCTACCTGCGACCACCATCACGACCTCCCGCCTCTAAAGTGCGTTTTTTTTTTTTTTTTTTTTTTTGAGTTAGTGGGCCATTATGACAGCTATTATTGCCGTTATGTAAGAGAGTGTCGTATCAGCGAAACAACAGGGTTTGCTGAAAGAAAAGGACGTTTTAATTTTACAGCCCACTGGCTCGCTGTCGGGAGTGTGTGTGTGTGTGTGTGTGTGTGTGTGTGTGTGTGTGTGTGTGTGTGTGTGTGTGTGTGTGTGTGTGTGTGTGTGTGTTTTGTTGGCATGCCGGCTGCGTCTCAGGTTTTCACCAGCGGTGAAGATTCAGCGAAAAGAAAGATGTTTGTGATTCACCCACCACTTCAGCTCCTTTACACACACACACACACACACACATATATATATATACACACACACACACACACACACACACACACACACACACACACACACACACACACACACACACACACACACACACACACACACACACACACACACTGTGTGTGTGTGTGTGTGTGTGTGTGTGTGTGTGTGTGTGTGTGTGTGTGTGTGTGTCTGTCCTCGGTGTGTCCGCCACTTCCTCTCGATGTTAATATCAGGATTGTAATTACAGTGGCTCCTGTTGGTTGGGCAGCAGCATCCATCTCCTGTCTCCTCTCCGTGGCCAAAGTTTAAATGAAAAGCTCGATGTGACTTCCCTCCTTCACAGTCACTTCCTTAATGGATAATGCCTAAATACTTTTTTTTTTTTTTTTTTTTATTTTTAAATGGCTCGAATTGATGGATTTTCCGATAGAACGTTTTGCATCGTGACAACAAAGCGGAAAAACACGAGACGGTATCTCAACTTTCGGTTGGGGTATCATCTGAGGACCGATATTATCAGTTTGTGGATGTTTTATCAGCCAATATTTAACTTAATATTAAAGAATGCTGACCTGCCATTTTACCCTTTATTTGACCAAATAAAATTTTCATGGAAAATGATGTTCATTTAGATATTTTAGTTCATTGTTATTTATCTAACAATTCCTCTTCAAGTATTATAAACATATTTTGATTGTTTGATATTTTTTGGGGGGAAACAAATTTAAATGACAAATAATTTTTTTGTGATTTTGTGACGGATTTTCACAAAAAATTATGAATTGATATTACGAAGATCGAAATTAACCAAGATGCACCAAGTTAATTCAACACATTGGCCGACTGTATGCACAAAAAGTCCAGTCTCTTCCAACTTGACGTCTGTATGAAATGATTTTAGCACACAATAACATGTAATCACTTCCATTGATAATAAGCATTTAATTAGATCATTTAAATGTCAAGACCACATTTCCCACAAACTCCGTCACATCCGGTTTCTCTGCTTGTTCCGGTTTCCTCCCGAGTTTTATTTGGTGATGGAAAAAAAAAACCAGGAGTTATTTTTGTCAATAAAGTGAGTTTTCCCTGAAAGGACTTAATTTATGCCTTTGATACTTTCAGCACAGCTGCTGCTGCCGAAATTTTGAGCGGAAAAATAATCACGGGGATTTTAAAAAGAATATTACGGAATTCACTTGAATTTGAGTAAATTATTTGCTTTTGCAAAATCTCGATTTCCTGGAGGGGAATGACTAGAAAAGAACAATTATTTGCGAACTGGTTTGCAAAGATAAAACGTTCACTTGTGCGCACACACACACACACACACACACACACACACACACACACACACACACACACACACACACACACACACACACACACACACACAAACACTTACCTACAAAGCTGCACAGATACCGACTCTCTCCCCAGAGTCCTGACATTGTCCTCTAAATTACCCCAATAATGAGATTACAGTGTTCCCCTCCTTGTGAAAGGTGGGGGGAGGTGGTTGTGTGTGTGTGTGTGTGTGTGTGTGTGTGTGTGTGTGTGTGTGTGTGTGTGTGTGTGTGTGTGTGTGTGTGTGTGTGTGTGTGTGGTGGGGGGTGGATTCTGGGAGGAGGTGATAGCAGCGGTAGGAGAGCAGCTGAGAGAGGGGAGAGACAGTTCAAGATTAGGATCGCTGCTACAGAAATGCACTCTGGGCCGCTGTGAGTAATTGTTCTGTCCTCTGTAACATTAGCTGTCATGATAATGGAATATTCACAGAGATTGATACTCACGAACGGGCCGATCGGGAAAAAAGGGGAAGGGGATCATTTAAACGGCGGCCGCTGATCTTTACAGTCCTCACCTGAGCCCGACACACAGCGAGGCCCCCCAGTTACAGTTTCCTGCTTCTCGCATCCCCACATGAGTCTGGAATAAATAGTCAAGTTGAATTGAATTGGAAACACAACAGATGTTGACAAGTTTGGAAAATGCTCGAAAACTTAGGAAACTGATTGTTTAAACACATATCAATGAATTCTGCTACTTGTCCAGCACAAGGACTATATATAAAAGTTTTTTTGTAGCTTCCGGGTCAAAAAAAAAAAAAAACTGGGCCGATGTTGAAGTGCCCTTAAGCTGCAATACCACCGAGTGCCACTAGAGGTCGGCTCCAAAAAGCCTCCGACTCCATAGACTCCCATTCAACAGGTCACATAAAATCCTCAGTCAATAAAATTTCTCCACGAGTTATGTTGGTGTTGTGAGCTAAAGTCTCTCCTTCTTATTAGTTTCCTTAAAAAGTAAGTTTCAAAAAGCTGTGTTTTGGGGGGGGCGTGTCTGTTTGATTGACAGGCCTGTGGTGCAGTCAGGTTACAGCTATCGGTGGACGGGACGTAGTATCGCCGGGTTTCCAATCAGACCGAGTCTGATCCACCGCTCGCTCCTCCCCCATCTCGCCCAAATACGGTCACTTCCTGCTCCGAACTAGCAAAGATGGCGCCGGCCAAAATTTGAACTCGAGGCCTCATGACGGCCGTTCACAAACCAACGGGTGACGTCACTGCTGGTTGCCGCTTGGTCCAGCACAAAGTTATCGACTATGGGAGTGTATCACTGCCATAAGTCAACAGCATGCTTCTTCAGTTTGACAGCGTGGCTTCTTGTTTTCATGATCAAATATTGTAACATTCTCTCTCCAAAATCTCGACTGAAATCGGCCGCTGCTCGCTCGAGGACTTGCTCGGCACTCTTTCAAAACCGTACGTCTGTCAAATGGCAAATTAGGTGGCAGTATGTCAGCGTTGCCGCCACTAATTAGCCCCAAAAAAGATTTTCCTAATAATTTGTCATGATGTAATTGCCGTAATTGGGATGTAAAATGTTGCTCACCGAGGGCGAAACAACGAAGCCCACCCTCGAAACATTGGTTTGTTGATTGTTAGGTGAAGTAAAATAGATACGAGATGTGTTTCTAAATTCTCTGACTCTCGTGTGCTTCTTCCAGGGCCAACCAGCTGGAGGACAAGATCACTCTGATCAAAGGCCGCATCGAGGACATCAAGCTCCCCGTGGAGAAGGTGGACATCATCATCTCAGAATGGATGGTCAGTACATATTTACACACATAACACACATATATATATATATATATATATATATATATATATATATATATATATAACTCTCGACCTCGAGCCTCCGTGAATATCTAACCAGGAAAAGAGCAGTCTTCCTTCCCCCTGATGGCCATTTATCAGAGAGATCCTCCGCGGCGATACAGGCGGGACGGCCAAAGTTGAACGCACCGCCGAAGTCATCCCTAATTCATGAGCATCCCGTATCTGTCTCCCCTCCGCCTCCCCCATCCATCGCCAAACCCCAGGGTCACGAGCAGGGGTCGCCAGCCACAGTCTTCCCGTCCTTTCGTCGGGGGCGGAGGAGGATTTTTTTTTTTTTTTTTGGGGGGGGGGGGGTTGAAATTCGGCGGCTGACGTGCACGGTGGAGCAGTGAAGGATAGGGGGCGTAATCTCTGATGACACCGGCTCGGCGAGAGCTAATAAATCTAAGAATTCTCCAGTCGCTTCTCATCAGGCCGGCGATGGCAGACATTTCTCAGAGGGGCAGAGACTTCTAAGAGCTGCCCTCCGATCTGCCGGTATAAAAAGAAAAAAAAGCGACAGTTGTCACAGGAGTTGTGGCTTCCTGGGCCGGCGTAAATGGCTTCAGACTGTATTCACCTTTTAGTGGCTTCGTCTTATATGGAGGTCATGTCTTATTTATCTGAGTGATTCTGGACAGATCTGCGCTCTAGTGTGTAATTTTTCATTTACATTTTCTGTCATTTTCAAAATATGTCACCTAAGTCGCTGGTGCTATGTTTGAAGAGTTGTTTTTTTTTAAAGTCACATTTTTGGTTTTCTCATTGAATTTTTTTTTTAGCACTGCAACTTTAATTTCACCTCCGTTATTCCCGTCTCACTCGGTTTGTACAGCTCCCCTCCGCATTATATCCAAATAGCCTTATATTTAATTGTAGATATGAAAAAAAAATCATGTTAAAGCAAAAACAACACGCTGCATCTTTGGGATTATGATCAGGGGTTTAATAACTTCACCTGACGTGGCTTTAATGTGTTCCTCTGGTGTGTTTTTTTCTAACCCTGCTAAAAATGCACACTCTCACCTTCACACACACACACACACACACGCACACGCACACACCTTGTCCACTAACACAGACCGGGAGCTTGTTCAGGCCTACAACAGGGAATTATTCGAATTAGGTCAAAACAGGAGGGAGTTGTGTAACTAAGAATAGATTATCAAGCAGGTTTTCTTTTGTGCAGACAAGCTGAAAGCTTCATATCCCTTCCTGTTTTGGGAGGAATATAGGATTGATTAAATAAAAAGGGACAGCAGGAGGAAAATGATTGAATTTTGGAAGACAACAACTAAATACTGAGGAATTTTAATACAGTTAGGGCGAGGACACAAATATATAGCTTGCTGTCTTTTGTCACCCGACAGTGTAATTCATCTGAAATATGTAGAATTGATGGACCTAGAAATGTATGCTGTGTGGATAAAGACGGGGAATCTCGAATTTATTGCGAGAAAGGAAGCCATCACTCCTTTAAGAAAAAAAAGCAATAAAACAAAAAAAAACTACATTCATCTGTCATCATGTCCTACGGCCTTGAAAGTAGTGTCCAATTAGTGGAATAAAAAAATCTGTAGGGCTTCAGAAAATTATGAATTAAAAGAGTCGACTAAACTTTACTTTTTGTGACGCGTCTTAATCGAAGTTTTCATTAGCTGCTTAGTTGCAGTAAGAAAAGAAAATCTCAAATTCAATGGTACGGGTGATTAAGTTGCTGAAATCACCAGCAGCGTCGAGGTAAAACGAAAAATCAATTAAAGACCCGGTTCATGCACTTATTCAACGTGCGTCCCTCATCAAACTACAGCTAAAGACACTTAGTCTAAAACCTCTTCTTTTTATCACGTCAGGAGTTTATGAAAGAAAAAGTGTTATTTTCACTCTAGCATTTTAAATTGTGGTTTTATACAGACAACCTGTGATCATTAATGAAGGCTGAAGAGAAACAGAAGATTGTATCGCAGAAGTCCAGCTGTCGGAGGTGTTGGACCGAGCGTACAGACAGACAGTGGTTACAGGGCTGACAGACAGATGGGTGATGGATGTGGTGTATCTGTGGTGGTGGTGGTGGTGGGCAAAAGGGTGCGGGGAGGCGGATGGAGTTGGGAGGAGGTGGGGGGGGCAAATGAGTGTCTGTCTGCTGTGGCAGTGTTTTTGAGAGACTGCCTTCAGCGGCACCACTGTCATTTCATAACTCACAACATTGATCGCTGCTCTTTCTCCGCACGGCTAAAAAAACAACAAAAAAACAAAACAGTCCAGAGCAGATAAGCGACTGCGGAGCTGACGGGGAGGAGAGAAGCCGAGTTCCTCCGAAGGCTAAATAAAGGAGTGTCACTCCGAGATCAATCACAGATGACGGGCCTACTGGCTTGGTGGTGTTCAATGGCGCGGACGTACAAACGCGGACGAGACGGTAGGCCGTCGGAGGAGAGTTTAACAAACTTCGGTGACACGCTGGCGTCTTCCTAAATATTAAAGTCCTCAAATCCTGATCTGATTGGAAACCCGGCGATACTACGTCCCGCCCACTGATGGTGGAAACCCGACTGCACCACAGGCCTGTCAATCAAACAGACACGGCCCCCCAAAAACACAGCTTTTGCTTTTTCAGGCTTATTTTGTAATTATTGATGGTGTTGTTTTTCAGATGGACCGCCAGAAAACTAATAAGGAAGAGCGAGTTTAGCTGGCAAAACCGAAATAACAAAAAAATGCATTGACTTTTGAATGTAGTGAGAAGTTGAATGGGAGTCTATGGAGCCGGAGGCTTTTCGAAGCCAACCTTAAACCTACAAAAAAAAAAACTATGCAATAAAACTTTTTGTTTTGTTTGTGGTTCGTAGCCATTGACTGTATAAAAAAAGTGGACATAGCTTCCGAAGTGCCTTAAACTGCAATACCACCGAGTGCCACTAGGGGTCGGCTCCAAAAAGCCTCCGACTACTCCATAGACTCCCATTCAACTAGTCTCATAAAATTCTCAGTCAATAAAATCTCACCACGAGTTAGCTCGGTGTTGTTCGCTGAAGTCACTCCTTCTTATTAGTTTTCTGGAAATAATGTCATTAATTAGAAAATAAACTTCAAACATCCATGTTTTTGGGGGCGTGTCTGTTTGATTGACAGGCCTGTAGTTCATCAGTTTACAGCTGTCGGTGGGCGGGACGTAGTATCGCCGGGTTTCCAATCAGATTTGGTCAGATCCACCGCTCCAGTTGATGATGCACAAACCTGTTGACTTTTCCTTAAGAGAATACGTAATCTTTTCGTAATGCCGAATCTGTATAATATATCGTCTATTTGACAAGATTGTGAACAGAGGCGAAGGCCAAGCGTCCCCGAATAGCGAGCTTGTTGAGGTGTGTGGTAGCTCACCTTGGAGAAAAACTCTCCCAGAATGTCAAAGTGGTCTTCGGCAACACCGAACGTTCAGCCTGTCATTAAAATAAGCAAAGGACCCTGAACTAGAAAAAGTTTCAAAGAGCCCCATTAAACTTCTCTGCTGATGCCTTGAAGTACACATACTTTAACTGCTAAGCAGTATCACCTGCGCACACACACACACACACACACACACACAAAGTCTGAAATCCTTGTGTGCGGTAGGAGTTGTGAAGTCAAATTAATGGCAGCTCTTCCTCTTTAGCCTCATTATCAGTGCTGAGAGCCTCAGCTGCCCGGGAGAAGGCTGGTAGTCATCAGTCATCCTGTCCTTCAGTCTGACTGGCTGTCAGTCACAGACGCACACAACAAACACAACAAAAACACACGCACAGAGATCCAACAAAATGGATGCACGTGTACACACACACACACACACACACATGGAGCGATAGTGCCACAGGTGTGTTCAAGCTCTAATTAGGATTTATTGGCTGTACTTACTTCCCCAAGACCTTCAAACACTACAGGAAGCGGTGCCTGTATTAAAAAAAAAAACAACTTCTGGCGCATCCAACTCATCCCATTCCTTGTTATTTGACTGGATTTTTGGTGCTGTGGGGATTTTATAGCCAACAAATATTTTGATTTTTTTTTTTTTTGGACAGATTTTTACCAAAAAGTACCTAAACATATATATATATATATATATTTTTAAAGAAGCAGAGAAATTCAAATATGATTTTCGCCCAGTTTACATGTCCACACGGACCTAAAAGTCATTGTTCCTGCTGCAAAAAAAATACACTGACTCCTTTGGTTTACTGTAAATGATCCTCACAGCATAGATCATGGTCCAGTCAGGTGAAACAGAGTGACCAAGCTGTAAAATGACAAATTACAAATGACGCTGATGCATTTAAAATAGACCCGTCCATTGAAAGTAAAATTTGTAACCTTGTTAACATGTCCAGATGCAGGTTTTTTTTTTTTTTTTTTTTTTATAGGCTGGAAGATATATCATGAGTGACATAAGCAGTCGATAACATGGCTTTGAATTTTCACTTTGGAACCGCAGTGTAACAATGACAGTTAAAAAAACAACAGAGGTGCGTCATTTTCCTTTTATATATATATATTTTCCTTTTATATATATATATATATATATATATATATATATATATATATATATATACATGAGGCCTATGAAAATGTAAATCGATTGATTTTACTTTCAAACACTGAAAAATGTTTGAAGAGAGTTTTGTTTTAAGTATTTCTATTCATGCATCCATCATGAAGCTCTCACATCACATAAGCTTGTATTTTTTAATAAATGTGTCGATCAGCAAGTCACAGAGTTGCATACCAGTACACCAACCCGTTTAAAATCTTTTTTTTTTTCTTTTGTACCTAGTGAAGCGTAAGCATATGGCCACTAAACCCACTACACAGTTCAATACATTGATTTATACTGCATGTATCCAAAATGCAACAAAGGAAAAGAGCATCTCCTCTCTGGTTTGCATACTCAACCTGACGACCTGATGTATCCCTGAAACAGACATCCTCATAAACCCAAACCCATCATCCTGTATCGCTCAGGTGACATTGTCTTTGTGGAGAGAAATGGCCTATTTGTTCCCTTGAAATGATGAATTTATTCACGGCCTGTGAATGCTTGGACACCGGCAAATACACCTTTATTAGGATTTTTATAGCATATGTGTAAATTCACAGCTATAACTTTTTATATCGCGGAAGCAAAGGTTCCACAAAGGCAAACATTTTTACTTCATGCTGCTGCCTTCGACTTTGACCTTAAAACCAAATTAGTTTTCATAGGTGCCTTTCCCAAAATCAACAGTCATGTATTGGGAGATGATACGTGCATTAAATATCTGGTGTATCTTGAAATGGTTCATATGAATCCAATCACAAGAATCGAAATTTTCCACAGATCTCTCACGAGTATACACGTGAACTTCAATGCTGTAGACGAGGAAGTCGATGCCGTTAAAACTCCGACGGTACGCCGGTGGGTCGTCCGAACGTTATGTGGCTAAAAGGTTGATTTGGGGATTTTCAGATTATTCAAGTGAAGATCGATCTGAATCTGAAACTGATTTTTTTTTTTTAAAGCCAGCCCCGTCAGGTTCTACAGGCAGTTAGTAGCTGCTATGAGAGGAGAACTTCCATCATGTCAGCAGGAGATTTAATGACAATCACAATAGCATGTTCAGTAAACAGCTGTCAGACCACCACTAAACAAACAGTCGGCTACAGTACTGACGTAACGCCCTTATAAAGTCTCACTGTCCAACAACGATCCATCAGAATCTGATCTGGTTATGTCAGCAAAGTAAATCCAATCCATTAAAGTATTTCATCCAAAAACAAGTTATTACATCTGTACACGATCTGCTGTGTAATACACACGATCTGCTGTTGTATCATTTGAAACTTCATTTTCTACACAGCAGTAAAGTCAGGCAGCGTCACTGCTGGTTTGATTGACATCTCACTGAGCCAACAGGAGCTTCCATATACTGTCCCGGGCCTACAAAAGCCAACCAGAGTCTGTATCGATTGAAAGGTGTCAGATTCAGCCAGTGGGAAGTTACATTGGCGATGATTGACGCTCTGAATACCCAATGACATTCTTAACACCAGTATATGTTGCTTCTGTGGGCGGGGCTTATACCAGAAAGAAAGAGTATCTTGTTGTTGTGAGGACTTATGGTTGTTGTTGTTGTTGAATAAAAGGTTTGGGGTTTATTGTTAATGTAAATAATAATCTTTTTTCAATAATGGACTATAATAGACGGTTCCTCGTACAATTTACACAATCAGTTGTCTGAGATCCTGTTTCATATCCAAGAAAATTTGGTATTGTAACTGAAATATCCCCAACAGAATCGATACCGTATCGCCTTTCTAGTCTTGTACTACACAATAGAAAACCCCCAGAAATGTATCATGACCTAAAATGATGTGCATATTTAATTGAAATATTTTACTCGCTGTGGAAAATCTGTGACCATCTTCCAAGACCTCGTAATTGATTCCAGAAGAGCCTCGGCTTCTCATAACCTTGTAGCTGTACGGCAAATTACTTTCTTACATTATCTTTCCCTTCCATCTCTTCCATTTGCATGGAAATTATGCTGATGCCGAAACCTGCGCGTTGTACCCTCGCGACGCTTTAACGCTCTAAAATGTATTGCGGGGATGTGTGCGGGGTACGTTTATGCTAATGTGGCGTCACCTGACCTTAGACCGGTTTAGAGGCTTGTTGACAGAAAGGTGCTTCCTTCAGTATCCAGTGAAGCGTGGAAGTATAGACCCTCCCCCCTCCCCCCTCTCTCCACACACACACACACACACACACACACACACACACACACACACACACACACACACACACACACACACACACATTCATGCATGTACACCATCTCCTTTTATTTTGCCTCGGCCCTCCCGGGACTGGAAGTGATGATGATCTGCAGTAATTGAGGAAGACGTGTGTTGAATGCAGGAGGAGGAGGAGGAGGAGTGTGGGGTGGGGGGAATATGAGGTACTAGAGGGGGGGGGGGGTATAAACTGCTGATGCAGAATTTGTACCAAAGTGCCTCTCGGTACCTGTAATTGACAGCCAATCAGTTTCCCCAAGAGGTGACGGACACAGAAATCTGTAGATTGTGGCGCACCAAATTCTTTTATTTATTTTTTTCCCCCTCAATTCTGCCTCCAGTAACTAAAGACAGGGAAGCATCGCGGCAGTAATTTCCCTCTATAAAAATTCGTACAGAATACTCATTACGAGATGATGCTAAATCAGGGAAAACGGCCCCCCCCCAAAAAAAAAAAATCTGGACAAAAGTAACACAGATGTAAAAGTGTGTTTGCCTTTGTGCGCTGGTGCATATGTAGATGTGTGCGTGAGCGCTGGCCCTCTCAGGGGAATGTGTTTTATATGCTAATTTTGTTAATGTGTATTAGCTGCTCCAGCCCATTCTCATTAGATTTTCATTAGTCTCTTTTTATGGAAATGCACAGCGACTGTATAGTGCCGAGAGTCTCACCACGCCGGGGCTGCCTGACGGACACGGGAGCCGCTTCCTCGCCACCGAGCCCCGTGGACACATTAGATCGATTTGTGGAAATGGTAAAAAAAAAAAAAACAAAAAAAAAAGTTGCTAAATCAGTCGGCTTTTTTTTTTTTTTTTTTTTTTTACAGAGATGTAATCTTGTTTTTCTTGACGCAAGTCAATAAAGGTAAAGCGAAGAAAAAAAAAAGTGAAAGTGAGGCAGATAAAGTCTTCCTTGGTGCAGTTTTCTCTCGACAACCTTGTACACCAGGTCGATCGCTCTTTTCTGATTCTCTGGTATTTGATCAAACCACCGCGTCAGCGGCAGATACGTGACGCTACAGAGTGATGCGGAGATTGGGACGACATTCATTTTGTTTCTTTAATCTGAAAATGGTGTGAATCTCATCTGCGTCCAATACGGAGGTGGTCGTGAACCTTTTTAGCCAAGCTCATAATGTGAAACAACAAGAATAATTATTTTCCAAAACACCCAAAGTTGCCGTATGTATGTTTGAAATGTGCATACATATGAACTAATATATATATATATATATATATATATTTACAGAGTTACCTCCCCTGCCAGAAAACATCAAGGGGTTAAACATCTTTACGCTGCCCAGGAGCATTTTATTTACTTTTTTAATGTAGGGTTATGGTAACATTCGGTTGACACCGGCTGACCTTTTGTCTTGTTGAAGGTCCAACTTCCAAACACCTCTCCTGGTGTACATAAGAGGTGTAATGAAAGCTGGGCACTTTTTCCACCATCCGATCTCGATGGGACGTTAGGGATGACGCGCTCTCGCTGTCGGCGCAGGATAACGTGCAGCACTCACAAGTGACAACGTGTTCATTTACATTGCAGATGTATAAATTAGGGGGATTGTGGCACAAACCTCATCGATGATAAAAGTAAGGTTGTGACTCTGCTTTCAGCCATCTCTCTCTCTCTCTCTCTCTCTCTCTCCCTCTCTCTCTCTCTCTCTCTCTCTTATATCCTCTTTCCTTCAAGTGAAGCAGCGTCCCGTGAAATTGGGCTCTAAATTACGAGACCGGCGTACTCTCTGCGAGTTTTTTTTTTTTTTTTTTTGTGCTTTTTAAACGACCCGTCTCTGCCGCTAAGGACGCCGGCCGGCGGGCGGAGATCCGTGGGATCTTGACTTTGGTTTCGGAGAGCCGGTCCGGCGTCGAGTTGATAAACCCCGGAGAATGTTCCCCCTCCTTTTATCACCTTGACGAGGATGAGGGCCGTTACTATCGGCTCTTCATCGCTGTCATCATTATCAGCTCGGGCCTATGTGACAGAGATGGTGACGATGTTGGGAGTCAAGAGTTATAAATCAGAGCTGCCTCCCCCCCCCCCCCCCACACACACACACACACACTGTTTGCCTTGCTCTCCTCTCCCATCCCCAATAAAAGCTTGTCTTTATTTGAATAATAAGGCTCTTATCTCGCTGAGTTACCTTTTCTGCCGGCTGCTGCATTCCCCTCAATATCCCCTCTTCCTCCTCTCCACTTTGTCTTTAATCATATATACCCCCCCCCCTCACCCCGTTGGGTTTTTATCTGCTGTCCCAGCCCTCACATCTCCTTGTCCCCTCTTTCCCCTCCAACTGAAGAGAAAGTGGAGATATTGGCTCCTAAAATCTAACTCCGGCCATTTTTCTTTCTTTCTTTCTTTCTTTCTTTCTTTCTTTCTTTCTTTCTTTCTTTCTTTCTTTCTTTCTTTCTTCTGTCTGTCTGTCTTTCCTTCTGTCTGTCTTTCTTTCCTTCTGTTTCTTTCTTTCTTTCTTTCTTTCTTTCTTTCTTTCTTTCTTTCTTTCTTTCTTTCTTTCTTTCTTTCTTTCTTTCTTTCTTTCTTTCTTTCTTTCTTTCATCTGTCTGTCCTTCTGTCTGTCTTTCTTTCCTTCTGTCTCGCTTTCTTTCTTTCTGTCTCTCTCTCTTTCTCTCTTTCTTTCTTTCTGTCTCTCTTTCTTTCTCTCTCTCTGGGTTGGGTCCAGCTCCGTGGGATCTTATTGATTTCTTGTCATTGCCCTGATAAAGGCCGATCCTTCCATAGTTCCACTATGAACCCATCCGGTCACGAAAAAAGACCAGAAACATAGATTTGCAATGAAAAATGTGTCTGTGTGCTTTTAATATTTCCTCTTCCCCTCAGTTTTGATAAAAAAATTTAAAAAAAAAAGACATCTGAAAGCAGTGGTGGGTGTTTTCACTCCTGAAGCAGTTCGTCAGCGTTGTCACAGCTTTCAAAAGACCGATATGGGTCATCAAGTTACGCGTAACCGATTTCGCTCCACCTCCTCGTCCCAGCTGGAGATATGCCCCCCCCCCTCCATCCGCCCATATGTCAGAACCTGCCCGAACATACTGCCCGCAAATAACATATTGAAGGAGCCGGCGTCGTAGAACGGCGCTTCTCTGATTGGTCGATCTGCCAGCAGGTAGAAAAAAAAAAGTCATTCGTCAGCAGTATGAGCCACTCAGGTCGAAGCCAACAAGATGTGGACAGAACTCAATTTCGGCATTAATGGAATAATACCACGGTTAATGTGCCGTCTGCTGGAGCAGAACACGAGGTCGGCCCAGGGTCAAACCTTTGGAGGCCGGGTGGCAGAACCACGTGGGCTGATTCACAGTCATGGTCGATTCAGATTCCCACCACAGTAATGTTGAATTAAAAAATAATTTTATCGTGTTGCCAACATGCTTTTATTAGTTTAACATTTAAAAAAAAAAAAAAAAAATGTAAATACATGAGTGTGAATGACAAACTATGTTTTGTCAGTAAAGCTTTTTTTTTTTTTTTTAAACAATATCTTGGGATAGTAATGTGTGTTTCTTTCCTCCCAGGGTTACTTGCTGCTGTTTGAGTCCATGTTGGACTCGGTCCTGTACGCCAGAGACCTCTATTTGGCTGACGGTGGCTCAGGTAGGTCACGCTGTTCTCTCTTTTTAAGTCTTCACTACAAAATTGTGGCGGCGCGAAGTAGTTACATCAGAATCTGAGTGTTTGTATTGACCAAAAACAAATTTCAAAGTGTAGAATTAAATGCAACAAGGGCCACAAAATACTTTCAAATTATAAAAGAACATAAAACAAGCAAACAAAATAATAAACAACCAACATTAAAGCATCAGCGTTAAAATAATAAAGGATCATAGACC
The DNA here is from genome assembly GCF_029030835.1 of Brachyistius frenatus. Taxonomy (NCBI): domain Eukaryota; kingdom Metazoa; phylum Chordata; class Actinopteri; family Embiotocidae; genus Brachyistius; species Brachyistius frenatus. The sequence continues at coordinate 876,185 of NW_027210655.1, forward strand.
TATGGAAGCATCACTCAGGGATGGTTCAGGGTCAACTGAGCCAGATAACATTTATCAAATGGAAAAGTTTGAAGTCTAATCTTATAAATAGCGAGGATGTCTGCAACCCAAACCTAAAGTGGGAACTGGTTCCACATGAGAGGATCCTGACAGCTGCTTTTGGAAACTCCAGGAACCATAAAGCCTGCAGTCTGAGAGCAAAGAACTCTATTAGGATGCTATTCGGAGGAGCATCAGATTAAAATGATGATTTATTTAAGAAATGGCAATTGATTTTTTTTTTTATATATATATAGTAATAATAATATTAAAACATGTATTTGTAAATCACCTTTCTTACAAGGAATGCAGCTCAAAGTGTTTTACAGCAAAAAAAAAAAAATGACATGGCGTGTTTCACAAAACAAAACAGACATCAAGAAACATAAAAACCTGTGAAACTATCATTTAAAAATATAAAACAAGACCAAATGACACAAAGCTCTTTTGATATGTGGTTAAAGTAAAGGTATAAATACAATTTCAGTCATTATCAAGATCAACACCTAAATAATCATAATAGTCAGAATAAACATACCTTTTAGACTGATACTGCGTAAGAATACTTTAGTAGTTCGAGCACATAGACGGTGGTTTTATTTTTGCTTTAAATGCTGTTTTACAGTGGGTACGGAAAGTATTCAGACCCCTTTACATTTTTCACTCTTTGTTTCATTGCAGCCATTTGCTAAAATCAAAAAAGTTCATTTTATTTCTCATTAATGTACACTCAGCACCCCATCTTGACAGAAAAAAACAGAAATGTAGAAATTTGTGCAAATTTATTAAAAAAGAAAAACTGAAATATCACATGGTCATAAGTATTCAGACCCTTTGCTGTGACACTCATATTTAACTCACATGCTGTCCATTTCTTCTGATCCTCCTTGAGATGGTTCTACTCCTTCATTGGAGTCCAGCTGTGTTTAATTAAACTGATTGGACTTGATTAGGAAAGGCACACACCTGTCTATATAAGACCTTACAGCTCACAGTGCATGTCAGAGCAAATGAGAATCATGAGGTCGAAGGAACTGTCCAAGGAGCTCAGAGACAGAATTGTGGCAAGGCACAGATCTGGCCAAGGTTACACAATAATTTCTGCAGCACTCAAGGTTCCTAAGAGCACAGTGGCCTCCATAATCCTTAAATGGAAGAAGTTTGGGACGACCAGAACTCTTCCTAGACCTGGCCGTCCAGCCAAACTGAGCAATCGTGGGAGAAGAGCCTTGGTGAGAGAGGTAAAGAAGAACCCAAAGATCACTGTGGCTGAGCTCCAGAGATGCAGTAGGGAGATGGGAGAAAGTTCCACAAAGTCAACTATCACTGCAGCCCTCCACCAGTCGGGGCTTTATGGCAGAGTGGCCCGACGGAAGCCTCTCCTCAGTGTAAGACATATGAAAGCCCGCATAGAGTTTGCCAAAAAACACATGAAGGACTCCCAGACTATGAGAAATAAGATTCTCTGGTCTGATGAGACCAAGATTGAACTTTTTGGCGTTAATTCTAAGCGGTATGTGTGGAGAAAACCAGGCACTGCTCATCACCTGCCCAATACAATCCCAACAGTGAAACATGGTGGTGGCAGCATCATGCTATGGGGGTGTTTTTCAGCTGCAGGGACAGGACGACTGGTTGCAATTGAAGGAAAGATGAATGCGGCCAAGTACAGAGATATCCTGGAAGAAAACCTCTTCCAGAGTGCTCTGGACCTCAGACTGGGCCGAAGGTTCACCTTCCAACAAGACAATGACCCTAAGCACACAGCTAAAATAACAAAGGAGTGGCTTCGGAACAACTCTGTGACCATTCTTGACTGGCCCAGCCGGAGCCCTGACCTAAACCCAATTGAGCATCTCTGGAGAGACCTGAAAATGTCTGTCCACCAACGTTCACCATCCAACCTGACGGAACTGGAGAGGATCTGCAAGGAAGAATGGCAGAGGATCCCCAAATCCAGGTGTGAAAAGCTTGTTGCATCATTCCCAAGAAGACTCATGGCTGTACAAGCTCAAAAAGGTGCTTCTACTCAATACTGAGCAAAGGGTCTGAATACTTATGACCATGTGATATTTCAGTTTTTCTTTTTTAATAAATTTGCACAAATTTCTACATTTCTGTTTTTTTCTGTCAAGATGGGGTGCTGAGTGTACATTAATGAGAAATAAAATGAACTTTTTGATTTTAGCAAATGGCTGCAATGAAACAAAGAGTGAAAAATGTAAAGGGGTCTGAATACTTTCCGTACCCACTGTACCTGAACAGTGGTCAAACCTTCCGTGTCCTCCGTCTGCAGGGAGAATCTGTTCACACCTGTCGTCCGCGGTTTTTACGAGACATTCAGGAACCATTGGTTTTAGGTTTTAGTGCGTTTCTCACTGGATTTGTCAAATTGTACACACGAATGCCTTCATCTTGTTTTTCTTCACGGTTCAGCCTTTCTAATCTGGTGTTTTTTTTGAAGGGGGATCAGTTCAACAGTTCACCTGACACGCTGCTGGTTTAAGCACCAAGGTGTCTCCCGTGTGGCCGGCCTGAAGGATGGGCAAACAGCGCAACCACATCGGTCGAGTTTTGGGTTTCTGTATTTTCTCTCTTCTCCCCGCTCACTGGAAAAATCGGCAGTGTCGGTTTGAGAAAATATATTTTTGAACACGATGTTTGAGTGTAAAAATATGACATCCTGATGTGCACAAAAAGATGATGGCCTGACACGTATGGAAAAGACCTTCTTCTTCCTGGGTCATCCCGTCTCCGCTACAGACCAGATTTAATGACTTGTACCAAATGTGACCCAGCTCAGGTTCCACCACGCTGCCTTTAGTGGCTCCTTGGGACACGAGAGAGAGGTCACACACACACACACACACACACACACACACACACACACACACACACACACACACACACACACACACACACACACACACACACACACACACACACACACACACACACACACACAGCGAATGGCAGCACCTACAGAGACAGATGTGTTAGTGAGGCAGGTTGGACAGGTGATGCTGTGACCTGAGAGAGGCAGAAAAGTTGCAGGTCAGATGACGCCGTATTGTTCGTCATGAGCCTTTAACCCTGACGGTCCCAACGCGGCTCGCTGTCACTGGATAGCCCCCCCACCACCACCACCACCTCCTCACACACACACACACACACACACACACCAAGTCAGATGAAAACACTTGAAAATAAAAAAAAAAATTCAATCAAATCTTGGCAGCACCTCAAGGCCCTAAAATAATGTCTCTATATTTCAGGGTATTTCTAGCGATAAAGATATCCTTGACAAAAGACTGAAAAATATTTCACCTCTTTTTGAGGTCTAATATCTAATTACTAATGTTTTTTTTTTTTTTTTTTTTTTTTTTAGAGGAACCGCTGGGAAACTAATAAGAAAGGAGCGACTTTAGCGAATGACACCATACGGACTTGAGGAAAGGATTTATTGACTTTGTATTTCATGAGGGAAGTTGAATGGGAGTCTAAGGAGCCGGAGGCTTTTTGAAAACGACCCCCTAGTGGCCCCTCGGTGGTATTGCACTTAATGGCACTTCTGCATTTTCCTCGCTTGCCAGACCTGGACGCTATGTCCACTTTTTTTTTTATATATATACAGTCTTATGTTTTGGAGCTTGTCTCAAAGTTTCAAATTGAGGTCAGTAGGAGATTCATAATATTGCTAATCTGATTATTATCTGCATTGAAGTCAGTTACCTGTGTTCGTCTTATGAATGAAGACTCTTCCGTGCGCAGGGCGGCATTTTGTGCAAATCTGTCGCAATAGGTTCGTCGACCTCTCCCCCCTTAAGTTTGTTTTCAGGTTGTTGTTGTTGTTTTTCTAGTGTGTGTGCCGAGTTGTCGTCCGGCCGCTGCCGCACACTGCTGCTGTATGTGTGTTTAAGCTACATTAGAAGAGAGTTACAGCAGCTCCCTCATTCTCTCCACTACATTAACCTCCCCTTCATCCTTAAATGTGTCCCTGCATGCCTGGCACACAGCACAGTGGCCATGGTGGGGAGGGGAGGTCTGTTTTGGTGCTGTGCCCCCCTCCTCTCCCACACCGTCTTTCCCTCTTTCACAGCCGACCAATAGGGGGGGACGGAGAGAGCCAGGAGAAGAGGGTGAGGCTTGGGTGGGGGGGTGGAGGGGGTGGGGGGTGGGGATGACAAACGGGCTGTGACCAGTGAGACGAGAAGGACGCAGATGTCAAAGCCATGAATCTGGGGACGCCCGTGTACCCCTCCTCCCCCCCCGACCCCCCTCGCCTGTCCGGCTCTCCGTCTCCATTTCTTCTTCGTCAGTCTCTCAGACAGCCCCCCCCCCCCCCTCCAGATTCCACCCAATCAGAAGGCCTCCTCTTTCACCTGGCCCTCGTAATTACTCACTCGGTTCGGGAATCGGGAGTAAAAATGAAGCTACTCATCTGCCGTGCAACGTGTGTGTGTGTGTGTGTGTGTGTGTGTGTGTGTGTGTGTGTGTGTGTGTGTGTGCGTGTGTGTGTGTGTGTGTGTGTGTGTGTGTGTGTGTGTGTGCGCGTGTGTGTTTGTGCGCAGTCATCAGGTGCGCTGACGCTCACGGTGTCACAGGCAGGCTTCGGCTAATAATGAGAGGATCATGAATTTAGAGAGCTGTCGCCATCCATTCACACGTTTTACGTCCCGATGTGTCGGAGCTCACGTGAGACGGAGCAAAAACACACATATCAGAGAAAGTAAGATCGAATGTGCACATCTGGACAGGCTTGTAGTTTTAAATGGATAAAAAGTGGCTGTAAAAAAAAAAAAAAAAAGTAAAAGTTTGGAATATGTTCAATTTACAACAACAGTCAGAGGAAGGTTTGTTTTCCTTTGTCCCTCGCGTTCCCCCTTTTTCTTCCTCATATTAAGTACCTTATAAAGTTTGTTTTGAATATCGCTATATAGATAGTTTCATTTGGTTTTTATGGAAGAAAAAGTATCAAAGCACTCGTAGAGACTTTTTAAACCAGTCATAACCAGTTTCCCTGTTACACGTACGATCTTTTAAACATTTGACCAAACTATGGACAACTATAACTAAAATATACGGACGGAAGATTAAAGGGAAAAACAAGTGATCACCTTTTTCCTACGATGAAACATTCCTGATCTGATGAGCAGTTAACGCCCCTCATGACTGCATCCTAAACTGTAGTTGAAGCCCGAGGCCTCAGTGTCGGCTAATGTTGCTTCACAGCGGGAATACCAACGGCCTCCAGCGTCCCGGCTCCCGACTTAATCGCCAAGCGTATTAACCGTACGGAGGAATTTATTCAGATGTGAAAACACGATGACAAGACATTAAGGCTCATGTTTAATGCTCATTTCGAGATATGGATAATTCCTTCGATGGATGGTGTTATGTAATCTGAGCAGCGCAGTAATCGCTGGTTGGAAAGAAAAAAAAAAAAGAAAAAGGTTGGAAAAATGAAACTATAAACACAGTTCCCCACTGACGGAGTAACATCTTCCATCTTTGAGGAAAATCGTTTTTCGGGAGGCTGCAGGTTCAGCCAGCGGTGGTGGGGGGGAGGGGGGGAGGGGTGTTACAAGCTTAGATGACCAAAAATAAACTTTAGTACATTTCAGAGAGAAATATTTGTACTCCACTATACATTTAGTTGGCAACTTAAGTTGCTTTTAAGATGAAGATTTGTCCCAATGACTTTCATAACAGGCGGTTTAAAAAAAAAAAAGAAGTCCAACACATTGTTAAAGTTTAAAACCAGTGGTTTCCAACCTTTTCGCCTTCTGACGTCCCACAACGAACAGCGTGCACTTAAGCTCGTACTTTTAGATTCGTCCGAGTGGTTAACGGCGCCACCAAATACGCATGTTACCCGCTACACTGGTTTCATTTCAATAAATGTTCAAACGATTCAACGTCTCGCCAAAAATCAAAGATCGGAGAAAAAAAAAAAAAAATCCCAAAACGGAAAACAGATTTGCGTTTTTTTTTTTCTTCTTTCCTCTCCCAGGAATTATCTGACAACCCCTCAGATGTCGCCGCTGTCCCTGTTTATGAAACTGTATATAAAGTAGTTCGAACTCGCGCCACCTCCAGCAGCTACACGCTGATCCTACTTCATTAATAATCTAACAAATGTTATATAGAATCATTAATTAGTCTGAGGGATGAAACTAGTCCTGAAGTGTTAATACACACTTTTGTACTTTCACTTAATTAAGGTTTTCCATGCGGGACTTTTACTTAAATGGGAGTATTTTTTTTCTATAGTGCAATGTGAACCAGGTCTTGACACCGAGAATCGGGCCTCGACTTCACTGATGCTCTTGCACTTGAAATTGAGAATGGGAGTAAATCTCTACGGCTTAACTTCTAAAATTTCATGGAAAACATTCTCTGAGGAGCGAAGTACTCGTAAGTCAGTAAATCACAGAATTAAAATGGGACGTTCGTCGGTGCGCCTACGTGGTTTTGCCTAGCGGTCCACACATTAGCCGTTTAATGTACCGAGTATAAAGTAAGAAAGTCCCAAGTATGAAAGTAGGACAAAGTGGTCATCAGGCCACGTACATGTGATGGATACCGTCATTACAGCGGCTTCACGAAATGGATGCAAAACTCCACACCCACAAGACGTCGAGGTGTCTCTGATTAAATCTGTCGAATGGTTTTGTAGGCCGTTAAATTTGTTGATATTAAGGACGTCTCATCACCGAGAGTAGATGTTTATGGGAGCAGAATTCCCCTCCCTTTTCGCTTTAGTTATGATTAATGATCTTTTTGTTGGAGTAAAATAAATCCCTGAAGGGGACACACTCGTTGCCGTTTGGGCGGTTCTGCAGTAGTTCAGTACACTGAGACTGGATTTTGCGAGGCGGTGACCTTCACACCGGCGGACAGCGAAACAAATATTTGGTGCTCTCGTTTCTTTTTGTTTGAATAGTGGCGTCGTTTGGAAATTTGAGCAACAATTCGGTTCAATTTGAGTGCACTGTCAACTGGACTTGTGTCATAGACTGTTTAAGATGCTTTTTTTGGTTGTTGTTGTTGTTTTTTGTTCCTTTTCTGATGTGATGTGATGGTTTACCTTTTGGGTGGAATCAGCCAATCGGGAAGGTAAAAGAGAATTTAGTCGGTAAGCAAAGCCGATTCATCACTCTGTTACGAAGTGAAACACGACTTTCTATGCTCAAACTGGTCTATTTACTAGTTTTTCATACATGTATGAGGGTGCCATCAAATAGTTTCTAGACTGTGCCCATAATAACCCTTCAAAAAGTAGTTCCCCGGTGCAGCGATAGACGGCTCCCGGTGTTCCTGCCACACTTATAACGCTCTCTGGAACTCCCAGTTTCTAACCGCGTCGGGCTTCATCTGCAATTCAAGTTAAAAACAAAAAAAAAAATGTCCACGGTGTCAAAACAGCAGCCTTTTCACCTTCAAACTTCTCTCGTTTCTCCACAGTGTACCCAGACCTCTGCAACATCAGCCTGGCAGCTGTGGGAGACGCACAGAAGCACCAAGACCACATTGCATTCTGGGATGACGTGTACGGCTTCAACATGGCGTGCATGAAGAAGGCCGTGGTCCCCGAGGCCGTGGTGGAAGTGGTGAACGCGGACTCGCTCATCTCTGAACCAACGGTCATACAGGTAAACATTCGGCCAAGAGAGCAACTCGTCTCTATAATTTTATGTATTTCTAGGTTGTTCCGGCTGGACGTACTACGGATTCTTAAAAGTGGAAGATGTGAATATGCTTCGCAGTAAAATATTTTTACCCAGGGAGCCAGATTTGTAGTTCAGATGTGTTTTTATATTTTCAATGCGATAGAATTAAAGAAAAAATAAATATAAATTGCAAAACTCAATACTGAAAGCCAGGTTAAAGTTTTATGAACGGGCAAACCGATCGACGAAAACAAATTCTTTTGATTTTTTGACTTTTAATCCCAAACACGTTAAGAGTGCACGGACTCAATATCAAGTCGGTCCGACAAAATCTGTAGGTGGAGTTCGTTAAAGTACAACGTGTGAATCGCCAGAAATGGCGACTAAATTCAAAATGCATGAGTCTCCGCATGCACATTGGTCACATGGCATGCAAACCACCGCTACCGATAAATCCTCAAGCTGCAGGAGAAAATGTAGCACGTCTTTAATTTTTTCTTTTTTTTCTTTTCTTTTTTTATGTAAACAGCTTAAGGTGTTGTTTTAAAGGTAAAAGCTGAAATTATTTCATTAAAGGGTGATTTATTTATTTTTTACTTTCCAAAATGCACCGAATTTTGCACAGCACCTGTTGATTATAGATGACCTCTAAATAACATTGGTTGATGAACTAAAGATGAGAAACAAGTATCAAAAGTTTCCCTCCAAATTAAACAAGCACTCCGGGTGTCAATGACACCCGACTACCTGATATCTGATAACCGAACAGCTGTATCGGACGGATATGTTGGTTAACCAATAGATCAGTCAGGTCCTGTGTGTGTGTGTGTGTGTGTGTGTGTGTGTGTGTGTGTGTGTGTGTGTGTGTGTGTGTGTGTGTGTGTGTGTGTGTGTGTGTGTGTGTGTGTATTCAGCTGAAACACACACACACACACCACCACAGGAGAAATGGAGTTCCCAAGGTGTTCAAACATCGACAGAGAATGAGAGCTGGATGTAGCTGTAGAGCGAGAGATAGGGCGTTGAAGTGTGTGTGTGTGTGTGTGTGTGTGTGTGTGTGTGTGTGTGTGTGTGTGTGTGTGTGTGTGTGTGTGTGTGTGTGTGTGTGTGTGTGTGTGTGTGTGTGTGTGTGTGTGTGTGTGTGTGTGTGTGGGGTGATGCTGCTGTAGTGCTGGGTGATTGATCGGTCTAATCCTTGTTTAAGTTCCTCTTAAGGAAACTTCATTACTCCCCCACCACCCACCACACGGATAGAGTGGTTTTCACTGACGGGAGAACACACACACACACACACACACACATTACTCAGAGATAAAACACACCCACGCACATATCTAAGAACACACACACACCTTTTTCTGAATATTTCTACGTAGGGGAAAAAACTCCTTCCCTCTTGACTCGCGTAAGGTCGTGCGTTTCTTTGCCGGTCGGCCCGTTTGCTGAGCAGCGCGTCCTTCACCACGTCGGAGGACGTGATGAATGAAGGCAGAACTTGATGTAATGGAATTTGAATCCTCTAATCGATAGTTTCTCCCCTCCAGTGACAAATAGACAGCCCCTCTGCCCAAATTACAAGGACTCTCATCTATCGCCTCCCCGTTGATACGATCCAATAACATTCCATTAAGGCTGGCTGCTATTCCGTAAAATTGAGAGCCCTTTCATGGAATTAGAAATTCCTGTTAAACAGATGAGGTTTTTTTGTTGGTTTTTTTTTCCCTCTGTGAGAACAGATAGGAATGTTTGACTTGAGGAATGTTTGACTCGCTTCCATTGTAAGCTGCTTTAAGTGTAATGTGCGGTCGTGATTTGAACAGTTTTGAAAGTCGTTCCGTTCTGAGTCGACACGATCTGCAAACCTCTTATTTTACGTATGTATTGTATCAGTGTGCTTTTAAAAAAAAAAATCCCTTTCTGAAATCACTCCCTATTAAATATACTGTACGGTGGACTAAATTTACTGTCTATTGTATTTGAATGTCCAAATAATTAAATGTATCCACTATATATATATATTTTTTTTTAAATCCCCCAATGAACAAAAGCAGCAAGACACTACGTTTTGCTAAAAACAAGTTGTTGTTTTTCTGTTCCATTTCTTGTTTTGTCTCTTCCTGTTACTTTTGCCGTTTGTAGTAAAGTCAAAGCCTCGATCGGTCACCCGTAAATATTACAGCTAACGTGATTAATTTAGCTCATCAACTTATGTAAGTAGAGCTTTGATGTCAATTGCAGTAAATGATTGTCGAATTTATGATGAGGAAAGTCTCATTTATCTCAAACGTGTGGCAGCACGATGCTGTGCGTGATGTTATAAAACTGGTCCGATAGCGACTAAAATAAATGCACCAAGTCATCACGGGCAGCACGTGTCCGTTTACTTTATTAGCGTTATACATTCACACTTCCTGTGCAGAAAAGAAGTTAGAAGACAAAAATAACGGCGTCAGCAGCACAGTTATCGCTTAACTAGCATTGAAACATTCACTGTTTTCTGAGATTTGTAACCAAGCAAATATTGACTGAGTTTTCTGCAGGTTTTGCTTTATTGCAGCTGTTTGGGATGTCGTAGAAAATACCAGTATTAAATCGTTTATATCGGACACACAGCAAATTGGTGCTTTGCAGAGGCATAGAAATACATTTCAAAATAAGATACTAAGAAGAAATTAAAGTTGCATTTAACAGACAATATAACCAGGCCGTTCAAAGTGCTTTATAGTACAAGACATTAAAATTGAGGTTATATATTCAAAGCTTTAGCAAACAATGTTTTAATTGCTGATTTTGATGAGCTGACAGTTTTAAGTGACCTCAGGTATTCAGGAAGTTTCATAAAAAACTAAAAGCTGCTTCATCTTGCTCGGTTTTGAACGCCGAGTCAGCTTGTCCCAGATGACGTGAGGCATCTGGATGCTTCGTTACGTACAAATACACCAGAGATATAATATCTCTGATCTTGCTGTCTGCAGCTGATTTATTGCTGATGATTTCCAAATGACTGTTGAATTAGTTACCGGTGGGATAGAAGTTGTGTATTCAACTTTCTTTTTGCTTTTACTTTTTTTCTCAGAGTAATTGCTTTGCTTTACTTCCTATGAGGACTTAATATTGATCTTTTTCTGTTGATACTTAATCTCACATTGCAATCAATTAGACAACAGGTCTATATTTTTATTCCGTTTCTCTGTTACTGCACTGACTAGTTTTTACAGCTCTTCATCTCATAATTGTTTTTAGATTCATCACAAAATAAATGTCTAATATTGTTTTTCAATTTCTACAATTGCTTCCTGTAAAAAATTCACAGGCAATCCAACATTTATTTGAAGTGTGTTTAACTCACACAATGTAGGTTCAGACGTTCAAAATGCATCCTGTTTAGCACGTTTAGATTTTAACTTGAGAATTTATTTTTTATTATACTTCTATTCACTTCACCAGATGTTTTTTTTTCTCCGCTAAATGACTCAGAATGATGCTGTTACCAAATTTAACCCATTTAACTGGCACACATTTTTACTTACTGTATTTAATTACGTTTTTTTAAGGGATTTCTTGGAATTATTTTTGACATTAAAGGTGTTCTCACTGTAGACTTCAACCTGCATGATCCTCTAACCACTTGTGTGTTTTGTGCTGTTGTGTTCTCTATTTTAAGCAGTGTAATCATAACAGATACGAACCAATGGCCAGAACACAGAACATAAAACCTAAGTTGTAATAAACCGCAGTTTCCTGTAGAGAAAGCTTTGCTGTAGCTGCCTGGAGGGAAATACTGTGATTTGCTGTGAGATGTTTCATCTTAAATGATTTAAAGTCCAGCTGAAACAACATCAACTGTTATGGATGAAAAATCTGAAAACAAAATGTCATTTTTCACCGTTGAACAGAAGGCTGTTTATACAATTCAAATACATAGAAGAAAAAAAAAACAATGATGAGAACTATCGCTGCAGTTTCTGCTCAGCAAAAACAAACAGCTGTTTATCAGATTCCCTCTAAAGAAAAAAAAAAAAAAAACAGACTGCATTGGCTTGATCACAGTTCATATTGTCATCATTATTTATGTGTTTATTTTTTTATTTTGTGATTGTGTGTAATCGATTGTGTGTTCTGGACTTTCGACAGACGATTGACTGTAACAGTGTGTGTCTGTCCGAGCTGGAGTTTACATCAGATTTCTGCTTGAAGATAACAAACTCCACAGACTGCACGGTAAGCAACACACACACACACACACATTCACACTCGTACATACTAATGATGAATATTTGATGAGCATGTCATATTACATGGTGCAACGATCTCAAAAAAAAAATGTACTCTAAAGAAAAAGTATTACTAAGATAATTCTTGTCTTTCTAATAAGTTTCCCAGGTGAGTTTTTCTTTAATTCTGATTGGTCCGAGTGTTCAAAATTCAGGACTACACAAAGAGAAAAGGCCTTAAACAAGTTTGCACGTCGACTGGTAGCACCTGTCATTTATCAGAGGTGATGTGTGAAAGGAACGAGGCAGCACAAACAGAGGAGACATCAGTCAGCACAGGTCGATGGATAATGTTTCTGAATTTGAGAGGATGTCTGTCAGTTGGATATTTAATAGAGTTTCAAATTGAATCACAGGTATATGAGGCTAATGTGACTGACTGACACGTCATACGACATAGTGAATGTCCACAGCCTGCCGTTCCCGTCACTCATTTTGGTTTTTTTTTCTTCGCCTGTTTTATAAGAGTTATTATGTTGGGAGTCTTTCAGTCTTGTAACTGATTGTCAACCGTGTCAGTCGGTGATGAATTGAATAAGTTTCAAATATGACGACCGTTTGTGAAGATACTTGTGAGAAAAGTTAGCGAAGAGCTTCTCTCCCGGATGTGAACAACTTTGGTCGTGCTGCGTCGGTTTGCTTTTTGGCTTCGATTTGAGAAAGAAAAAAAAGTTTGAATCGATGAAACCATAGACTAAATATTAAAAAAAATCCTCAGGTCTGAAAAGTGAAACCAACTTGCCGTCTTAACTTGCAATACCAGCGACGGCCACTGAGGGTTCTCCGCCAAAAAAAACATCTGGCATCATAGACTACCATTCGAAGAAAACATCAAATTCTCTCAGGAAATACAAAGTGAATTCATTTTGTCCACAAGTCAATAATTCATCATTATCTAAATTGACTCCTTCTGATCAATGTTGAGGTGGTCCTTCTGAAAATATGTTCACATTTAATTAGATATTAGGCTTCAGAGGGAGCTTTGTTTGGGGGCCGGGGGGGAGGCGGTGCCTGCTTTGATTGACACGCCTTGGATGCAGTCAGGTTGTCGCTGTAAGTGGGCGGGGATAGTGTTTCCCCTAGCTCCGCCCTCTCGTCCAAATATGGTCACTTCTGGTGCCGAGAAACCAAGATGGTGAAAGCCAAAATGACAGATTCCAGGCTTCAAAACGGCAGTTCAGAAACTCAATGGGTGACGTCACGGTGGGTTGCCACTAATTGGTGGTCTTTAATTATCGAATTCGTGCTGTCGAATTCATAAACTCGTGCTCTCAAATTCATAAATTTGCACGCAAAAGTAACGGAACAAGATAATCCAACCTCGTTCACTGGCAACACTCATACCATGTTCATGTACGTCTTTCCAACTTCGAAATGTAACTTTATTAAACCATTTGGCTCCTTTAGTTTTGAAAATAAATGCCGATCACTGGAACAAAAAGACAAACGTAATAGTCCTGTGAGACGTGACTCATCTGAACCTTTGAGTTTGTAACGTGTAGGTCAGCTTGACCAACAGCTGTGTGTGTCCTCCGTGAGGGTCAACCACAGCCAGCAGAGCGTGGAGGGTGGTTTATGAGTCTTATTTGGTGAGAAGCTGGCAGCCACCGTCACCCCCTCCCCCCTCCCCACCTCCCCATCCCAGTCGTCCCAACCCACTTCACTTGAACTCTCCTCCAGTGTCTGAGCCACATTTCTCTTTGCAATAGCAAAAAGCAGCCTGCGTACAGCCGGAGCCGTGTCACTGCCGCGGGTAGTGAAGCAGCTCGGTGTGTTGTGTGCTGCAGTATCACTGCACTGTCTGGTGTATCGGTTTAATGGCTAATCAATAGGTGGTTATTATAGTGGCCCGGGCTCCCTGGGTGTAAGGGCCGGCCGATTTAATGGGATCTGTAAAACATCCTCTCATTTCTCCCGTCTCCTCCGCTCTGTAATTGAAAACATCCAGTTTTCTATTTCCAGCACGTAAGTCCGGTCGTGTTCGGGGTCGTCCGTAACAAAACGGATGATGGGAATCACATCGTACAGAGATGTCATTTTTCAGTTGAATTTTTTTTTTTTTGTTTCCAGTGGGTGCCACTTTTGTTTTTATTTCTCGGATGTCTTTAGAAAAAGCACGTGTGTCTTTGTATGTCGTGTGAAAGATTTATCATTCACTCAAGCTGTCGGGACTCGTTTTATTTGGGTGCTGCCGGCCTTTCTGAAAGCAGGTATCCTTGTGCACAAGGTATCACTTCTTGAGCACATTAGCCTGCTTTGTCCCCACGGATTTATAGATCGAGTATTGCCCCCCCCCCCCCCCCACCACCACCACCATCCCCCACCCACCCACTGCAGGAGTTACCATAAAGATACCGATCTGCAGTCAGTATTGGCCGCAGCTCTTCGGCAGCAGTTAGGACGAGGGTGTGTGAAGGGTAAACTGCTCCCGGACCAGTGCTTGCGGAGGACTCGGTGAGAGCGAGCGGCTGCTGCTGCTCCTCCCGTTCCCGTGATGGAGCGCCTGCTTTTGTTCTCCTGTCGACAGTCCATTCATCAGCTCAGCCTGCCTAACCTTGCATTAAATGAACAGCACAACCCCTGCGTCTGTGCCGTTCACACACACAAGACAAGTCCACTCAGTCTTGCTTTTTCTTTTTTTCTTTTCCTCCCTCTTACATGTCCCACGCTCTGCGGCTCACATACATTTTTTTCCTCCGCATTTGCAAACCTGCAATCCGCTTTCTGCGCAGCACATGCGCTAGAACTTCCATTAAAACTCTGATTTATTTGCCATCTATATCTTTTTTTTTGTTGTTGTTGTTTTTTTTTAGGTTTTTTTTTTTAGCCCCTGCAGTCATGATCCATTCACCTGAACTGTAGAATAAGTAGCGAACTGCCTCGTTCTCCTTCCTGGAGAAAGGGCTGGGAATTGATGTATGCCGATGGCGTAGCAGGAGAGAATAAGTTTCTGCCCGTAATTCATTCTAACACCGCTGTCTCACCGCTGCTGACGTAGCTACTGTAGCGCTACACACAGAGAGAGAGAGAGAGAGAGAGGGAGGGAGGGAGGGAGGGAAAAAAAAAGATCTCGCTATCCATCTCGAACCTGCTTTCCATCAAATTTAAATTGTGTGAGTTGTGGCCTTCCGGACTGACAGGGCGGGCACTCGTCAACTTCCAAGGACGATTCTCAGCACATTAAGACGGGAATTGTTCGTGGAAAAAAATCCGCTCTGGACGAGGCGTCGGTGCGTCGCGTTCAGAGCGTCAGCTGACCGACGACAAGAACTGCTTCGGCAGGCTATTTCCAGTCGACTTACCAGCGAATGTTCAACACACTGATTTATGCCAACGGCTGAGAAGATAAAGTAGCAGTCCGCCAAATTTTACACACAAAAGTCTATTTCCAGGTCTCGGGCGGTACTGCACATACTAGTATTTTCTGAATTGTGCTATAGATTTAATTGTTTTTTTTCTTTTGCATTTTTGTAACCGTTTGAGATTTGAGAAACAAAAGACCTTCTAAAAAAAAAAAAATTAAAAAAAGGACATCAAATGGGAAAAGAAGCTTTGACAACCTTCAACTTTCTCCAAAAACTTTTTAATGCAACAGAAATCTCAAAATCTCAAAACAAAGTGCCCAAAGGCTGCAGGCCACTTTTTTTCTTTGTCGTTTGTGGCCGTTTTGAAATTGTCATTTTATTTTTGTAGTTTTGGAAAACTGACAGATGCCGACCGCCTTGTGCTGTTCGTTAACTTTTGTCCAAGTATCCAAAAATAAATGGAAGATAGTCTCATTTCTGTTTGGTTAAAGTGACACACGAAGCAAAGTGTTTGGCAAAACTTGCCCCCAAAAAAAACTGGGATTTCCCTCTTAAGTTGTGTGAGTGTTATTGTAACGCCACATACGTACATATTTGATCTCCTGACCAAAGCCTAGCGAGGCGGCTAACCGTAGTGCGTCCTGCACAGCTTGACCTCTGACCTTCTCTGACTCTTCCTGTATGTTTGTTTGTCTGAGAGGCATCGTGAGTGAGGTACAGCACCGCCCCGGGGCTGATTCATACTCCGGCAGCAGTTGGGCGGTATAGGTGGAGGAGGTGTGTGTGTGTGTGTGTGTGTGTGTGTGTGTGTGTGTGTGTGTGTGTGTGTGTGTGTGTGTGTGTGTGTGTGTGTGTGTGTGTGTGTGTGTGTGTGTGTGTGTGTTTGGGGGGTGAATTCACACCATCTTGCTCGTGAGGTGGTCGTGCTTGAAGCCTCCACGCCTGGATAAACCCCATCAAAAGCGCATTAGCCCTCTATTCTCCCATTCCCCTCCTTCTACCTCAGCTCCTCTCCCTTTTCCTCCCCTTAGCCCACCCCCCCACCACCTCCGTACCACCCCCATACCCCCCCCCCTCCCACCACCATCGTATAATAGTATCTGGCCGGGCCACGCGGCTCGCTGACACATAGCCGGGCGAAAGGGGAGCGATGATGAATTGCTCCCTGTTGGTGTTATCCACGATGATAATTATTAATTCCACCCCCACCTCCACCCCCCTCACACACACACACACACATACACACGCACACACACACACACACACACACACACACACACACACACACACACACACACCCCACACCCGGCTCCTCTCGGAGAACAGGGGAAGGGGGAGGGGGGGGGGCAGAGAGCTTCGGTGTTGCAGAGCCTCCTCCGTGGGGCCGTCAGGAAGCCCACTGCCATCACTTATCACCGACAGAGCCGGGGCCCGAGGCTAAACGCTGATGAAAATGAAAGGCGCTCATTCTGATTCGTCCTGTTTTCCTATGTGTGTGTGTGTGTGTGTGTGTGTGTGTGTGTGTGTGTGTGTGTGTGTGTGTGTGTGTCTCGCTCTGCTTTAAATTCACCCTTTCTTTTCCTTCCCCTTTCTCTCTCTCTGTTTCTCTCACTTCCTTTCTTCCCCCATGTGGGTGGGATACAAAAGCCTTAATCTGTCGTGGACTTACATAAATTCTCAGATATGACATAATTTACTGTTTTGTTTCGGTCTCAGCTTGAGCCGGGTGCCGAACGTTGATACTTTTTATAGCTCTGACCAAATTTGCTGTAGTACTATCTCACATTTGAAAAATGCCTTGTCGAACGGTACCAAATTTAGATACCTTGGGGTTCACCCACACTAAATGTTTTCATTTAAAAACGCATAACTTCTGCCGCGTTAACACGGGAGTAAATCTCATCTGCGTCAGAGAGCTGCAGCGTTTCCTACGTCGGCTCGCCGCGTCACTCCGTTTCAACTTGGATAAATCTGACGTCGAACGTACGACACCTTATTTCACTACTTATAAACATATTTTTTTGCCACCCATCTGTCCGAGTTGCGCTGCTCCACAGGAAAAGATCTCGGTGTGCGGCCGCCTGGGTTGGATCTACCAACAGCCTCCGTGTGAGGCGTTTAGGGAACATCGGTAAATTGTGGCATCTTAACAATACAGCTGTAAAATGCGGCTCCCGAAAATAATCTGGGTTTCCCTCTTCCTTCTGTAAACTAACTAACCCCGAGGTGTAATGTCATTTTCTTTTTTCTTAAAGTGGGTTTAATAAAACTTTTCAGGAGCCGGTATCGAAGTCGAGGCATCGTTACCTTCACCGGTACCCAAATTTCTTTAACGTAACCGAGCACCAGACTCCACTCAGTGTCGGTCTCATTAACCTTCCTTCCAGCAAACAGCAAGCTCTTTTCAGCGTATAAGCTACAAATATTTTTAAACAGTTGGCAAAGATATCTGGTGAAGAATGTGTAACGTTTAAGAGGTAAAGAGCCAGACTGTTTTCACATTAGTCGGTGGAGACCAAAACTGAGCTACAAGAATATTTCCTCTCCTACTTAAATTCATCAGGAGGACAGAAACAACACAAATTATTTCTTCGTCTACAGTAAAGATCACATAATAATAATGATAATAATAATGATAAACTTTATTTGTATAGCACCTTTCATACAGGAAATGCAGCTCAGTGCTTTACAGCAATAAAATGACATGCAGTGTTTCACAGAACATAAGATACAGAACATACAAAAATATAGAAAAGAAATGAGATGCATGAGAACAGATCAAATTAAACGCATGTAGAGTTAAAATATAAAATAACCAATATGCATTTTAACTTTTCATCAAACAGTGTTTGAGAGATTGAGCAAACAGACTGTAATTAGTCATAAGTTGGGATACTTTTTCCTGATATGTTTCTTGTCAAAAGCAGATGGTTTCAGATGAATATAAACTCAAACTTCTTTTCCTGTTTTCAGCCTCCGTCTGGAGTTCAAGTTTGAATTCCCTTTTTACTTTTTTATCGGTTGTTGTAAAAGCTCTCATTAAGTCCTTTCAGGGCGCCCGGAGAGGTTTGATAAACTTTCTTCCCTCGGCTCAGTTGAAATCGTTTTCAAGCCTCTGATTTGATAGACTCGGTGGAGTTCACGTCGGGTGTGAGTCTTCAAGGTCTTTATCCGGACACTCTCACGTCTCCTGTGTTTAATCTACAATGCGGTGAAACTCCTTTATTTTTCTTTTTTTTCTTTCTTTCTTTCAAATGTGATTTTAATGAGGTGTCGAGTTTTTTTTTGTTGTATTTGCCAGTTTTTCACTCCGTGGCCTAATTTTTAATTGCCCGTCTCGCTGCGGCGCGAAAGTTGCAACCGCGCCGAAATGACAATCAATCTCGCTTACGAGGCGTTGTCATCGGCGAAGGCGTTGTCATCGGCGAAGTCGTTGTGACGACGATCTCTGCCTCTCCGTCTGAGAGAGGTGAATCCGCTCTGCCTGACGAGTAATTACAGCTAATTTCCTAATTACCTGAGCACCGAGCTTCTCTGTAGCGTTCATTAAAGGCTGTAATTGCGTTGGGTTGACATGCTCTTTTATCCACTTTGTTTTTGTGTGTTTTTTGGGGGGGCAGTTTAGCTGTGAGCTCGCCGTGCTGCCCCCGCCTGTCTCAGTCAATAAAGGTTGATTGAAGCCTTGATGGGTGTGTGTGTGGGGGGGGGGGGAGGAGGGGGTAGAGGTGGGAGGAGAGGGTGTATTGAACACGGCGTCTGACGGCACCGTGATTGTCTAAAAAAATAAATAAACGGCTCTCCTTTAAATTATTTAACTACAATTTGGGAGAGTTTTTACAGAAGCTGTGAACAGATGGTGTTGTATTTTGCTTCTCCGAGAGCTACAAAACCAATAAAAACCCTGTAAAAAAAAGGAAAAAAAAAGAAAGAGAAACCTCCTCCCCGGCGTTTACAGTATCTTGCAGCCAACTTCTCTCTCCTGCTTCGGTTTTCCCTGCTTTCCTCCCATCTGTTCTCCTGTCTTTACAGCTTTCTTTCCTCCCTTTCTGTCTCCCCATTTTTGCTCTCTTCTGTCTCTTCTGTCTCTCTTCTCTCTCGCATTGATTCAGCTCTTCTTTGTCTCAGAGAGCTGGCCTCCAAGTTGTCAGCTGCGTCAGGATTAAAAGCTATTAGTTCTGCATCATTGCCACTACAAGTGTGCTCCCGAGATTGATAGAGTGGCTCTGTTCCTCCAGTGGGGGCAGAAATGGGAGGAAAACAAGCCTTGAGGGGGTGGGGGGGTGTATATACGAGGGGGGGGGGGGGTATACCTCACATATCTGACAAACAGTCACCCAAAGGCGCGCCGGCCTTGGACTTTCCCCCTCGGATTTTATTTTGGACGTATGAATTGGTTTTTCGCTCAATCGTGTTTATAGCTGAAAATCCTGACCAGCAGAGAGCACACGTTAAAAGGAAAATCTATCTTTTTCTTTTGCTAAATGAAAAGAAGAAAAGAAGTCTTGACATTTCAGGTCACATCTACAACCTTAAAAAAAAAAAAAAAAGCCTTAAAGAAGCTTCAGACTGTTGAGGTCTTTCTTGTTTGGTGTCCATAAACTCTTATCGACGTAACAATAGATTCCTTGGAAACAGGGATTTTTCTTATAGTTGTCTAATTTCCTTTCCCATGGTGGACATTATTCAGATAAACATATTCCTCTTCAGTTGTACCAAAGCCACATTATTGTTTATTTCCCTTTAAGTGTCTCTCTGCTGAGTATTTCTTTCACATCTCTGCAACGCCGTCGCCGAAATAGCCACCTTTGGTAATTTCATGTAGCAAGCTGTTTGTTTTTTTTTCTTTTCTTTTTTATCTATTGTCAGCAAAATTGCCTGAATGTTGTTGGCGGCTGCCTCATAATTTATTTCTTTTGTCCGGTGACAAGTCTCAGATGAGGTGAGAGGGAGCAGGTCGGACGTGTTGTTGACTCAGCCTGAATGTGAAGCCGAGTTGTGTTTTTTGGTTTTTTTTAAGAAGGAGCCGGGTTGGAGAAAATAAAAGTGCAGTTCGTGTCGATGTCGTCTGTATCTGTAACAGGGCGGCTATATGGTTGTTCAGACCACACACGCTCACAGTCATACGGTGAGCATGGCGAGCAAAATCATGGAAGGCGACACTCAAGCGGCAACAAACAGTGATGTCACACGTCGGCTCGGGAGCGGTCGTCGTGAAGCCTCGAGTTCGGATTTTGGCCGGCGCCATCTTGCTCGTTCGGAGCGGTTTGAAGCAGGAAGTGACCGTATTTGGGCGAGCTGTGGGGGGAGCGAGCGGAGGATCGGACTCGATCTGATTGGAAACCCAACGATACTACGTCCCGCCCACCTGTAACGGAAACCTGACTGCGCCACAGGCCTGTCAATCAAACAGACACGCCCCCAAAAAACATCTTTTTGAGTCTTATTTTCGAATTAATGACGAGATGGACCGCAAGAAAAATAATAAGAAGGAGCGACTTTAGCTAATAACACCGAGATAACTGGTGGGAAAAATGTATGGACTTTGAATTTCATGAGAGAAGTTGAATGGGAGTCTATGGAGCCGGATGGTTTTTGGAGCCGACCTCTGGTGGCACTCGGTGGTATTGCAGCTTAATGCACTTCCACATCCGGCCTCATTTTTCAGACCCGACAGCTTCGTCCACTTTTATAAACGGTCTACGGTAACATCACATAGAAGAAGTACTGTAAAAACAACTGAAAATATTTGAACGGTAAATTTAGCTGCCTTGTTCCTCAAACCACAGCAGCTCTTTCTGCTTCACTTTGCTCATTAATATCTGGTGTGCCTCGAGCTTCTCTCGCAGCTCCGCATGTCAGAGTTGCAGCGTAGTCAAACAAATCCAGGGGTTTATTGTCCTGTCACATTCTAACACCCGCCTCATATTTCATTGCAGGCAATTGTCGGCTACTTTGACATTTTCTTTGACAAAGGCTGCGGCAACAAGGTAAGCAGCAGCAGCAGCAGCAACAACCGAGCCATTTAACGGAAACTCAATTATGTTCACGCTTTAGCGTGTTCCTCCTCCCCGAGGCGTTCGCTGGCAATCGACGGGCGTCCTAGCCGACTGCTGATACAAGCACTTACGCAGCGGAGCTGGCCAGTTGGAACAGCCGATGCCAAGCTCTGTGAGCAGCACAGACATGCCTTTTGATTGCACTTCCTGTTGTACCTGAGACTCGCGCTGAATGCTCGGGATGATCCAGTAAATTGCCAGATAATTCTGCAACAATTTAACGTGGAATTAACATTTTGCCTCATAAATACAGAACATTCAGGTGTCATTTTTCATACAGATTAAGCTGCAGATGAAAACGGATTGGCTGCGACATTGATTCATAGTTTTGTTTTAATATAAGTAGGACTTCTTCTTCACCTGCACATAGTTTTTCCTTCTTCTTTTAGGTTTGTATCTTTTAACTTTACAATTATTTGGCATTTCCTGTTACCGCAGCATATATACCTACATTCACTCAATGACATGAATGTGAGAAAACACGGTTGCTTACTTAAATTAAGGCAATTAGCTTTCTGTTTTTTTTGGTACTGAAAGAAAGTTAGTTTTTTTTTAAGAGTAGTAAAACTTTAAAGTGATTCGTAAATGGATTTCAAGACTTTTAGCATTCGAAAAGTTTTGTTTTTGCAAGAGGCCTGCAGGTGATACTGTAGCTCTTAAGAGAGAATAAGTAGTATTGATTGGTGTTTTTGATTATGTTCCTTTTGTCTTCGTATTATTGCACCAGGTGATGTTCTCCACGGGTCCTCAGGTCACAAAGACACACTGGAAACAGACTGTGTTCCTTCTGGAGAGGCCCGTGTCTGTCCAGGCAGGTCAGTAAGCACACAGATCGCCATCGCACGGCAAGGAAACACTGTAAAAAAAAATTCAAATACACTACAGATGTTATCTTCGTATCGCCGGGCCACAAAGTGTTTCCGTTCGTGCTTTTTATTTAGCCGTGTGTTGTGTGTTTACTTTCTCTCGCGGGTCGTAGCGGGTAATCTGTCTGTGGTGGAGATGTAGTCAGGCTGGTTGACACCCGTTATCTGTCACCCGCGGCGACAGCGAGGGATCAAAACAAATCACATTCAGCCATCAGAGACAGCATGTAAAACTTCATCTGATAGCCGGGTGCAGGCGTCTGAATCATGACATGTTACAAGAGAAGCACTTTGTAACTGGCCAGTCAAATATTTATAGAATCGCTGCATCAGCAGATAAAACTACTGTTAGCGGGTGCAGCTCGCTGTGAGGCGTCGCCGTATAGAAATAACTTTCTGCAAGTCCAAGCATAACAGAGCGTCCTGCATATCTACGCTTTTTGTGAAGTTTACCTCACTGTTATTGTTCTACAGAGGAAATGTCAACAGACTATGCACATAATAAGCCAATTACTATATATTAATAAAAAATAAACAAAATTCACTCACACTGAACATTATTAGAAGATATTTTGTGTTATGATAAAACATTTATTTCTATTGGAATCGCATGCATTTATACTTCAGTGTTTAATAAGAAACAAAATCACAATGTACTCACAGAACTGCAGTTACGCCCAGTAACTACTATTAATAAAAAAAATGTTTGCACTCGTTTCATTTCAGCTGTGAGATTCGCTCGCGCATTTTTCCGTCACTGAAAGTCACGCAGATTCGTTTGTTTCTCTGCTCTGCAGCGTGTTTCGTTTCACGAGGGGCGGAGCTTAGAGAGGCGTCGCTTTTCTTCACCCGTTTGGCTTTCGTGTCGTCGCGAATCGGTTCTTCTTCCGTTTATTGCAAAGAATATATGGACGCCGCTGCCTCGTGCGCGTCACGGCGTCTATTCCGGGGAGGACAATCTGCGAGCCTGGAATATTTAGATCTGTAAATATGAACGTTTTTGTTCAATAAACGCGGGACGGTCATGTAGAATAATTACTTTCCGTCGTGCCCCGCCATTGCGCGCGTCGTGCGAATGGTCCCGTGGTTACGACTGCAGTAAGCTCTGGCCCTCCGCCCGCGTTATCATAATGGGAATCGCGGTTTGGCGTCTGTTGATGTGGTTATTGATGAGCCTCGGGACCGGCCGTCCGCTCGCTGACCGGTTATCAGATGGGAGCCAACTGTAATAAATGACCCGCGAGGGGGACGGAGGCGCTTGACGCCCGGCGGCCTTTCAGCCGCGCTCGGCTCCCGGGCCGTCCGGCCGGCAGCGTGCCACGGAGATAAGAACGTTCAAACCTCTGACGCTGCTCGAACGCTATCGTGAGCTCGGCGCTCCGCGGGGTCAGATAAAACACGTCGGAGACAGCGGACGGCGACAGGATGCTCGCGCGGTACAGAAAGTAAGGAGCTGCACGACGACACCTCGTAAACGCGTCCACGTCTTTATTTCACTTTTCTTTCGCCTACGTGCGTTTGTGCACACGTTCATCTCCGAAGCTGTTGGAGTTCAGCCGAACGTGTTTCCGTCATTGTGTCCAGACAGCTCTCAGCACCGACATCAATATAAAAAGAAATGAGGGAAAGTCTGTCCGAGGAATGGAGTTCATCCATTCAGTAGAGAATCTATGACCAGCAGCAGTGACGGATCAGCATCTTACTAAGAGTGGTTGGTTTTCCCTCTGATTTGCCACCTTTATCTGTTTTCAAGTGTTTTTTTTTTCTGTAAGTATTCAACTTTACATTCATATTGGCTTTTTTTTTTTTTTTTTTTTTTTTTTAATTCAAGAAACTCAATTATTACCATGAAAGTTTGATTTAAAGTAACTTTTTCATCACCACCAGGCTGAAATTGTCCCTCGGTCCATGGCCAAATATTTGGAAACCCAAAGACAGGATATTCATGGTCCCCAATGGATGAATCATCCCGTTTTTTGTGACCCCACTGAACACTTCTCCTGTGCCAACATCTAGTTCAAATTTTCCATTTGAACACAAGAAATATTAAAATCTCATTTGCAGATTGCCAAGATGTTTATTGAGCACATTCATGCTCCCAAGAAGATGAACCTTTCCCATTTTGGACGCTCCATTAGTGCCAACATTGAGGCCAAACCGTCAAATATCATTTTTGAAGAATATTGCATTTTCCTCCTTTGTTTGTGAAGTTTCCCTCCTGGTCCTCTGGTTTCCTCTGAAACTGTAAAGACATTCAGGTTAATGAAAACACTCGGTTGCCGGCAGGTTTAAATAGAAGTGTGAGTGCCCGACAGTGATTGGCTGCTCTTCTGTCTCAGTGTACCCAAGTCTTTCTCACAGGGCGCTGCTGTAAGATTCCTCCCCTGGCAACACTGCTCAAGATGGTATAAATAATAGATAAATGGATAGATTCACATTTTGCTAGTGTTTTATTTTTATTGTTTTTAAATCTGACTTTTACAGCCTCGTGATCTTCCTCTCGAGCTAACGCTTAGAAAACATGTGCACTGTAAAACTCTTTACTGCGAAGGGACGAATGATAGTTTGTCCCTTTGTGACATGTAATAACGACGGCTGCCTCTAGAGGCCACCATACCTCCGTGTGGAGACTTTAGTCTTTTTTTTTTTTTTTTTTTTTTTTTTTTAGATGTTCAAGATTCTTTCATTTCACACACTTTGTTCTCTCTTTCGTCGACTTTTTTATAACACCAGGTCTGATTTTGCAGTCAGCGGAGCACGTCGTGGGGTAATTTGGAGGCGCGGCGACACGTTGGAGCATTAGTCAAGACGAGCACGATTGTAAACGCACACATGTTCGAAGTTATTTCAGTCGAGCTCAAATTGACATCAAGTCAGTGTGTGTGTGTGTGCGTGTGTGTGAACTGAACAGTAAGAGCAGAAAAAAAAAAAAGTTAAGAGGAAGAAGAAAAGGAAGGCGGGAGTGAGAAGCAGGTTATTGATGTGCTCGCTCCACCCCGGCACCCTAACGGTCCCCAGACTCCTCCAGGGGCCGTAAACCAGAAATGGAGTTTTTAACAGCGCTCACCGGCTGCCTGCGAGGCTCCTATGGTGTACTTTACAACACACACACACACACACACACACACACACACACACACACACACACACACACACACACACACACACACACACACACACACACAGACTGAAATACAAAAGGAGTTCTTGCATACTCCTATACTTAACTCCCTTCCGGCTATAAGAGTAAAACTTTCTAAAGTCACCTTGAAGATGACAAAAACTCAACAGCGGTCTTGTTTTTTTTGTTGTTTTCGGCCGTTGACTGAGAAGCTCCTTCAGCTCGGACCTTCAGCGTGAACGGCCGGCGGTTTGGTTTAATATTGTCTCCGGCTGCGGTGATTTATCGCGGCCCGAGACCGAATCTTCTTCGAGGTGTTTGTACGAGTGCAGCAGTAATTAACTCGGAGGCTTCTGCTGGGGAGGTGCTGGTGGACGAGAGGGAGAGAGAGAGAGAGGAAGGCACGCAGCGGCCCGGAACAAAACATCCCTGCAAATCCTCCCGGCTGGCAGCGTAATAAATTAAACAGCGAATCATTTGTCATGCTCCGGTGTGTTTGTGTAGCTCGAGTATTGAAGAGGAGGGTCCCCGTTTCACACTTTTTACCTGCTTAATGTTCGCCGGAGGAAAAGAGGTAACGTTTTTTTTTATTTATGTATTTTTTTTTTTTGTGAAAGGAAAAAAAAGTCCCGCGATCGTCGACGCGGAGGCGGTCGCCCCGGTTACCTGCTCAGAGGGGTCGCTCGGAGCAAACAAAAAAAAAAAAAAAAAAACGTGGGCGTGCATCACCGTCCGTGCTCTCATTGGTCTGTCGGGTTCGTCGTCGTCCCTGCCGACTTTCGTGACCCCCCCCCCACGCCTCCGCCGCCTTCACCTGTCCCGGCTCCGTTTAAACCCCCCACTTCACTCTCTCGTTTTAAACTCTGAAGGTCCTTGAGCTGTTGAACGCAACAGCAGCATCCGAGCCGAGCCGAGCCTCCCGAGTTCTTCAGGGATGAAACTCAACACATGGTCGCGATATGCAATTCATCAGCTCTGCTTTTTTAGCTCTGCAGTCGACAGCGAAGGCCTGAGAGGTAGAAATACATTCAGTAAAGGTGGATCGAAGCATGAGGGAGGATGTCAGAGGGGGCGGGACCAAACCGTGGTTCTGAGCATCACTGTAAGTGTCACGTGAAGTCAGCTGATTTGGTTGGTCGTTTGTACGAGAGTAGTCACCGGTCACACCCGTTGGTTCGTAAACGGCCGTTATGAAGCCTCGAGTTCGAGAGACTCCTTGAATGGGAGTCTGTGGAGGCTTTTTGGAGACCCACATTCTTAAGACCTCCAGTGGCCCTCGGTGGTATTGCAGCTAAAGCCACTTCCGCAGCGGCCCATATGGTGTACTTGCGTACCAACACTCACTATTTTGAGTGCAGAAGTGCGTTCAAGCACAGAAACATGCAGTGCGCTACGAGTACCAGGATGATGCTCTCAAAACGGTCCGATAAAGAAGTGCGAAACGTGAAACGGTCGCCATCTTGGCTACGTAGAGGAAAAAGGGGGCGGGGCCAGCGACGTAAATAATTTTCAAATGAAGGCGTCTGAGGAAGCTGCAGCTGGTCCTGAGCACCGACACAAAGAATCAGCGGACACAAAACCACGTACATTCCTGGGTAAAATAATTAAAGCTGCAGATATTTGGGCGGGTGATGCGTTCAAGTGCTCACATGCAAGTGCAGTATTTGTTAGTGTACTAAGAGAGGTGTGTCATTTGAAACACACCTTCTCCGAGCTTCAGAGGGACTCGATGAGACTCTCGCTCTCCCGGCGTGGAGCTGCAGATGCCGTAGGAGTGCGAGCAAAACGGTTCGAATGTAAAGGACAACAGTTTAAATGAATCACTAACGCGAGCGGTTTATTTCCAGTGTAATTTCATGGAGGAAGGGTGCGTTCGGGCGCCTTCAGCGCGGCCTGCTCGTGCTTAATGACACTGGCATGTTGATGTACGACGTTGCAGCGAAAAAGCCGGACTCATTTCCACACATGGTTAAGTCTTCCTCTTGCCTTTCTGAGTGGCCGGTTTACCGAAAGGCACAGAAGGCCCCTCTTCCAACGGCGGGGGGGGGGAGGGGGGGGAGACGGGGGGGAGGTTGGATTGACTGATCGCGGCAGAGCTCCCGTAGTCGCAGCAGCAATTTAAACAGACGAGACACGACGGTCGTTTTGTAGGCCTCGGTACTTTAATCCGAAACATGAGGGATTATTAGAGCAAGTTAACTGCAAAGTCTTTGGTCCAAACCCCCCCCCCCCTCACCCCCGTCAGTGTTGTTTTAACGAAAGGTCAGCAAAGGTCAAGCAATTATTTCTTTTGGCATTCATCAGCCTTTTGACCAACTTGAGTTTGACTGCAGCGTCCCATGAGCGCCAGGCTCTGTTGCTTTTACCAAACCGCCTCTGGCTGCAAAGCTGAGAATCCTTGTTTCAGTTCCTACAAGGTAAGTCGAAGCAATCACAATGTGTTTTATTTTTATTTTTTGGGGAGGAGATTATTGTCTTTATGTCCGTCCAGAAAGAGATAATCCCGCCTTAGCGCCCGTAGTCAAACCGAACCGAGCCCCACCCGATACGAGGGTTAGCTCCAGGAAGAAGAAACATCATAACCACAGATTCTAGATCGGGGAACTCCCACCTTTTTCCCCAACATTTATTCACGTAGCTGAACTCCACCCACGCCAGCTGAATGAGCTTTGTTTATGTGACCAGCAACAAGTCCATACTCGCTACCGGTTCCAGACCCCCCCCCCCCCCCGCCCCCCGTTCTAAAGGAATCTCTTCTTGTGTTTTGTGTTTCTTATCTGCGGTACTTATTCAGTTTGAGAAATCCCACCATCTCCGTCGCCAGGGTCGTCGCTAAGGGTCGGCCTACGCGCTGGGGTCGTAAACGTTGCATACATTACACAAGAGCCTGCTGACGTGACTTATGGTTTTCCAGATGTTAGTCGTACCCCGGGCGTTGCCGTGGAAACGGAGATCGCACGAACAAAAAGTGTTTATACTTTGAGAGCGAAATTGCCTCACAGTGTGAAAACGTTCAGATTACATATTTCATTTAGTTGGTAACTTTTTTTTTTTTTCCCAACATTTATTCACATGGATTATTTATTATTATTATTTATTCACACTGTGGAGATGTGATTTTTTTTTTTTTTCCTGTCGGGATCCTGTCAGTCAGACACACACATGCCGCCCGTCCAACTTCACACACAGAGACACGGGGAACACAAACCAGGCGTGTGTGTGTTCGTGACCTTTTCTGTTCCGGTTGGGTTCTCTTGCCTCCACGTTGTCGACCACTGACCCAGTTCATTGAGCTGCTGATGGAGTCTTTTTAGTTCACTACTACGGGCTCCATCTTTTTCCAGCACATGGCAACACTTGCGTGTGTTTACTACTGTAAAAATCAAGACAACACAGTGTTGTTGTTGTTGTTGTTGTTGTTTTTGTTATATAGGAAAGGCAGGTCTATTAATCATCGGGACCTTAACTTTAATTCTCCAGTTTATTTTCTCCATCTGCTTTCAGCATTCATGATGTAATTTACTTTCTTCTGCTGATCTTGAAAAGTCCTCCATGCAGTCATTAAATCTTTTTAATGGGAGCTTCTTTTTTTTTTTATTTTTTTTTAAGCAGCATAAATCTGTACCACACCTTGAGTTACTTACCGCCGTTTGACCATTTTTAGCCCGAAAAAGTGTTTACATTTTTACGTTCTATTTTTGAGATGCTAATTCCTTCGAGGCAGATCACGGCCGGAGATCTTCCGGTGCCTCTGTCGCTCTTTCTAATTGATGGCGGGATGATTTTTTTTTTTTTTTTTTTTTTAGATGAACTGACAGAAAACTAATAAGAAGGAGCGACTTTAGCGAACAACACCGAAATAACTGGTGGAGACACGTTATTGACTTCGAATTTTATGTCTATGGAGCCGGAGGGTTTTTTTTTTGGAGACGGCCTCTAGTGGCACTCGGTGGTATTGCAGTTTTCATCATCATTTTTTTTTTTAACCTGATATCTGTGTTCATTAATATTTTCTGCCATTCTTAAGATAATTTTTTTGATCAAAGTCTTTTAAATAATATTTGCGTGTGTTTCTTATTTGGTTACTTATTGGCTTTAAAAGCTCTACAGCGCTTTGTCACATTATTTTGTTTGTGCTTTAGTAAATTGTCTAAAGTTTCCTCCTCTGCTTCTTTTTTTTTTTTTCCCCCCCAACAGGAAGTAGTACAGCACCTCAGTAACAAAACGACTTCCTACTCCGGCGTCCGTATCTGAAATGCGCTGTTGCATTTAGCTCTCGTTCATTTTGTTCCTCGCCGCTCTTTGCTTTTGTAAAAGCCCCCCCTCCACCCCACGGCGAGACGCTGTGGCCGCCTAACCCTCTCTGCAGTGGAGCGACGGACCCGGAGCGCGGCGCCAGCAGCCGACTTCGGTGGCAGCGGCGTTGGCATGGTAACGAGCGAGGGACGTGGCAGCGACGGCGGGGGCCGCTTCCGCCGGGAGAAAAAAGCGCCGCAGTCAGCACTTTCTCGCCACGTCCTCCTCTAACCTTCCAGCGATGTTGGAGCGGGGGGGTGGGTGGGGGTGGAGAGAGAGACGTGATGGAGGTTTTTTTGTTGTTGTTTTGTTTGTTTGTTTTGTTTTTTTCTTGCGAGAGGGATGCTTGTTTGCCGTTTGGGTAAACATTCATTTACCTCCAGCAGTCAAACGTGAAGTTAATCAGAGTGATTATGCGTCATAATCAGCGGCGTCTTCTCCCGGCCTCCCGACCCGCTCGTGCGTTTGTGCTGGAAGACGTGCTTCCTGCTCGCTGCCATCTGGAGATCTCAGCCCTCCTGCATTCATTCACACACACACACACACACACACACACACACACACACACACACACAAGACACCATCCTGCTTATTAACATACATTAAATCACATGGCCTTCACACACATCATCATTTCTATAAGCGCCGGTGCGTCTCCGCTCGTACTGCAGAGGCCTGAGCTCAGCAGCTCTGTACCGCTGCAGGGCATCACCACGACGACGACGACGACGACTTCATTTTATTATGAACACGCTGACCGATGTCTGACTCAGGGAAACTGATTTCTGATTTTTTTTTTTTTTTTTTTTTAATATATGTATTTTATCTTCTCCGTATCTGATATCAAATTAGTACCAGTTTTACTTTCTGCGAGGGGAACAGACCCTTCGTTCTTTAAACAACCTGCAGGGAGAAATTCATGCTTCGCAAATAGAAGTAGTCGCCAGTGCAGCAAAAAAAAAAAGAAAAAAAGCAACAACGTCAAAGCTTTATTTCGGTTCTCGCCATGCGACTTGTTGACAGAAAGGAAAATGCAGAATAATGGGGGTTTCTCACCTTCGCCAGAGATGCTACCTGACTGGAATCCTTTCAGTCTTCAGTCTATTCTCTACAGGTCGTATTTCCAGACGGCTTTTGTTTTTTTTGTTTTTGGACTTTTTCTATCTTTTCTTTTTTTTTTTAAATCAATTCTTCATGTTTTATTTCTGTTTGAATATTCGGTTAATGCTTCATCGTCAAACCTCGGTGCCGGAATGAAGTTGAAATCATATTTAACAGCCTTTACAAGTCCTTGATGTTCGTTTGGCTGAAACAAACTCCTGCTCCTCAACATTTAGACTTGTGGCTACGACGAACGACCGTTGTCTGTATTGACGTTGATATTTCTGTCTCGTTACCGTTTTTTTTCTTTAGGGGAGGAGCTTAAGGGAAAGATCACCGTGCGTAAACACAAGAGGGATCCTCGCTCGCTGTTGGTCACCTTCGAACTCCGGGACAGGAAGCTGACTTACGGCCTTCAGTAACCAATCACATGGTACATCCAGCGAACTTAACAAACTTTTTTTTGTTGACCATGTTGCAACATGTTGGAGTCGATACTTCGTGTTAGGATTCTCTCTTCATTGTAATAAAATAAAAATAATCTTCTATGAGATTTGCTCCTCGTGAATGTGTTTTATTGATAAGCACGTGGTAACATAACGAAATCTAAACTTCCCCTCCGGGGTTCTCCGATTACTGTTTTAGTGGGAGGTACACATTTACCGCAATATGTTTACAGTCTGTACCTGCTGTTGAAATATAAGTT
The DNA here is from genome assembly GCF_029030835.1 of Brachyistius frenatus. NCBI lineage: Eukaryota > Metazoa > Chordata > Actinopteri > Embiotocidae > Brachyistius > Brachyistius frenatus. The sequence goes on from NW_027210655.1 coordinate 907,622, forward strand.
CCCCTTCACCTTTTGCACACTTTATTAAAGCTGGTATTTTCCCATCGGTTTACACCCAAAAGTGAAAACATAACTTTCGCAAAGTCTATTAAAAAAAAATCAACCGTCTACTTAATTCAGTGCTTTGGCAGGAATTACAGCTCCGAGTCTTTTCAGGTAAGTTTCTCTACAAGCTTTGCACACCTGGGTTCGTTCGGGTTGGTTCTCAAAGCCACTGCTGCGTTTTCTTGGCTTTATCCATTGCGTCACTGATCCTTCAGTTTCAGGTCTTTGCGCTCTGAAGCAGGTTTTCTTCAAGAATTTCCTCTTTATTTGACTGCATTCATCCTTCCTCCAGTTCAGACCAGTCTTCTTGTCCTTGCACCCCAATTCCATGATGCCGCCGCCGCCGTGCTCCACCATAGGGGATGGCGTTAGCAAGGCGACGAGCGGTACCTGTTTCTGATGGAGTTCTGCTTGGATGGTTGTCCTTCCTCCAGGTTCTCCAATCTCTGCAGAGGACTTCTTTGGGTTCTTCATCACTTGTCTGACCAAGTCTCTTCATACTCACTTTGGCCAAATGGAACCAACCTGGCGGTTCCAAACTTGCGTTGGTAAGACCTCCGAGCTCCTGGGAACACTCAAACTTTTAGAGGTGGTTTTATACCCTCGTCCTGATCTATTCCTCGCCGCAGTTTTATTGTGTAGGTCCACAGAGAGCTCCGTCAACGTCATGGTTTTTTTTTTTTTTGTGCTGACATGTGAGTGTGAAGTCTGAGACCTTATTTACACAACTCTGGGCCTTTCTAAACTGTCCATTCAGACCCATTTGCATTCAAAGGACTCCAACCAGGTCCTCGTCACATCTCAATGATGGTAAAAATCAAACGGGATGCAAATGACCGCAATTTTAGATTTCCATGCCCCCATCTATTTCCTACCACTTATTGGGTCACGATGTCCCTTTTCCCGGCAACACTTCCCAGCTCCTCCTGGCGGATCCCGAGATATTCCAGGGCCAGATGAGACACCTCATTTATCCAGCATGTCCTGGGTCTACCCCGGGGTCTCCTACCAATTGGAAATAACCAGAAAACCTCCAGCGGAAGGCGCCCAGGAGGAATCCTAATCTGATGCCCGATCCACCGCAAGTGGCACCTTTCGACGCAAAGGAGCAGCGTCTCTACGCCGAGCAATGTCAGAGCTTCTTCCACTATCTCTAAGGCTGTTAGGCTGAGGCGTAGAGATAGTGTAAGGAGAGATTTCAGCTTTTGATTTTAATAAACGTGCAAAGGAATGCTAGAAACGTGTTTTTATTCTGATATTATGGTTTATGGAGTCCAGAAAAGGCCTGACTTATCTTCTACAAGAAATAAGTGTTCCACACATGAAGGGATCTGAATACTTTGAGACTGTATTTGTAACCTCGATATCTGGACAACTTAAAAAAAAATTGTTCAGATGAGGATTTACCCTCAAATGTCCATGTAGCCGAGTGGTTCAGAACAATTTCTACACCCCCCCCCCCCTTTTCCTCATGTTCCACTGCCGGATCAAAAATTTCCAGAAAACTAAAAAAAAAAAAACCCACAAAAAAACAAGGACCCTGACTGCTCCTTGTTTAAGAGCTCTTGTACTTTTGCCAAGTACTTCTCCTCTTTGTCCTACTTTGAGCTGCATGAGATCTCACCGGGGGCATCATCCATCTTCCGTGAGATTACTGGGACAATGCAAAATGAATTTAAGCTTTAAAAAAGGCTGACTGAAGCCTCTTTACATACTTCATTGAGCAGGTCTGCTTACAATTAAAGATTTTTTTTATTTTTCCTTCCTTCTCTGCCTGAGATGATGAATCCTGAACTCTGAGGAAGAGTAGTCATCTGTGAGGAAGAGGAGGAGGAGGAGGAAGAGCAGACTGTGGGGCTGGCTGCCCGTCTTATTGGTGGTTTTGACAGCCACGTCTTCTGATGTATTTCTACTGCTTCTCTGTCCTCTCTGCCTTTATATCATTACAGTCTGGCGTGCACGCTCACGCGAAATAAGGCCGACGCTCACGAGACCCGGCTGTCGTGTGTGTCTGTGCATGTTTTTTTTTGTTTTTTTTAGGTTGGCTTAAAAGGAAGATTTCCGCTGGACTGTAAGCTGGAGCTTGAATATCTTGTTAATAACTCTTTAGCCGTAGTTCATCAATTAGTGGAGTTATTTGACCAGATGCACAAGCGCAGACTATTTAAAAAATAATAATCCTATATCACACTGTTTTCTTGCAGCTCCATGCTGACATTCTCTTGCAATAATTTAATTTAAAAAAAAAAAAAAAGCTGACACTTTGAATTTTTTTTGTGTCTTAAAATCCCTTAAAGTGCCCTTTAATATCTGCTTTTGTTTGGAATACAGATATTGGCGCCGTCACTAGTCTCAAAAGAAGACATTCGTTTTCTCAAGATTCAAAACGCTGCCTATCACAGTCCATTTTGGAAATTGAATGCACTTTAAAGCTTAATTATAAGGGAAAATATCCTTTTTTTCTTTTCTCGTATCAAAAGTCCAGTATTTACAACACATTACCATTTTTTTTGGGGGTTGGACCACTTGTCCTGCTGGCTCGAAGCCTTTTTAAAAACCGATTTGACAAGTGAATAAATACAACAACAACAACAACAACAAAAAAAAAAAACTCGAGCTCTTGTTTTAAAACGACAAAACTGGAAAAGGCACTAACAGCCATTAGTACAATTACGAGACGTGTTAACTGCGTCTTTGAGGAGGCAGTTTCTTCACATTATCGGCCGAACTTGAACCGTCCAGTGCCGGAGAGTCTCTGTCGGGCTGCTGCAGGACCACGACGCCTCCTCCCGCTTCAATCACACTCTCTCTCTCTCTCTCTCTCTCCAAAAGCAGGCGCTTTTCCAAATGGATACGGCTTCTTATCACTCACGCGACAGTGGGGAGTGATCAATTAATTACACGAGCTCGTGTAATTAACGAGCACGAAGGAGACGCTCCTCCCTCCCTCCCTCCTCCGCGAGGCAGTTAGTTTCGCCTCGATCAGGAATTAGACTGCACCAAAGGAAAAAAACAAAAAAAAAACTAAAATTGAAGCAAAAAAACAAAAAAAATACAATCAACTCGAGCTTAAAGTCAACAGATAAACATCAGCTGAACATGTTGACGTTGTCTGTACGTCACTACGTGTGTGTGTGTAAATCTCTGCTACATCTTTGAATGAAACGTGTGTGTGTGTGTGTGTGTGTGTGTGTGTGCGTGTGCGTGTGTGGGCGGGGAACCGTGTGTCAGTCCATGTGCTCAGAGCTCTCCGGGAAAGAGGAGCAGAAATCAATTACAATTATTCTCTGTTGACAATGTAATTAAACTCAAGGCGGCGGCTAATACACCCGCTTCAGCCTCTTATCTGGAACGGACGGAGATTTACAAGCTCGGGCCGCGCGGCATGCATAGCAAGTGAAGGGGGCCCGAGAGAGTGGGGTGGGGGGGGGGGGTCACAGCAGGGTGAGTCTGCCTCCAAACCTCCTCAAGTGTCGTGAAATTTAACACAGGTTCAAACCCGGAAATCAAATAGAAAAAGTAGCCGATACACCTGGCTGCATCATTTTAATGAGACTGAAACAAAAGTTGTTGTTGTTGTTGTTTTTTTTAAAGCTTTGCCTCTATTCAAGTCTTAATGGGTTAAAATATAGAAATATTTCAAAATATTGAAAAGATTTTTTTTTTTTTTAGTAACGCAATTCTCCTTCCCTGTAGCCAGTGAACAGTTTTAGGCCTATTGACGTAAAATTCACGTGTTTCAAAAAATAATGACGTGTTTTAAATGTTACGCACTTCTCCATTCTTGTAGCCAATGAACAGTTATTAAAATTGACGTAACTATTTTAGCTCATGGGCTACTGATTCGACTATTAATGTTAGACACCCTTAGTTAGTAACGCATTGTTACTATTATTAGTATGATTATTTTTTTTTTCATTATTATTATTATAAGGCCTGTTATTAGGCTATTGTGATTTGGCTTGTATCCCTGTAATCAAACGTGTTTGGCAACGACGCACACGTCTAACTAAGCGTTTGTCATTTCAGTTGAGAGGGCCGGAGAGCATCTGGTTTATTAAGGAAAATGATTTCCATGTTGCTGCAAAGTGTCAAGATGAAAAAGGTTAGTCTACACGAAGTCCATCTCCCTCCCCTGTTTGGGGCCTGTGGTTAATGTAAAAACTCTCTGCGTGCTTTGTCTTCACTTCCTCCACATCTCACAGTGCGATGGTCTCCTATATATGAAGGCCTAATACAATTTAAGATGAACAAGTGATGCTTAATCGCCTCCTTAAGAGGTCGACTCTTGTCTGTTTTTATAGTTTTGAAAGAAATCAGCACACGGTGGACTTGCATATATGCGTTATCCGTTCAAGAGGAGACTTGGAGATGCGCAATGCAGTGGTTTAGAATCTACAGTGTGGCACCCTCCACCCCCCCCCCCGCCCCCCACCCCCACCTCTGCTGTCACTGCTTCCAGTGCAGGCTCCAGTGGTTGCCTCCGGTTCCTCCTGACGCACGTGATTAAAAAAAAAAAATAAATAAAGCCTCCTTCTTGCGTAAGACTTTAACAAATGAGTAGGTTTATAGAGACCTCGCCCCCTCTTTTTTAATTTTTTTTTTTGAACTTGATCAATGCGCCTATCGGTGACGCACGAAGGAACGTACAGAGCCTGGAGCGCGTTGTGCGTAAAACCTGCTAAGTGAAAAAAAAAAAAAAAAAAAAAACTATTTATAGTTCAGACCATTTTTAGCACATACTTTTTAACAAGTCTTTTTACTCATACAACTTTTCACAATCAAAATGAGGTGAAGCCTAATTATATATGGTCATAATTTATAAAGAATTGCCTGAATAAACCTAAATAAACACTGGTTACTGTATTGTGTAGGCCTTAATGTTGAGGACGCAGAGAAACAAAGTGTTCCTACAAAAAAAAAGAAAAAGAAAAAGACCCTTGCGTAGCTACTGTAGTTGTAACTGTACCAGAGAACCCCCCCCCCCCCCCAACTCAGCACAGTGCAAACATTATGTAGACCCGCAATGCACTCTGCTGCGTTAGATCTCCTCCAGTAATAACCCAAACCTGGAAATCTTTATCCCAAACGAGCTGTTGCGAGATCATGTGGGACGCGTCCACGTACGTGTGTAAGCATCCCAACACGTCCCTGGAGACAAGTGTATTAATCAGCTCTGGAAGCTCTCCGTCCAACGCTCACGCATGCAACGTGCGTAACCACAGAACACACACACCATCCACGCACGTCCACACGCGCCGCGCCCCGTCGTTCTTGGCTCCGGTTGTCCCCTTTAAAAATCCGAATCCAAGGCCAATGATTTATCAAACTCCTATTATCAAGAAAATGTCACGCGAAGGGCACCTTGCGCCGCACTGACGCAAACTCCGGTCTTTCCCACGGAGCTATAGAAAAGCTTTGCACTTTTGCGCGGCGACAACCAGTTCGCTTCCAGTCCTCTCCTCGTCTTTTTTACAGCTGTTTCCAGCCTGCCAGCAGAGCTCTGCAAAAAAAAAAATACAATGGTAAGTGCCCGAAAACACTTTCTCTACTTTTTTCACAGCGGTTGCATCTGTTTTCTGAACGTTTTCGCTTCTATTTTCATGTTAATTTGACACTTTTCTTTCTTTTTTTTTTTTTTTTTTAACGCAGTTTGGCACATTGAGGCGCTTTGCACTGTCCGTGGTGCTGAAATGCAGCTGTGGCTTCACAGCCACACAAAACTTTCTTCACTATTTATTCTGTCATTATACTCACCGTGTGTGTGTGGTTTTTTTTTTTTAAGGTAATATGGCTTTTTTTTTTAATTTTTATTTTAAGGTTTAACTGCGAGAAAGGTTTCATTTGAGTTTCTCAGACCTCATTTCTTCTGTCTTATTTAATCGTTTTCTACCGTTTTAAACAGAAGCCAGGTGTTTATTTCTCCCCTACTAATTAATAACACAGCTAAGCATTAATCAATCAATTTAAAAAAAAAAAAAAGTAAGAATCTGGAGGCTTTTCCGGTTGCTTAACCGCCCCCCCCCCCCCTCACCCCCCCTCACCCCTCCTCCCCACCCCTTCGAAGTTAAATTTCAGGGAGTCATTTGTAATTCCGCCGCCCCGGGTCCGCTCGCTGCTGTAACGCCGGTGATCTCGCATGCCTGCGGGGGGAGAGCCGAGCCACCGAGAGACCCGCAGCAGCTTGTCTATTGCCCATAAAAAAAAAAAATTAAAAAAAAAAAATCAGCGGATGTGTGTGGCTGAATGACATGAGGTGGGGGGGGGGGTGGGGGGAGGGAAAGGGAGGGAAATGGGGCGTAAAATTAAAGAATCTTGCAGAAAGCGGAGAACTGGAGAAGCAAAGCAACCCCCCCCCCCCCCCCTCAAAACACACAAATACTCTCTCCACGCACGCACGCACACACACACACACACACACACACGCGCGCCAACATACCCGGTATAGACAGTCAGATGAAAGTGTATAGCGGCCAAAGACAGAACATACTGCAGACAAACGTTGCAGAAAGAGACATTTGGTTTGGTTTTTTTTGGAGTCCCGGAGCAGAGATGGGCTGCAGCAGACTCGCAGCCTCGCGGGTTTTGCCGCTCTTCCTCGTGTCGTCTCGCTGATCTGTCTCTCAAACGCGCGCGCGCGCGCGCACTCACACACACACACACACACACACACACACACACACACACACACACACACACACTTTCTCTCTCTATGTTCCAGGATTTCTCTGACCAGAGAGACATGGCCAAACAACCGGCCAGCGCTCTCGGCGGCTACATCCCGGCGCAGCAGCCCGACGGAGCTGCGGGACTTACAACAAACAAACCGGACAACGGTGCCGCTTGCCCGCCGCCGCCCTCCCCTCACCACCAGCAGCACCAGCAGCACCACCCGGCGCCCCAGCCGCCGCCTCCTTCCAACGAGGGCAAAACTTTTTATCCCGCGGAAAATAAACCCGGAGAGACGGACGCCAATAAGGCGTACGGGACGTTTAAAAGCGCGCCGCCGGTCCCGGGATCCGTGGCCGTCAACTCGGCCTTCAGGAAGGATTCCGTCGGTTCGGCCCGCGGGGGGGCCGCCCAGTACGGCGACCCTCTGCGGGCCGCCGCGGAGCAGAACAACACCGCGGGCAACTGGGCGGCTATGAGCCAGACCACCATCATACTGGGAACAGATGGGAACACGTCTGTTCAGCCCGGGACCGTGGCGGGGGTAAGTCGGCTAAATGAACCGTTTCCCTTAACGGAGAGTTGCTGGTCTGCCGGTGTGGATGTTCGCTGATTGGATTAACCTGCTGCCTCCGATGCAAAACAAAAAACAACAACAAAAAAACAACCCCGAGAGAGCCTTACAAAGCTTTACTAAATCAGTGCTGCTGATTCAGAGTGTTTGGAGCTGTCGTGTGTGTGTTGTTGTTGTTGTTGTTGTTGTTGTTTTTTCCAGGCAGAGCTTTGTGGTTTTGTCTCTGCGCGGATTGCCTTCAAGGGACATTTGTAGGCTGACAACTTTCGAGCTGAATCAGTTGATGCGTGTGGTTTAACGATCTAAACTAGTATTATCAGGCCTTAACATAGAGACTTATTGTTGTACAGGGAAAAACAAACAAAAAACAACAACCCCAGTATCCTCAGTTGATAAGAGGTTTCATATTTCCTTCCTTGGGCTTTGGCTGCATTGAAAGGTTTCCACGTCGGTTGCAGAATTTAACGTGGCTGTAAATCGGCCGTCGGACCCCACGTGGGTAGTAAAAAGCTGCCCTTCAAGCCTTTTTAAAGGTCTGAATTGTGACATCCAGTTTGGTTTGCGCGGTTCTGTTTACTGTCTCCGCATCCTGTGCTGTCTCCATCCCTCTGCAGCACGTCTCCTCAAAACTTTCAAAAGCGCTTATGTCAGCGAAATATCCAGGAAACAAAACGGATGCAGCCGCTTGTTTGTGAATCCGTGTGATTAATCTTTCGATCAGCTGTGCTTCTTGAACTATTATTATTATTATTATTATTTTTTTACCTCCTTTAGATAGAAATATTTCGGGGGATTATTATTATTATTATTTTTTTTTTTGGGGGGGGGGAGGGGGGAGGATTTGATTGCTGCTTGTTTCTATGAAAGAGAATTGAATCGTACTCTCGCGGTATTTACCGTGTCGTACGTGGTATGGCCCAGAAGCCCAGGTGTTACCGGCTGATAGGCGGCACTGTATTACAGCAGACTGCGGATTGTCTCCAATCCCCGCGAGGGCACCCCCATCCCTCACACACACACACACACACACACACACACACACACACACACACACACACACACACACACACACACACACACACACACACACACATTCCTTTGCATTGTGTTTATGAATGTGAATATTCAAGCCTGATTGCTCAGTGAGATCCTGCTGTGTAATTCTAATTTTGTTTCTTCTATTAGTGGGTCTTTTATTTATTATTATTTTTTTTTAATTATTATATCGTTATATTTCTCATTTATGATGTCATCTCAAGCGGCTTCGTTGCTGTAAGAGCAGCTGAGGGTGACTTTTATGTGCGAGCTGGAAAGATGCTGCTGAATTCCAAGTCAAACGTTTCTGTAATGTGAAGAAGAGTCAAATGAAATACAGGAAAGCGACAATGCACTCAAACCTGTCTGTTTTCTGACGAGATTTCCTTTTTGTTTTTAAATAAAGAAAATATTTCAAGGTTTCTTTATGTCAGAATATATCTGACAAAGTTATTCCGCTCATGATAAAAAAAATAAAAAAAATACCAGTTAGTGGGAAAACCCCCCCCCCCCCAAAAAAAAGATTATGTGCCTTTCTAAAAAGCATTTGTCGGTCACTGAAGATGATTTTAAAATGATTTGTTTCTTTTACTCTGGATAGTGAACGAATGTGTTTCCCACTCAGGCTGATGATGACGATGACGAGGAGGGAGATGAGAATAAGGCCAGAGGAAACTGGACCAATAAACTGGACTTCATCCTGTCCATGGTGGGCTATGCGGTGGGACTGGGAAACGTGTGGAGGTTTCCTTATCTCGCCTTCCAAAATGGTGGAGGTAAGAGTGAAGAGTCCCCGGGTCACTGCTTTTTAAATTCCTAACACAGAAACGAACGAAAAAAAAATAAATTAAAAAAAAATCAGTTGGAATCGAAACGAAGTCAGAATATTAATCACGTCTGTCAATTTTCTTATTATAGGCCATAAAACAGGCGAGAAAAAAAAATACTTTCATAAAAATGACTTTAAATCAGCTCAAAAATACGAGATTTGTTCAATGAGTAATAAAAAAGAAAGCGAAAAAAAATAAATAAACGCGAAAGAAAAATACACACAAATGTTGTTTTTATCGTTAAGAAAGCTGTAAAAACTGACAGTCGTCATAAATATTAGCCTACTATCGATATTAATTAATAATGTCTTCAGCTATTCAAGAAGCTATGAAGAGATATAGATTATTTAGGCTAACTGTATCTTATTTTGTCATTTAATTTGTACATTTTTGTTGTTGTTGGTGTTAGTTTCCGGGTTTCCTAACCCTCCTTAAACTGCGCTCTTCCCCGCAGGAGCTTTTCTCATCCCCTACCTGACGATGTTGGGCATCGCCGGGATCCCAATCTTTCTGATGGAGGTTTCCCTGGGCCAGTTCGCCAGCCAGGGCCCCGTGTCAGTGTGGAAATGCATCCCGGCTCTGCAAGGTAAAACTGGTGTGATAACTGACCCACTAAAAAAAAAACAAAAAAAAACACACAAAAATAATAATTCAAAAATATAACTCATTTCTTAATCATTACGAGCTCTCCACTTTCCCTTAAGAGTAATTTATATATTTCGTCTCATTTATTTATTTTAGGTTGCGGGATTGCCATGTTGATAATATCTGTCTTGATAGCCATATACTATAATATTATTATGTGCTGGACACTGTACTACCTGTTCGCTTCGTTGAAGGGCTCACTGCCATGGGCTAACTGTAGGAATGAGTGGAACACGGTGGAATGTAAGGACAAAGACATGCTGCTGTTAGGTAAGACACACACACACACACACACACACACACACACACACACACACACACACACACACACACACACACACACACACACACACACACACACACACACACACACTAAAAGCACCTCTCCCTCCCTCTCCACAATGCGCAATGCGTCATGACTCCCCTCAGCTGGAGGTGTCCTGCAGTATAATGAATCCTGACCTGTGATCTCTGCGGTGTTTCCACTCTGGAAAAACACTTTAAAACAGGAGCCACCTCATTTATCTGGTTGATCCAATTTTCTAATGAAGCAGGCCGGGGATCGTGAGAGGAGGCCTCCTCCTCCTCCTCCTCCTCCTCCTGCTCCTCCCCCCCTTCCCTTAGTGTGACAGGTCGCCCTCAAAAACACGCGCTTTTAATATATTTTCGATTATTTTATGTGTGTGTGTGTGTGTGTGTGTGTGTGATACAATCAAGACCGCGGCTGTGTTTTTTTTTTTTTTTCTTCCTCTCATTTGAATCCGCAGTACAGAGCTGAAACAGTCTGCGGCGGCGTGTTTTCAAAAGAAAATTCGCGAGAAAATGTGAAATCAGGGACACGGAGGCGCCCGACGTCGATTTGCGTCGAATGAAAGTCGAACTTTGGGTCTATTTTGCGTGATATTTGCCGGCAGCCATTCTGTGAATTCAGCACAAAAACTGCTTGCTTGACAAATTTACTGTACAAGACTTGAGCTGCTGCAGTGCTGCAGTGAGCCCGACACTGACCCCTGCTGGCCGCAGCACGAACCGCAGGCCCGTTCAGCACTGTAGTCTCTCTCTCTCTCTCTCTCTCTCTCTCTGTCTGATTGATTAGATACAATTATTAATAAAAGGGTGGGAACTAGGTGAATTATGTAATCTCTAATAATCTCTAATTTATTTAATAGCCTCTTTTGACCATGTTCTGGGACGTACTAGATTTGAAAAGCGGTTCATAAGCCCTGCAAAAACCAAAATGCTACTATAATCTAACAAAGTTGCGTCAGAAAGATTTTTTTAATTCACCTTATAATGCAACGTGATTTAAAAATAAAAATGTCGAGGCCATATTTTGAGGCTATACTGTCATTGAGGATGAAGAGGAAGATTGTGTTAGTCGTAGAGGAATCTCTCTTTCTCAGTCGCTCAGTGAGTGTGTTTCTGTTTCTGTTAAATAAAAGAAAATACATAGAAACTTATTTTTTTTGTCTTGAACAAACATTTGCAAGTGCAAAGCAGCATTAACATGTTCTGAAATCTTACATCTGTTCAAAGTAGTTTTAAAAGAACCGAATCATATATAAATGTAAAAAAAAAAACAAAAAAAACATTTTCTTTGCACGATAAAGCAAAACAGGTTTTTATTATCTTTCCCTTAAAACGTGTCTTAAATGGGGCACAGAATCATTCATGTCATTAATATCCAGCTAATATTATTTATTCATTCATTTTCATGGGAAATGAATTAAAACCTATTTTTAAACCTGATTTTATGCCCCTATACAAACTCGAACATTTTGCTGTTACTGTATGACACAAACCAACAAGCCTTTTTTTTGTTTTGTTTAGAAAAATCACACCCATAGTACATTTTCCAGTTGAGGAAATGAATAGAAAATTAAAATACCCATCTAAAAAAAAAAAAAAAATTTTAAAAAAAAGAAAGGCTGTGGTTAAAATCTGGTGTTAGTTTGGAAGTCAGCAGAAGTTTTATCCCATTTCTATAACTTAACTAAAGTTCTTGATACGAACTCAAATCTGCAGCCTGCTGTCGCACCTCCTCAAATCTGCAGCCTGCTGTCGCACCTCCTCTCTGTAAACCAACCGGCTCCATCTTGCTCGCTCCCGCTTTAAACGTTCAGGGTGAGAACCTGAGCGGACAGTAAAAAAAAACCTCTGTCCTGCAGCTGCAGCTGCAGCAGCAGCTCTGCCAGGTCTCTGCCAAGTCTCTGCCAGGTCTCTGCCAGGTCTGACGTGTGTCGCTTTCTGATTGGAACAGACACGTGCGTCCTGCGGGACAGAAACATCACGTCCATCAAGAACTCCACTTTCTGTCTGTCCGCCAACGCCGCGGGGAACCTGACCAAGCTGCTGAACATGACCGCGGACGCCAACAAGACCTACGTCAGCCCCAGCGAGGAGTACTTCAAGTGAGACGATCCGACCGGTTAAAACACTTTCAAATCAAACTTCCCATTTAATCGACACAACAACAACAACAAAAAAAAAATCCGATCGACGGTTTGGTTTCACGGATCATTTTCACTGTTTCTTTTTTATATATATATATTCAGAAGAAGAAGAAGAAGAAAAAAATCAGTTTCTCTTCTCCTGAAGTTTTTAATTTTTTTTTTTTTTAACTTTCTAGGACCTTTAAGACAGCATCATTTGTCAGTAGCAAAATAATTATGGACACTCGGTCTAGCAAGATCATATTTATAATTTTCAACTTCTGTGTTGAATTTACTTACTTTTACTTTTAGATAGAGAATCACAGAACCGTGTTTCTAAATTTTGTTCTAAAGAACCCCAAAAATCCCCCAAACCAGGGTTTTATATGTCTGAAAATTAATTAGAAAAATAAAGCACAAGAGACAATAAATGTATGAAGCAGAATCTCCAGTGAAAAGTAAAAAGCACTGCAGCCAATACTACAAAATACAAGATGTTTGTATCTTTTTCCGTCACTTTTTTTTGTTTTTTTTTAGCAGTAGCATTATTTTGAAACGCAATAAGTCTTCACGTAGATACAGAAAAGTGAGACCTCATCATATTATTTACGCATTTTCGAATGAAGTTGATTGATGTTGGAAACAGGTTGAAATAATCCCGCAGTCGCAATTCAATTCAACTCCATTCCACTTTATTCATAGGAACGCCAAATCACAACACAGGTTATGTCAGGGCACTTAACACGTTCAAGTCATTACAACAGAAGATTACAGCGTCGTACAAGAAACCCAACAATTCAACTATTTCCACGTGAACTAGAAGGAAAAAAAAACCAACAACCTCGGAGAGAGAAAAACCTCCAGCAGAGGGAAAGGAAAAACTCCCTTTTAACAGGAAGAAACCTCCCACAGAACCAGACTCGCATCAGACATGTGAATTTCAAGTGTACAGATTTGTATTTGAAATGCATTGCATCGTGCTTTAAGTTTGTTTGTTTTCAGGCTGAGATTTACTGTTCGAATCACACCTGCAGGTACAATGTGTTGCACATTTCTAAAGGGATTGAGTTTCCGGGAGACATCCGCTGGCCTCTGGCGGGCTGTCTCTTCCTGGCCTGGATCATCGTCTACGCCTCTCTAGCCAAAGGAATCAAGTCTTCAGGAAAGGTAACAGAAACAGAAACTTTATCCTCTGGTCTCCTCCTGCTGCTGCATCTTTCACACGGTCCCACTCGTTGACAAAAGCGCCACCTAGTGAGGAAATAATGTGACACACAGGAAGTGACGCCTTCAGGTCTCATGCAAGGGAAACTTTCAGGTTTCCAAACAATACAAAAATTAAAAAAAAAAAAAAAAGGAAAATTCCCCAAATTCAAAATCCCCAAGATACTAGTGAAGCTTCAACCGAATATTTTCTTTTTCTTTTTGAATATTTAATCTCTCTGGAAAAAAACTGAAATCTCTCATCGTAGTTCTCTGAACTTCAGAAGATTGTGATGTTTTTTTTTTGGTGCCTTTTAATATAAAGTTATTTGTATGTTTTTCTCACTTAAAATACTTGGAACTTATATTTCACCTTCACTGAGGGGAATTAAAAAAAAAAACGTTTTTTTTTTTAACTATAACATCGTCTCCAACTTTTAAAATGAGCAAAGTTGATTAGAGATTTTGAAAGGCGTCACTTTTGACCTCTTTTTTTTTTTTTTTTTAAACCATTTTCAGAAGGATTCTCAGTATCTAAATATGGACACATGCACGGCCCGAAACAAGTATTTTATTCTCTTGCTGCAGAGGAGACGACTTAAACAAGAGAGATGTGATTACTCACAGCTGAAAAACGCGGATCTGAGATTCACTTTATGCAGTGACCATCTTTCATCACGCAAATTGGAGAGTTTGTCCTAATTAGAGAAAAGTCAACGTGCAGAAAGAAGCATTTTACAGAGACTGAGTGTAAAAAAAAACAAAAGAGATAATGGAGAGAGAGAATCCTTGTGCTGTGCTGCCCTCTACTGGACGCAGAGATGACATGCAGCACAGACAAGACTGTGGATTGGAGTCTGAGTTCTTAGTGACTACAGTACGTCTGGAAGACATGGTTGTTGTTGGAGGAATACTTTAAATTTAGAAATGTATTGAGTAAAAAAAAACACGATAATTAATATAGGTGATATTGTGTTGTAGTGTTTTTGCGCACAGAAACAGGAAGATGAAGACGTAACACTGTAAAGATTGTTTTAAAGATGATTTTTTTTTAATTTTTTAAAAATCTACGCAATGAAACATACCAAAAAAACCTTCATTTAATACTTCATTTCGGGGTCTCCAAACTTTTTTCTCCTCTGAGAGCTACTTTGACAACATAATAATGTCACACTGCAACATTTATTCACATAGCTGAGCTCCACCAAACCAGTTAAATGAGCTTCTTTTACGTGAACGATAACAAATCGATACACAACACACATATTTCACCAGTACAGCTGCTGGTAGGAGACTCCTGATTTCGCACCGTCCGATTTCCAGCGTTTTATTAAGACGTACTTTTTTTTGTTGTTGTTGTTGTTCCTGTTAGCTTTCGCGTCTTTTGTGTCGCCCTCTCCCAACTCTGCCTGATCTCGTCACGTGTCCTTTTCAGGTGGTTTATTTCACCGCCACGTTTCCCTACGTGGTGCTGGTCATCCTCCTGATCAGAGGAGTGACCCTCCCGGGTGCCGGAGACGGCATCCTTTACTTCATCACACCGAAATGGGAGAAACTCAATGATGCGAAGGTACCAGACGCTTCTCCATCTAACTCCATGAACATTAATGTACAAACAGCGATAAAAAAAAAAAAATAAATGTAAAAGAAAGTTTGCGCCTCGAGGTTTTCCTCACTCTTCCTCGTTCCTTCAGGTGTGGAAAGACGCAGCCACGCAGATCTTCTTCTCCCTGTCGGCTGCTTGGGGAGGCCTCATCACGCTCTCCTCATACAATAAGTTCCACAATAACTGCTACAGGTAAACACTCAAAAGGTAAACCATGCTTCTGGCAGACAAATTCAAACTGTTAACCGCAGATGCATGATGTGCTGTATCTGTATGTCTGGTGGAAATGACAATAATAAATGTCGCTCTTTGCAGCCGGCAGTTCAGTGTTTCTTTCATTTTGACTCACTTCATCTTTTTTAATCCGCTAAAATAAAAAATATTTGATTTATTAGATTCTCAAAAACTTATGAAGACAGAACACTCAAATAGAGCTTTTTTTTTAAATTTTTATTTTTTTTCATTTGATGCAAACACATTGGTTAGATATTGGGAAGAGCTTGAACTCTGTTCAGTTGTTTTGCCACAAAAAAAACTTTTATATAAAAATGATTGAATGAAAACTTATTTGCTGTTAACATAGTTGAAATCTTAAAAAAACTGATCTTGTAATGTGACTTTGCAGTTTTTGCTGACTTTGAAAGAATCGTGTTGATTCATCTTCATTTGTGAGGTTGTTGGACTACTTTTTAATTTCCAGATTTTTTTTTTTTTTACATTTCTTATACTATAAACAACAGAATCGTTTTACAAAATAAAAGTGCACCGCCTTGTGGACATCCTCTGTAAACGCAGCCTTTAAAAACCACTGTATTTTCAGACAGTTTTTATTCCTGCCACCAGAGGACACTGTTGGATCTCTTATCTGTGTGTATATGTTACAAAACGGCAAATATCCCGCGTCAAATAGACATGTACTACGTGTTTAACGTCTTCAACGTCGCAGCATTAATATTGACTTTTTTAGCCTCTCTCTTCTGTCTTTCTTCTCTTTCCCTGCAGGGACACTATCATAGTGACGTGTACGAACAGCGCCACCAGTGTATTTGCCGGGTTTGTCATCTTCTCGGTCATTGGTTTCATGGCTCACGAGTTGAAGGTGCCGATAGAGAAGGTGGCAGATGAAGGTAAGATACCCAACCAGCAGGTGGCAGCAGCAGCAGCAGCAGCAGCAGGCCAGCGCTGCTCACTGAAACACACCTGAACTAGTTTCTTACCTGCTGTGGAGATGGAGTCTATGCATGCATATTTATTTATGTACATATAAACATACGTTTATCTGTGTGTGTGTGTGTGTGTGTGTGTGTGTGTGTGTGTGTCAGGTCCAGGCATAGCGTTCGTGGTGTATCCAGAGGCTCTGACCAGACTTCCCCTGTCTCCTTTCTGGGCGATCATCTTCTTCCTCATGCTCCTGACTCTTGGCCTGGATACTATGGTAACTGCTGCTCCTGCAGTGCGTTCATGTCGCTGTATTTCTATATTTCTATGGCTCTTATGCCCTCACGATGACACATACTTAAAGACTGCAAGCAGAGGAAAACTGCTTGCCTGGCTGTGAGGTCGAGAAAATGGAGGGATTTTAATTCCCATATTTTCATTTTGATTTATTCTGCTCATGGTGATGCACACGTTTCTCGAGAAAATGTGAACTTTTCGAAGTGATTTACAATCAAAACAACAAATCTTATTTATACATATCATACTTGCAACATTAACAAGAGACAAAATACAGATACGGTATTTCAGTAGTTGTGGATGTTTTATTGCACCGACGAAAAGCTGCTTTCGGTTTTTTGTTCTAAGCTCGACTGAACTGCGAGACCTCCTTCTGCGGTGGACACGTGCAGAGATGAAAGCGACCCCAATCTTCTCATCTGAAAACTAGCCTGTTCCTAAAAAGCAGCCTCCTGTAAAGGGAGGCGGATAAAAGCACATCATAATCCCAAAACAGTGAGCTAAAAGAGGCCGAAAAGCCTCAGTGGAACCGCAGAGTCGATGGGTAGCGTTGCGTTTAAGGGTTAAGGTCGGTCTTAGAGAATAAATACAGACAGCGAAATCAGACCAATGAGTGTTCAGACTCGACAGTCCGAGAGCTAAAAGTTTGCAGCGTGAACGGTCTTTCTGTCGGAAACACGAGTCTCTTGACTTTTGTTTGCTCCTAAGTAAACACTCAACTTTGGTGGCGCCATCAAGCAGTGTATAAGCACCGCACACGTTGACCCAATTAACATAATTACCCATGCACGCCTCACGCTGCGACTGATTTCATCTGAAGTGCCGCGGCTCTCCAGGTACGCCGAGCCGAGGGGGTTCGTGTGATTGGAGCGAGCGAAATTAAGTTGACCTTAAAGTTCTGGGAACAACAACAACGCTGAAGTGAATCTAACAATTCAATTATGTTGCGTTGACGTGTGCTGGTTCCAGCATCCGAGTCTCCAACGAGAGTATTTAAAGACATTTATTTGAACTATTTAGGATTCTGTTTTTTTTTTTTTTTTTTAAACTATTTTCTGACATTTTATTGAATAAATACACTCAAAAACTGCAGAAATAAATCATTAGTGAAAAAAAAAAATATATATATATATATGTAAAAAAAACTTCAGCCACTTGTACAGAGCCTTGAATGTGCCACGAGAATATTTATAGGCTTTTAACAATGTTTAATTGCGATACAGAAATAAATCTTAGAAAAAAACCTGTTATAAACTGAGAGATTACATTTTCATTAAGACTGAAGGGGATTTTTTTTTTATGTTTCAGTCATTAAATTGACCAATTAATAATTCTATTTCTTGATTCTGTAGATTACTATTTAATCACAGCATTTTCAAAAGGAATCACAAATAAATTGGCTTATAAATTTGACTCTTTAAGTTATAAGTTTACGTGTCCTCGGTTATTTTCTCTCCTTTAACATTTGTAGTTTATATTTGGAAAAGTTAAAATTGGTCAATGTATTAATCTATTATATTTAAACAATAGTCCGGTGGTGAACTCCAAAACCGTTTTAAATTCAACTGCAAGACCAAAGTGAAAAAAATATGTATAATAAGAGAAATATATTGACTTTTTTTTTTTTTTAAACCTATGAAGTCAATATTTTCGATTAACAATGGGTCAAATGATTATGTGGGATATGAAAGACTTCTTCAGCATTATTCTCCCGCGTCCAACGCACCGTCCTCTCTCAATTTGGCCTGCTTATGCATTCGTCCCACCGCCGTCCCCCAGGGGTCCGGAGGCTCCTTTATCAACCGTCGTTGTTGCGTTTTTCTGCCCTCCGGACGGGCTCCGCCTGTCAGGTCGCTTCGTTGTGAAAGGAATTCTTCGGACTTATTTGTTCTCGCGTCTCCTCCTTTCTCGCGATTACAATAATGTTCCTTATTTGTTTCGGAAATGAACGGAAATTCGTGGCAAAAATGTGTTTATGGGAGACAGATGCCTCGCAACATGAGGCGCAGAAGTTTTGACAGCAGCAGCTGCTCTGAGTCAAATGAGGTAATTTGCTGACTGGATGGTTTTTTTTTTTAGTTGAAATGCTTTCTACAACCAGACCTGATTGGTCAATAATTCTGTAGCGGGGACAATCAATCAGGACGTGTTTTCTGGAGTTAACCCGAAACATGTCGATATTTAACAGATTTTAAGGTCCGGCTTCCTCCGATTGGATACTACGTCCCGCCCACCGTTAGCCGTAACCTGACTGCACTGACGGCCCGTCAATCAAAAAGACAGCCCCCCCCCTCCCCTCTCCCTCCCAAAAGAACATGGCTTTTTAAAGCTTATTTTCTAGTTAATGGCGGGATTATTTTCAAATAGAAACAGAAAACCAATCCGGAAGAGTAAATTTAGCGAATGAAAAATTGTATTGATTGAGAATTTCACCAGAGAAGTTGAATGGGGGTTTATGGAAACCGGCTCTTTTTGGAGCCGACCCCCTAGTGGCACTCGGCGGTATCGCAGCTCACGGCACTTCCGCGTCGGCCTCATTTTGCCGGGAGCCGGAAGCACGCGACCACTTTTATATAAAGTCCAATGGAGTAAAACATTAAAAAAACACCGACTCATCCCTCTTTTATCCCCACTCCTGTCCCGTCCCCTTCACATTTCCCCCCCCCCTTCTTCCTCCCCCACTCATCTCTCCCCCAGTTTGCCACCATCGAGACCATCGTCACCTCCGTGTCGGACGAGTTCCCCAAATACTTGAGGAAACACAAACCGGTCTTCACGCTGATCTGCTGCTTGTGCTTCTTCGTCCTGGGATTCCCCATGATCACGGAGGTACGACACCGACACACAGAAAAAACAACAACAACAACAACAACCCACACATCTTACTGTACTGTTCGCGGCTGATGATGTTTTGTTTGTTTGTTACAGAATGGGATGTACATGCTGCAGCTGGTAGACACGTTTGCAGCCTCCTATTCTCTGGTCATCATCGCTATCTGCGAGCTGTTGGGAATTTCCTACCTCTACGGTGAGTCATCTCGCGACCTTTGACCTACAGGCCTCTCAAAGTCTGAAGATGGGTTTCATGACCGCGAGAGGCCGTAATGTTAGTTTACAATATCCCTCAGTATGAAAATAACGTGGAGATGAATGCGTGATAGTCTACCTCTCAGTTCCTGGGCTGTGTTGTGCTCAAACTTAACGTTTTGGCCGGATGTGGACATGATAGGAAAAAAAAAAAAAATCGGTCATTTTTTTTTTTTTAATCCGAAAAAGAAACTCAAGCTTAATCATTCAATCGAGGCAGTTAATAACGAGAAATGCTGAAACAATTCACGGTAAAAACATCTTCGTACATATGTAACTAACGTACGAGTAAACCGAAATGTAAGCGTCAGGCCTCTGATTTGGCCGTTGGCCATGGCGACGCAGCAGGCCTACGAGCAGGCACGCCGTCAGAGTCGACGGTAAAGGCCGCTGCTCGTCACAGCTCCATTTATACGGAAACACAACGGTTCACCAAAGACCTGCTGACAATTATTGGAGGCATTCAATCCCATCTGAACCAAAAACTTTACACTCCTTGGAAAAAACACAAATACCAAAACAAACACTTAAGGATATATTTAGATTTGTAATCAAAAATACATTTTTAGTTCAATTTTGATACTTTTTTAGCTTCCCAACAAAACCTTGACGCATGTGTACAGTGATATGTGTACAAATAGCACTTTCCTACTGCTCTTTAAATGTAGAAAAAAAAAAACCCTGTATTTTATGACTGTACTTAACAGTAAATTGCATAATAATTTGGCCATTTAGATTTTCCTGATATACTAATGGAAATGTTGGCTGGATGGTGGCGCTAGAGCAAAGGTCAGAGAGTCATTATGACAATGAGGGATCCTCCTCTGGGTACCATTAATATCTGGAGCACATTTCCTGTAAATGCAGCTCTATTTTAGATATCGCAGTGAACCAGAATTTTGCTCAAAAGAAGGTTTTCTCCGAAGTGGCCCAAGATAACTCAGGAGATTGTCCAAATTATTAGGATTTTACAGGGATCAGGGATAATTGATGGTGCTGCAGGAAAAAAAAAACGTGTCAAAAAAAAAGATCAAATATCAGGTATCCTAATTAATTTTTTTACACTGTTGCTGATGTCCCTGAACACTAGTACAGGAAAACATTTCTGTTTTGAAGATTTAGATATCTGAATGTCTTTAATGTAAGTTTACCGGACACTTTATACATGTTTTCCAATAGTCCTCCCGAAGACGTGTGAATTTTAAGTTTAAGTTTAAATGTAAGTACATTTACAGTAGGGACCATGTACAGAATACACTAATTTCAAAAAGAGAGGAGATGCTCTGTGCCAGATTTAGCTACCAGCTAATTTCCATCTGCAGTCCCCAGCAGTAGAGTTTAAGTGAGGAATTGAACGCTGCTGTTGCGTAGTTTATTGTAAAAAAAAAAAAAAAAAAACACAGAATATCTTTCATTTGAATGTCATGTCATAACAACAATTTTGAATTCAAAACACACAAAACAGTCAAAAATACGTGTTTACTTTACATGCAAAAGTGAACGATCATCCAAAATATCCTTCCTGCTGGATGATAATTCTCACTTGTTGTTTGAACTGTGACCACTAGGGGTCTCTGTTGTAATGTACACCGTGAGCCTCTCTCTCTCTCTCTCTCTCTCTCTCTCTCTCACACACACACACACACACACACACACACACACACACACACACACACACACACACACACACACACACACACACACACACACACACACACACACACACACACACACACACACACACACACACACACACACAGAGAGGCAGGGAGCTCAGGTGTGCATCGGGAGGCTGTTACCAAGAAGCAAAGTGAACGTCTCTCCTCCAGTTTGTCGGAGCGTCAGTACAGATGACATATTGAAATGATTGTGTGACTCGGCCTCTTCATGTCACTCACTGTTATCCGTCAATAAAGCCAGAAGAATGAAGCCATCTGCTCCCTCCCTTTTTTTTTTTTTTTTCCTCCCAGGGATGAGATGAAACTGATACACTCTCACGCACACACACACACACACACACACACACACACACACACACACACACACGCACGCACACACACACACACACACACACACACAAACACACATATAAGGACGGAGGGAATTTTCTGATCCCGTTGAGACACCTTATTGAACCCAGGCCGGTCTCTGTGTCTCCTCCTTCTGTCTCTCTGACTTTGTCCCATTTCTCTTCTTTTTTATTTGATTCCTCTTCCTGTTTTTTTTTTTTCTTTCCTTCGCAGGTCTGCAGAGGTTTTGTGAGGACATTGAAATGATGATTGGTTTCCAGCCAAACCGATTCTGGAGACTGTGCTGGGCCTTTGTGACTCCAACTATTCTGACGGTATGTTTGTCACACACACACACACACACACACACACACACACACACACACACACACACAAACAAACATGTACAGCTTGAAATGCTTCTATTTCCACTGCCTCCTTTCAAGTTCATTGATTTGCAATTGGAAAGGAACAGAGGAGAAATTGCTCCTGTTGCACTGAAATCGAAAATTATTTTTTCCTTCCCGTTCCCGCCATGTCAACAATGCTCCGAGTTGCGTGGTTCTAAATAGGCGCTGCAAAAACACCGAGTGTGACGTCACTCCATTTAACCTCTAACATACACACATTTATCTCCAGAGAACACATTTTGTTGTTGTGGAGATTGGCGTTTTTCGTTTGTCGCGTGCCGTGCGACGGAAGCCGTACATGCGCAGAGGTTAGCGGCGTGTCAGAGCTGGACGCCGGCCAGCATTAATGTTAGTAATTGTAAATGGTAACCGCTGTACCTCCGACGCAGAGGTGACGGTGACAAATGGAGCAGCAGTTTGGCCGGCCGGTCGTCCCGCTGCTCTCCAGGGAGATCAGATTTTCCAAGGGGATCTCATTTGATGCACAACCTCTAGCTAATCTACGTCCGTCTGCCCTCTTTTTCTTTTGTTTCGCTTTCCCGTATTTTTCCACTTCTTTTTTTCCGCACCGACTGCACATGTAATGCAACACGAGGTCTAATTTTCACCGTCATCCATCCCCTTCTTTGTCGCAGAAACATCTTCAGTCCTGAGTTCAGTCCGGTTAATTGGGTAGAAATCGACTGCAGAGCCCTCATCATCGCAGAGTTTGTCAATATCGGGCGACAGCAGTCTAAAAATGAAAATATAGGTCGTTGCTTTATGATTCACACCAACGAGTTTTTGCATCTGAAAGATGTGCAAAATGCAATAATCAATGACTTCTGAAATAATCAGTCCGCGATAGTTAACGAGAGGGTGATTTGTTTCCATGAAGGATTAAGGATTTTTCTGCCCTTATTTGTTGATCAGTTGGTCAGTTAGTATTTTACAGGACAGTCCTGTAAATAATAAATAATATCTGTAATTAGCACCTGTAAACACCCACAACTGGTACCTAAATAGTTTTTAACATTTTTAACACGCACTAAAAGCCTGTTGTGACGATGTTGAAGTGTTCTAAATGTATTTTCAACAATAAAAGTCTGCGATGGTCGTTGCACTCTGCTCACGTTGGGGAAGAATCTCTGTTGTTTACAGCTTGGTGAGTTTCGGCACACGACATACATCATAAGGTGGTCACTGCCGATTGGTTAAACGCTGCTCCTATAGTTTCAAAATTCACCTGAGGGCTACACCAATTAGGATGCAACGACTGGAAACGATCCTCAATGGATCGCGGCCCGACCATTGACTGCATATAAAAGTGGACGTAGCTTCTGGGTCTTAAAGATCAGGCCGATGAGGAAGCGCCTTAAGCTGCAATACCGCCGAGTGCCACCAGAGGTCGGCTCCAAAAAGCCTCCGGCTCCATCGACTCCCATTCAACTTCTCTCCTGAAATAGAAATTAAGTTGCAAGAAAACTTGCAGACTTTTTTACCCCAGTCAGCCAGACCAGTCTGCAAATTCCAAAATGAAAAGCTTGGATGTCAACTGGAGGTCATCCTTCGTCATTCTCCGCAAAACTCACAATATGGTGAGCAGAAACTCCCCAAATAGATGTGAATGTTTTCCTCCGCGTGTAAAAATAGCTGCAGCTCCAAAAATCCATCATAGATTTGCAAGTAAGCTGTTTTGGGGTGTTTTGTTTGCGCATTTGCCTTGTAAGTCGAGGAGCCGCCTCACACGAGAGCTCCGCGCTCCAGCTCATTATTTAACTTTTTTATTTATTATTATTTTTTTTACTCCATACACGAGACCTCCCCGTTTACTCCAAATTGCAGTGAGAGAAAAATGTGTGTTTCCCGGTGAGAGAAACACAACGCGGTTTGATTTAGTCGCGGTACCTGTGGAGCTGACCAGTAGATGGTGGCCGCCGAAGAAGAAGAAGAAGAAGAAGAACAAGCGAGTTGTGTAAAGACTCCGGGAAAAGGAGTCGCTGAAGGTGATAGATAAGACATTTCCTGGATTATGTGGTGTGTGCAGGGCATCCTGGGACTGAGTCTGTTCCAGTGGAAGGGGATGACGTATGAGGACTACACCTACCCCACCTGGTCCATGGTAATGGGCTGGCTCATGGTCATCTGCTCCGTAATCTGGATTCCCATCATGTTTATCATCAAGATGTACCTGGCCCCCGGCACCATAATCGAGGTAATAATTGAGATAAAGCTGCGCCGTGACATTGTCACGTTTATTTTGTTTTCCCACACACACACACACACACACACACACACACACACACACACACACACACACACACACACACACACACACACACACGCAGACAGGCACGCATGCGCACACACACACACACACTGTCTGAGAAATCAATAGTCTCATCCTTCGCTCATTAGCAGGGAGAGTCAGGCTGCCGGCTGAGTATTAATTCAAACATTTTTCTGGGAGTCTGGCGGGCGTTCATTTTTAAATGCTTTGATTAATGGATGATGATGATGATTGTGGCTTTCTGCCCCCGACATCTTTATTCCCCCTCAGCATCCCTGACAGCAGCCTCAATCACACACTCTCCCTCCGACTCTACATCCTAATTCATCTGCTTTGCTCGGCTGTAATTGACACAATAATTATCAAAGCTTGTATTATTCGTACATCGGGGCACCGTCACATGTTGCACAACAACTTCAAACACCCCCGCATGTTTTGATGACGTCTTACAAGCCAAAGGGAAAGCCCGATGACCTGTCCTTTTAATTTGAGTTTTTTTGTTGTTGTTGTTGTCTCAAACCGGTCTTTACATCACGTCGGGGTCGCGAGAGTCGACATCACCCAGTGTGAAAAACGAATTAATAATCTAGGGGAATCCACTTGATAATGAAAACGAGAAGAGCAAACAGGAAGATCATGTTTATGTTGATAGCCACAGTAAAAACGATGTAATGCACAGTTTGATATAAATGGATTCCGCTGACACAAAACTGACACTTTACGTCAAATCCAAACCTTACAATCAACAGATGCTGAGCTTCAGTCAACATATATTTGATATTTCAAGCAGAGTCTTTAATAAAGACACAAGGAGTCAAAGGAGTAACCAAAGCATCCACTCTTAACCAGCAGGGTGTAGTACAACCCGTTTCCAAAAAAGTCAGGAAGCTATGTAAATTCTAAATAAAAACAGTATGCAATGATTAGCAGCATGACATATACAAAAAAAGGAGACCCCGAACTGTTGATCAGCTGAAATCCTATATCAGGCAAGAATGGGACTAAATGTCACTTTCAAAACTCCGGCAACTGGTCCCCTCAATCCCCAAACGTTTACAGAGTGTTGTAAAAACAAGAAGTGATGCAAAACAGTGGTAAACATGCCCCTGTCCCAACTGTTTTTGAGACGTGTTGCTGGGATCAAATTATACGTAAGCGTATATTTTTTTTTAGACTGATAAGTGTATTTTTTCTGACACAAAACCAATATTTAGAAAACCTTTCCTCGTTTTAGTCACGGGTCTCCAACGGTCTTTCCACGGAGAGCTACGTTAACTAAGAGACCGTAACATTTATTCACAAAGCTGAGCTCCACCAAACTAGCTGAATAAGCTTCTTTTATGTGAACAATAACAAATTGATCCTCAACACACACATAACCCAACCAGTAGCTAACGTTTCGCTCGCGAGCTACTGGTTGGAGACCCCCGCTCTCGAATGAAGAATACGAAGAATCATCAAATTTACTGACCCCCGACAGAAAAGTTTCACGTCTCTTTTGTCTTTTAAAAATCTTTTTTTTTTTGGATGACTTTTCACAGTACAGTATTTTAACATTTGTGGCTGGCTGCGCACACTGACCCTCGTCCCAGATACAAACCAAGTGCCATAAGAATCATCGAAAACACATTAAACAAAGAGGTCACCTGTTCCCCGACTGCATCCACGACTTCCCGTGTATAAACTCTCTGCTCTGTGTTTCCTCTGCAGCGTCTGAAGCTGGTCTGCTCCCCTCAGCCCGACTGGGGTCCCTTCCTGATGAAGCACCGCGGAGAACGCTACAAGAACATGACCGACCCGCTGGGAACCAACTCGCTGGGCCTCAAGCTGCCCCCCAAGGACTTCCAGCTCGGCTCCTACCAGTAGCAGCCGCCGCCGCCGGCTGCGCCACAACCAACCACTTCCAAACCTCTTTGCGGGAGGTACTGTGACGGAGGCGGGAGCATCTTCTCCTCCACCTCCTCCTCTTCCTCCTCCTCTTTCTCTCTCTCTCTCTCTCTCTCTCTCTCCCGCTTCGTACTTCCCCCTCTCTGCTTTCTGTCTCCCTTCCTCTATCACGGATGTGGAAACAGGCTCCACTTCCTCTTACTCCTTTTCCCGTTTCCTCTCTTCCCTCGGGGAGGGGCGGCTGCCCCCGAGTGGAGTCTGCTCTTCCGCCGCTGCTTCGGTTAACGGGCTATCGCCGCCTCCCACACATGACCACTGATTACTCCAGAACCCTTCCCAGGGATCTTTATTCCAAGAGAAAAATTGCTCAGCTCAGACTGCACTTGCAATATTAAACTCGCCATAGCCGCTCCCTAATGGAGCTTTTGTGTGTGAAAGTGCGCGTATGTGTGTGTGTGTGTGTGTGTGTGTGTGTTTGTGTGTCTGTCATCATATTTATTTGTGTGTAGAATTAATAAATCATCTTGGTGCAGGAAAACAAAAAGAAAATTGAGCAGCAGGAGAAAAAAAAAAAAAAAAAAAAAAAAAACGGTTCGACGAGCTCAGTTCAGGATCTGTGTTTGTTTCCATCTGTGTACAAAAAGTCCGTCGGCAATACAAATAATTTCAACTGCCTCGGGGAAAGAAAAAAACAAAACCCCCCCCCCCCAAAAAAAAACAACAACAAAAATACAACCCAGTATGCTCTGTTATCACATTTTGTTCCTTATCCGGCAGGATATATGTATATTCATATCAGCTACTGCTCGGCCGCTCTCGCTTTGTCAAAAATAGATTACAAGATCTGCAATTTGTGCCTCCTGACGTCCCGGTAGAGTAGCGAATGCATCCCGATAAACCACTTTCAGTAGATGTACACTTCGGCCTTGGACGACTCACGCAGTACGATAGAAGCTCGGGTCCTCTCTTTCCTCTCCGAACCTGAGGGACCACTGGTGATACCCCCTTTTCTCTCTCTCTCTCTCTCTCTTTGTCTATTTGTTACGCTGTACTTCCAGCTGTATTATCTTAGAATGTGAAGTAGCACATAGTAATACCACTAGAATAGCCTATCCTTCCTTTAGCGGGCGATAAAGTGGCCATTTAACCTCATATAGTCCCTCTCTGTGCATATATTTTAGATGTGTATTTATCACTACGTGTTGTGAACTTGTCAAAACCATCTGTGAAAAACCTTCTTTGCAATGTACGCCACATCAGTAGAGTAACAATATATAATATATAAATATTGATATATATATATATATATATATATATATAAACATATACAGTAATATATTTATAGCCTCCAGCAGAGCAGAGGACAGAGCTAGCAAGGCAGAGATTGAGTGTGTGTGTTTTTCTGAGCCCCATGTTTCTCTTACTAGCGGTGTAATATTTTGTACAAAGTGTACACTTCATATATATATAATATATATATATATATATATATAAAAAGTAGACTATATCTTTAAGCGTGCGTGTTGTCGCGTCCTCACAACGTTAGGAGCAGCTGCTACGTGAGAAGACGAAGATTAGACTAGAAAAACGTCCTCCTCCTCCTCCTCCTCCTCCTCCTCCCCCTCCTCCTCCTTCTATCCTGGAAGTGTACTTTATCTCTCGATGTTTGTGGTAGAGCTCCAGAGACGTATGCCTCTCGCATCTTCTGTGTGTGTCCTCATGAAAAACAGGGTCTCAGGTATACTCGATTCCATCGCGCTACTCCGGTAGTCGTGGGAACACTAGCATTCAGTGCACAGAAACAACAACAACAACAACAACAACAACAACAACAACAACAACACAGATAGCAGAGCTCACGCTAATGCCGAGTTATAACGGCAGCAGGTGCGGAAGTGTGCGTCCGAAATCGAAACGCGACTTCCTGACGAGCCCCCGGCGCAGCAACACTTTCGCTTTTCGCTCGCTTGAATGCGCCTTGCGATGATTTTGAAGGATGCGCGAGTGACTTAACCCGCTTGAACCACTTTGCGCAGTGCAAAATGAAGTGTCATTGTGTTTATTACGTAGTTAAACAGAGAACGAAACACGTTTCGGACCTGTTACAAAGTCACGTTTTAGACCAACGGGCTCTCGAGCCGGTTTGATGCACTGATTTCATTTTCATCTGCGGAAAAAAACACGGAAGGCTTTCAGCATCCTTCCGATCGCCTCGCTCGCGCCGCGGTCCGTCGGAATCGGCCGCATTACTGTAGTTTAGCACACATTTCCCTTTAAGCCGTGCTGCTGAGACGTCATCTGCTGTAAGAGCAGTTTCTGGGGAGCTGGCGTAAAAGTCATCTCCACATGCAACACCGCAGTAGCCTGGAGGAAGAGTCCGGTCCAGCTCAGCAGATGGTCACACTGTCTCTGCCAGCTTTTAATTCCTACCACTCAGAAATAATGAATCCCTTGCATTTTTGTTTGACCGGTTGGATAGACATTTTCACTTTTGACGCAAACTCCTAATTGGCTTTTAACACTGCAGGTGTTTAATTGTGAAGTGGCTTACGTGTTTTTAGCGGAGGCTGCGGGTACGGATGCAATAACGGTTTCAGCTAAGAGTTCAAGGGTCTCCCTTACTTCTATCTCTAAGCCATGTCTTTTCATGAACTCGACATGAAAATAGCACAGATACAATTCAAGAGGTTGAAAACAAAAACGTAATCAATTAATGAGCACAAATTACCCTGATGTTGAAATAGCTTGCTTGCGTACACTGTGTTGCTTTTGAAGACGTAAGTGCGTTTAGCTCTCTTCGTTCCGACGTGATAATACTGTATGTCTGTGTATGCTTGTGCGTGCGTGTCCGTCTCTGTATTCGTTTAACTGAGCTCCACTTAACTGTCAATCAGATGTTTGCATGGTCAGTCTCAGAGTAGATCGCTGAAAGGAGCAGAGGAGTTTTTACAGGAAGTGTTTATCGTTATTTTTTTTCCCAGGATGCCTCGACTTGATGCACCTCTTTCTTTCTTTTTTTTCTGATGACGTGAGGATTTTAGAGAACCAATAGTGAACTTGAGCTTTTAACACTGAAAAAAATAAATAAATATATGGTCGAAGGAGCAGAGGGGTATTTCAAATCATGTGTTGAATGAAGCGGACGGTTTCCTCATTGTAGTGCGACTTGAATGATAAAAAGCCTTTAGAGCCCGGAGATGGCTTTTAAATGATTTAATTTAGGGCTGAATAGCAATATGTTTTGTGCCCCTGTCTTTCCATTTTGACAGGGTTTTGTCTCTCTGCTTTTGTTTTAAGAAAAAGAAAAAAAAGAACAGCTTAGGGTTTAGTTAAAACCACATCGCTTCAGAAAATGTAACAACGAGGAGCTTGCATGTGCAGTTTGTGTTGCTGTAACTCAATGTCCATGTATAGTAACCTTTGTCCTTTTTCTCTCAATAGTATAATTCGATGCATGTTTACTTTAGGGAACTTTTGGTTCAACATAATGTTAAGAAACGGAGGGGTTGCTGTTGTCCATTTTTTTTTACAGTGGATGAGGAAGAAGAAAAAAAAATCAACAACAACAACAAAAAAATGGAACTGCCAATTTCGCTTTGGCCTGCAAGTCAACTTTGGGCAGTAGAAGTAACCAAAGAACGAGAACTTTAACTAGGGTTGTAGTGAAAACAGAAAACAAAACTTTAGAAGAGTAAAGGAATGCGTCATCTGCATATGAGGAGGTCGAGATACTGCCATTCATATAACATGTAGTGTTCTTCGATGTTTGCCAATACGTTACAAAACATCTTCAGGTAACCATTGGCCTTATAGATGTCCTCTAATGGTAGAATATTATATGTATTTCCCAAATAACACTACAGAGTAGCTGTCTGTCTCATATAGTACCCGTATTCCTATTGTTATGTCCGTTGTGTCTTTTTTGGCACTTTATCGTGTGACCTATGACTGCATAGGTTAAATTTCTAATTACTTGAGTAATGTCATATATTTCCGTGTGTTCTATGTGAGGTACTGCTGCCTATGGATATAGATATGTGCCTCCAACAGCCCATGACATCCTTTGATTTTGAAAAATTGAGAGTAGATATATATAACAAATATGTTTTAAAAATGTATGTGACGTGTAAAAAATAGAAACTATATATCATATATGTGAAATGCATTTATTTATTTTCAATGTCATCAATCTTTGAGGCCCTACCTCAGATTTTGTATTTATGTATAGAAATGCAATTGGATTATAGTATCTTTGCCAATAATAATATATCGCTATTATATCATGAAATGTATAACCTATAAATCAATAAATAAATGTTATTGTTTTCTTTGTTGTCACTAGTGGCTTCTTCCAGACACACCCCCCACCCCCCCCCCCACACACACACCTCTCCCTCCCGCTGCTCTGATTCTGAAGCTATTGACAATAACAACAAGGAAATTAGGTTAAGACGATAAATCCCCTCCGTGATTCGAGCTGTCAGTCAACTTCCACGCTCAGCTGCTAAATGACTGAAGGCACCGCGGCTTGTGAGGAAATGTAACACACAGTTTGTTGTTTGCTGGGAAATCGTGATCAAAGACGAGGAGAGCAGGAAGAGAAAGACGATTTGAACGCGCCTGCAGGCGTGCTGTTTGTTGGTACACATGATGCGCTGCTCACCGCTGCTCACCGCTACTCACTGTGGCAGACAAGCTTGCATATTTCACGTCAAATTCATTAGCAATTTAAATTCACTTGTATGTAGCACACTGATTAGCTGCTACAGCATATCGTGCCGGGGAGGACGCGCTCCATGTCGAGAAACGTACAAGTAAGAAGTCCCAGCAATGGTAGGGACGGGAAAACTGTCGATTCTGACTCAGTTGTACGTGTTTCAGGCTTATTGAAAAATAAGTAGTGGGTGTAATTGATTTGTAAACCGCATTGATGATGTATTTACATGAAATATTTCAAAATTGCCAATGCTAGTAATGGCAAAAATACATTTGGGAGATTTTTTTTTTTTTTTTTTTTTTAAAGAAAAACAAAACCGTTTTAAACATATTTTATTGTGCATAAAAGTAATGCAAACTTGGGGATGAAGGCAGTTTGATTTACCAGGTTTACTGTCAACAGCTTGCATGCTAATTGTTAGCTAATTAGTGACAATTAGTGAATTAGTGAAAAGTCAGAAACATCTGGGGACCATAAATATCTTTCCATAGCAATCTATTCAACAGTTCAATCTTTGGCATGCACTAGCCACATACTTTTTAAAGTCAATTGCTGAATCTGCACATTGCATATCAATTTAGATAAATGTGAACAGGTTTCTTTCAAGTCTACCGCAGCTGAGAGTGCAGAACTTAGGGTGATCTATGGGCAGAAACCTCGTGTCACGTTTTTATTCCTACAAAGCACCCGAAACTGAGAATTGTTGTATTTTCTATTACCTCAGAAAGTCTGCCATGTTTCCACGGCAGCTGGCTCGAGAGACGGCCTTTCTTGTTCTTCGCTGCCACTGTAGATTCTCCTGCACGCCTGGAGGAGGAGCGTGAGGGGAGGAGTATTCAGTTGGTTGCAATCTGCAACCTCGCCGCGAGATGCCACTAAAAGCTACAAGCTACACGCACGTACCCTGAAGCAAAGTGTAGCATCAGTCGTGTTGGAGGAGCTGATGAATCAAATCGTGGAAGCTGGTGTAAAAGAATAGTTCACAGAAAAAAAGAGAATGATACACACTTGTCAGTCGACACTAGAAGAGTTAGTCATCGAAGTTTCACTTCATGCGTTTTCCAAACTATCGAGGTAAACAAAGTGACAGCTCTTTTTATAGAGCATATATAGGATTAAGAATCCAACAAGGAGTCTTTAATGTCGTTCTGCAGGATCAAAACTCCAGCAAAATAAAATTATATTTCATGTTTTTCTCTTTGACGGTATGTCTTTGTTGATATTGTGGATGTTCAAATGAATTGTGCAACTTTTTCCCCCAAAAGTTTATTCATTCTGAGTATCTGGAAGAATCGTCAAAATTTACACCAAAAGAAGCTTGAAGCTCCGCCGACCTAATTTACATTTATTATCACCTGCTATTGACAGTGCACCCAGAGGATGAGAAATTAAAGTTGCAGAAGACTTTTATCTCAAGCTACAAACAGAAATACAATAAATTTTACACACATTTACTCGATTTACATGGGACTAAAATTGCCAGATGGTGGCAGTGGCATTTCTCCAAGGAGAGAGTCAAACAAGATTAAGAAAACAGAGGATCTGTGCAATTATTACAAACTAGAGAGGGACATTTCTTTTGTTTGTTTTAAGATGGTATCATTTGCCGTCAGTTGAAAGTACTTAGACCTGAAAGTTTTGGAGTATTTTGTTTGAGGAGTAAAAGTGCTGCCGTCTCTCAACCCGCCGATGTGTGTTTCATCAAAGATCTCTGCAGGAGGGAGGAAGAATAAAGTTTGATGTGTTGGAGAACGCTCTGTCTCCTTCAGGTGGTGACATTCAGACGTTTATCATTCTGATCGGGGTGGTCTCGCCTGCTCTCTCCGCCCGACGGCCTGTTTGTTTATTTCCCCATCAATTAAAAGTCGCCCGGCCCTCGGCTTGACGACACGGGACCCGGCTCGCACTTTTCCCGCCTGTTTTCGGCTGACAAGAAAATCCTTCATGATTTATCTCATCAGGCGATGAGATAAGGCAGCAAGTGAGCTGACCTTGGGGAGCAGAAAAACTTCACAAACAAAATATGACTATACGGTTTTAAATGACCCATTCTGTGACAAATACGAATGCTGTTTACACCGACATAATGACATGATTAAAGGCTACCTGCTCTCCTGCCTCTCTTTGTGAACTCCTCTAAAATGCTGTCATTTAAGGTTGAAATTTATAGTATCTAATTTAGGCCTGTTGTCAAGAGCAAACACGATGATAAAAATAGTACAAATTTGATTATTAAATGCCTCTTATCCATCCCCTGCCGCTGTTGTAGATAATTGGGTGCCTTTTGTCTTTTTTTTTTCTTTTATCTATTTGTGTATTTTATTTGACTTTCTGCTCCTACAATTTTATGAGCTCAGTAATTAAATGGCAATGAGTTAGTGAATGCTGCCCCGTCGAAACGCACTTTTCAGCCAGTCTTTCGTTAATTGTTTCTCCTCGACTTGAGGGTATCATTCTCGAGGGGCGCTTTGGAAACATTACTTTAATGTGCGTTAGTCCGAATCAGCGACAGGCACACAAACAACATTTCCTCCCATTTTCTTTTCTTTTGCTGTTGCAAACCTTCAGCGGTGTGTGTGCGGGGTTATAATATCTGGCATCAGTAAGCCTTTAGTCCCCACCACAAGAAGTGGAGAAACCAAGCACACCTACCTGGGAATCACACCCACTCCCAGCTGCCTGCTATCATGCCACTCAGGAGGCTAACATGTACAGCCTTCCTCGCTTTGTTTATTCCTTTTTGACTCCAGCCGTGTGGTGTGTGCGTCATGTGAGTTCAGTTCAATTCTTAAAACGTGTTATGTTCATAGTTTGTTCTGTTATTCATGCTTACCCTTTTTTCATTTAATAATACTTTTGTTGCCTTTGCGGTGCTTAACCCACACCTTCAGATATGCTTGGAACCAAAATGAAGACCTTAAAGTCCATGTGACCGGCGCCCTCTGGTGGTATTCACGCTGTCGTAACCGTAGACTATAAATATAATATAAGTGGACGCAGCTTCTGGGTCTGAAAAATGAGGCCAGTGCGGAAGCGCCTTCAGTGCAATACGACAGAGTGCCACTAGAGGTCGGCTCCAAAAAGCCTCCGGTTTCATAGACTCCTATTCATCAAGTCTCATAAAATTCTAAGGCAATATAGTTTTCCACCAGTTATTTTGGTGTTGTTAGCTGAAGTCACTCCTCCTTATTCGTTTTTTTTTTTTTTTGTTGGCGTTCCATCTTAAAATAATCCCGTCATTAATTGAATAAAAAAGCTTCAAGAAGCTGTGATTTTGGGGGCGTGTCTATTTGATTGACAGGCCTGCGGTGCAGTCGGGTTACGGCTATCAGTGGGCGGGACGTAGTACGGCCGGGTTTTCAATCAGATTGAATCTGATCCACCGCTCGCTCCTCCTCAGCTTGTCCAAAGATGGCGCCGGCCAAAATCCGAACTTGAGGCTTCATGCCGGCCGTTCACAAACCAACGGGTGACGTCACTGTTGGTTGCCGCTTGCTCGTCACTTAAATTTTCTATTAGCCTCGAGTTTATGAGTTGTGGCGTGTTTGCTGACGTTTACAGAAATGGTAGAGGCCATGGAAATTCATTTTTCCTTGGCTGTTTTGGCTAATATTTATAGATATTGTAATTTTAGTCATGTAAAGTTTTTCTTTGTAACTTAGATAATAGCCTACGTCTGAGGAAAATGCTGATCTCCCCGACGGCACAGTATGTACACTTGTTAGTTGCTAACTGTGTCTGTCTGACCTTCGGTGAAATGCGAGGAGCATGAAGTGTATTTCCAGAGCTTTTAAGCTGAAAATAGTGGCTTGGTGCACCTTAAAATGAGGCTGATGACTGCAGTGAGACGGACTGAAGGCGGAAAACGCTGATGGACAAGAAAACCAAAACGGTGAAAGATGATAAAATGCTCTGTTAATGTAGGGGCAAACGCGGGGTCAGGTGATGATTCTCTGCAGATTCATCACTACAAATGATCACTTTCACAGTACACAGAGTCATGTGACTCATTATTAATATGAAAATACTGCTTATAGCAGCTTTAATTGGACATTGCCCCTGAGCCTCGCCCCAGTCCACCAAGGCTGGTGAGATTAAAACAACATGATAACAAGAGAAGAGGGTAAAAGGTTTTCTCAGATCTGCAGAGATGAGTCATAATTTTCTCTCTGTGTTAATAGTAATTTCTTTTGCTTTACATAAAGTTATACTTTGGGTACATAATAATCAAGGTCTGGAATTTTTTTTCTAGACATTACAATGTAGTAAAGGCTAACTTGAGAAAGTGAGTAGAAAATGAATGCAACATTACAGTCTTTGATTTGTACTTTCTTGCTTTAGAGTAAATGGACAACCCAAGGCTAGTACACTTGAAATAATAATTTAATTAAAAAAAAAAAATTGTCAAGCCTGATTTCATTATAGCATTTTATATCATCGCAAGAGTTACTGATTCACTTTTACATTCCTCCTCATAGAAATATGTGGTGTTTTAAAATTTTTTTTTTTATGGTTTCTTCTCCCAGCAGCCTCCAGCCTCCATCTAATCTACTGTATGAGCACATTATCTAATGTGTAGCCCTGCAGGTATGATAACCTTAGCTTGGTCTATTCTGCTAAGGGATAAAAGGTTTCCCTGATAAGATAAAATAAAACAGCCATTCTCACTTTCCTCCCTTTTGAAGCTAAAGGAAAAAAACTCAAGAGCAAAGTTGACCAATATGAATGGCCTTTTGAAGGGAACTAATGTGTTTTAGGGAGACTGCACTCTGAAATGGCAAGAGGTTGCTCTGTCCGCCTCCCAGAGAGTCACCTGTAAGTGACTATACCTGTTTGTGTACACAGAAATGGCATTTATAAAAAGATAGCATCTGTGAATAGTCTACACCTGAGTGCAACATGTACCTGTCTTGGGTTTTCCTGAGGAAAAATGTCACAAATCACCTGGTGAAGTAGAAGCGGACAGGGCAGATTGAAGTGGGTATAAAACTAGAAAATAAACACTTGAAAAAAACAACAACTGCAAAATAACTCCCTGTTCCAGTGAGTATCTCAAACTCAACAGTACAAGTCAAGTGACAGGTAGTGTTTTGTTTTCTAATGTCCATGAATTGTCAAATACCAGCGGGGTTGTGTGGAAGCAGCAGCAGTATAAGACAAATGAAAATCTCTGGGTACCAGTTACTTACCATAAGATAGTGTAAGCCTTGTCACCACCTACTTTTTTTTTTTATTGACTTTTACATCTCTTTTTTTTAAAACCAGCGTATCCTGGTAAACAAGCTGCAAAATTGATGTGCTAAGAATAAACACTCAAAAACGATCATTAAAAAAAAAACCAACCTTGCTCTAAAATCAGACTTCTAAATAAATCAGTTTTTAGAAAACAACATGGTTGGAAAAGTATTTCATTGAACCACAGCTGACTACTTCCCTGTCTCTCAGGGAGCGTTTGATTTGTTTATCTCTGCACAGCTGCAGAGTTAGTTTCTATTCAGTATTGCTAATTAACATTTCTTTGTTGTTTACTTAGCTTGTTTGTCTTCTTTTTGTGACTGAATTCTGAAACTGTTTGCTGTGAACCTTTAATTTGAAATTTCTTTGGTGGAGGCGGAGCTAGGTTTTCTGCATGGCTCACCCTCATTGGGTGATTGATAATGACGTGGCCATTTTGTGGTGTATATAAAGGCAGTGCTTTCGCTTCCTCTGTAACAGCCCGACAAAGACCTTGTATGGAAATAAGCTGGTTGAACAAACTGCCGTCTCTTCAAGGACGTAAGACGCTATCTTGTAGTGATGGTGAGATGAAGCCTCATGAGGCATCGAACCACTTCAGCCAATTGGTTCTAGAAAGGGTTCATTACTAGAAGCTTCATGTGAACACGAAACCACCTACTGGCCAAGTGTATAATGACAGGCAGCTGGATCTGAACCACATGTGATGCATTGAATGTTTGTGTCTGTTATGGCTGTTGGGAATGACTATGAATTACAAAAATGTATGACCAAATAATTTCTGTACATAAATTATCACATATGTGCATAATAAAATATCTTTTGAATGTATTCTGTGTGTGTACATTTTCCCAAAATGGTAGTATCATATGATATGGCAGGTTGTGTAATCATGTTTTTCTGTCACTTTAGGAAAATGGCATGGGCTTAAGCAGGCAGAGGACAGTGGAAGTGCTTGTGGAACTAGGAAGAGGGGACTGAATATGCTTGTGTAACTTGGACAATGATGTACAGGACAGGGGACATTTTATTCATTTTTATTCAGAAATAACAGTTTCTCAACAGTTTTTGGTTTTATGGATGTCCACATGTCAGAAGTAAGGCTAACAGCAGCCACCTTTTCCACTTTAGCCTTAGCCTTCTCCTTAGCTGACTCATACTTGGCCTCCACCGTGGCCTTCAGAGCCTAAAGGAAAAAATATATAGTGCTGAACTGTGAGACACAATAAAGTACTCATTTGTTTCATGCATGCACCCATACATACCTGCCTTGTAGGGAGGACATAATTAGGATCCAGTTTGGACACAAATGCCCTGAATCCAACATCATCCACAATACTGAAGGGCTGTGTGTCCTTCACTATCATGGAGACGAGGGCTTCATCCAGCTCTTGTTTTCTGGTGGCTGGTTAAAAGAGAATAAATACAGTGTCTGTTACCTGTCTTTATTTGCACAATAAACAAAAGTGAACAGGGAAAAATTGTGATGGTGCATTTGTAATATTGTAATGACTTACCTTGGCTGGGTGAAGCTCCAGTTTCCTCCTTATTCTCATGCAAGGCACGGTAACGCCTCAGCATGGATGAGGTGTTGTTATTGTACCCCAACTCCTTGGAGCACAATAAACACCTCACCTTTGAATAAAATAAGAAACTGTGAAAAATACAGTTCTTGATAAGCAAACCTAATGTGTCTGAAATAGAGTTAGATATAGCTTACCTTATTAGGAGTTATCAAATCAAAGTGTTCCCACAGGGGAAATCCTCTTCTTCCCAGCTGGCTCCATCTTATCACCTCCTTCTCTCCTCACTCTCCTAAATCTCCAAACTATCTCTCTCTCTCTCTCTCTCTCTCTCTCTCTCTCTCTCTCTCTCTCTCTCTCTCTCTCTCTCTCTCTCTAAACTCTCCAAACTATCCAAACTCTCAACTGACCCCAACTCTCCACCAACAACCCACATTTTGAACGGAGCCTGAGAGGTTTATATTGCCGTCAAACCTCCCGGCAACACCTGAACCACTTCCCGAAGCAGTCACGTGGTACAGCCGGCAGCGAGGCTTCGGACGTCATCATTTTTGGCTCCTCCCCTAAATGAAGCAAGCTTCGACACACGCTTCGAGGAAACGCCCCCTCCATTACTCGACACACGCTTCGAAGCGTCGGCACACCTCGTAACATCACTACTATCTTGCAATGTTTCGTTTTCTTGTCACTTGAGCGCCTAGTTAACTGCTAAAGTAATGAAGATACACCTTTTCTCCATGTTTTCACAGCAGCCAGAAGCCTCAACAGTGTTTTCAAAGTCATTGGTTTTATAGAAATGTGTTGCGAGTTTTCTGCTGTTTTGTTGGTTTGGTCTGTTTGATTTGGTATTTTCGTTCGCTCTCAGCTGTAACAACCCGTTATCAACACAACATCACCAAACAGCAGAAATGGTTAGCAAGTATCCGGTGAGCATGGTGGAGCATTTAGCCGCTTAAGAGCCAGTTTCTTTTATCTAAAGGTTTGGTGGACAGCAGTGGACACCAAAAAAACAGCTAAAAGAAACCAAATATTAGACCAAATGAAAGCTGATGGTGTTGTTGATTGTGTAAGTAAGCAATGGTTTGATAAAAAGTTTGCCATTTCAACTTAAAAAGCAAAATGCTTTAACTTATTTAAACTGCTCCCAAGTGCCCCCCCCCCAAAAAAACCCAGTTACTTCATTTGAACTGAGATTATTTTAACAGAATAATATATGCAATTCAATATTTAAAAAAAATAACTTATTTACACTGTCCCCTATCTCCCCCCACAGTTCTGCATTCAACGGAAGTGTGTATATTTCAGATAAAATGCACAAGATGATAATTCATTTCTCATTTCTAAAAAGATCACACAAGGGTGACTGTCGTGGGAATTAAGGGAGCAGTGAAGACCGCACGTCTAAGCTGTGTTACATCGTGTTCTGTTGGATAGAAAATAGTGTAATGATAAATACAGGGAACCGGTTCAACATTTCAAAATACCCTCAGGCCTTACTTCCATCACCTGCGTTTTGTTACACCTGTGAGACCAAAGAAAGCAGAGCCCCTCAGATTTCTAAAAATACGTGTTTGCTCCTGATCCAACCACAGAGACAAAACATTCGAGGTCTATCTCGGGGTGTAATACAGCTCTTCAACACACTGCACCTGCTCTGCTGACAAGAGGATATTAAATCTCAAATAGTCACCTTTTGGTGACAAGAACTGAGGTCACAGATGTGCCCGTCTCGGCATGCCCTGTTTGAGCTGTTGTGGAGTTCAACGGCTTCTTCCCAGAGTTGTATCTTTTCTGAACTACGAGCAGAGACAAAGGCAGTTTCCTGGGTCTTAGTATGAGGCAGCCATCCAAAATGTCATACTAAGGCCACACATGGCTTCTCTGTAACAAACGTATTAGCATTTTCCTGCAATATCTTGAAAATTGAAAAAGGTATCCTTCATCCAAATGCAAATTCAAAAGACTGCTCCACCAAGCACAACCCAAATTACACGATCTGAGACATCCTTCCAACCCAAAATTGACTGGCAGAGTTCCAATCATTTGCCAGTGACAGCAAACCATAGCTTAAAAATTTAGTCCGATTTGGAAAGTTTATTATGATTACTTTTGAAGTAGTCCAAACTGCCGAGAGGCTTTTGGCAAGCGTCATGACACGAAGGCTACGTGTGCATATCAAGAATGGTTTGTGCATCCTTTTAGCGTTAAGATGTTCAGATCATGTTTATTTTAATCAGACACATAAATCATGCAGAGCTTTCTGCAGGTTTGTAGAGCTGTGTCAGTCTTTCTCAAGCTTGTTGCCATTTTCGTGGCATGTTTTTGTTGTTGCCATATCTCTGGTTAAAGGTACGGCAGAGCAACATCCCCAACGTGATGTTTCTGCCGAACAATTTGAACGGCAGCGATTCAGAGTTCTGTAACAAAACTACAGAATGTGCAACGTTATTCTAGCCCAGGATTAAGCAATATTACACGAGAGGGTGTGCTTTAATGTCGTTATTGGCACGGCAGGACCCAGGCGCTTAGTAACAACCGAGCAACAGAGTTCTCATCTGTTTTATTGCTTTCTGGATATTGTTTCTGAAACTGAATAACTACAGCGCATAGAAACGCAAAACTACTTAGCTCGTTCGGTCTTGTCGTAAGAAAGATACCCGCTGAAAAAAACATATCGGTGGACTCGTGTGTTTTTAAGATTTTGGCACCGTGTCGTGTTAAAACCAAACCGGTCAAACTAGCCGCCGCTAGGATTTTAAGTGGGCGACCATCCGTGGTGTTACGGGTGCTCGAAGCGACAAAACAGGACCAAAAGAGACCCGATTTCACCAAATGGGTCATTTAATATACCTATAACAAGTAAAAACAACATTGTATTGCTTATTATATGAAATTCAATTCCAATTTTATATTGCCATTGAGCGGTCGGAGTGATATTTTCTAGTGATGAGCAGGGTGTGATGTCATGATGATTTGAGCACCAATCAGATCTCTGGGTTGTAACTACCTGTTGTATCAAATTATAATTTGACTGTAGCACAATGTCATAGCCATGAAAATCAAACCAAATAAACATTACGTTGACATTTTCTATGTGGATGTGCTTGAGGTACATTTTGAGAGAAAGCAGCTGTACAAATGACAAGTTGTACGTCATTACATCTAAAGGAGGAATCCACGAAAATGATAATCTATCTCAGTGTTTGTGGTATCATTTTTAGTCAAGAGGAAGAATTTGAATTTTTCTGGTGGTTGCGCACAGCAGGAATTAGATGTGTTAATAATAAAAGGAGCAAATAAAATATATTGTGCTACCTAATGCTTTTTCTTTTGGAGGAAACTCAAGTATTCACAATAATAATCTTCTACATTTTTTTTTAACAGGTAGTGTTTTCATATTGTAGAGGACCTGTTGCTGACATATTTTCAAAAGCTTTTATTCCATCTGAGAGTTAGACAAACAAACTTTGCCCACTTTATAGTTTTCTGGTCAAATAAATGATAGGTTGCATCCTGTAAATTAATGTATTCCTTCCAAGGGAATGATAATTTAGCTGTACAGCTGAGCCAGGGGTGTTTGGTTAGAAAAAAAATATGCCAATGAAAATAACAATGTTCTCCTTTAATGAGTCTTTCAAATTGAATTGAATTGGCAAAACAAGAACTTTCCCTCTCTGGAACTGGCAATTTTGTCAGTACTTGAAAAGCCTTGGCAGTGTGCTTAGTGTGTGCTTGTATTTGAAAGTAAACAACAGCTAATTAATACACAATGGTCTGAATGGCTGGAAGGAAATAACTCAACAATGACACTGGCCCCACAGACTTTTAGCCTGCTGAAGGAGCGGTCAAGGCAAACAAATAATTTAAACCCTTTTTAAAAAAAATTATTATTATTATTACAGGTCAAAAGTTAACGTAGTGGTGGGAAATCAGATGTGCAATGTTCTTTAGCCGTGAGACGCCGTCTTCATTCAGGCTAAGGAGATACTGAGGAATAAACATAATAGCACCGGCAATGGAGACAAATCCCCTTTTTCCACCCACAAATAAGCCTCGACAGGACATTCCTTTCACGCCGCATTTACCAGATGGAGGCACCGCTCATGGAGATGAGTGGAGGAGTTTATCCACCATTATAGAGAGGTGGTGTTTGATTGGTCACGTGTTCCAACAAATTGGCCCGGAGCTGCTGATTGGTGCAATATATGTTGACAAAAATAAACACATTGTGTGCTGTTGAAAACTAATAATCACAAAACGGTGATAAAACAATTCTTATAGTGAATGAATTTTTTGAACTGCAATTTTCTCACTCCCATTGTCAGCAGCTTGTTTCGGTTCATTTGGCTTTGGTGCTGTGAAAAACACTTCGCCGTGGTGCGTCAGTGTTTTAATGGTAGGGAAACCCCTGCAAACAGTTGATTATGCTAGTATCCCCTTTGCTGCTATCTTTTTCATATCAAAGTCATACTTGTGTCTAAATGGCATTTGCCGGTGAAATGAAATTCCGTTTTTCAGCTTTATGTCAACATTTTAAGGCATCAAACTGATTGCCTCATTGGAAGCCGTAGTTTCAAAGCTGGTTCTTTTGACTGCATCTCCAGCTGTCACATGGATTAATTGAACATCTATGAAGGCAGAAGTTTGAGTCCCAGTGGTGGCTTGGTCACGCTTTCCAAGAACGATTCAGAGCAATTAGTTTGCCGACGGGAAGCCGGTGAGGGATCATGTTCTCGTCGATGCACTCGTAACTTCAGATTGGTAGAAAGAAGCGGCCGGAGACACGCCGTTTGATAGAGATGTCGGTGACGAGGACGTTTAAGAGTACATCAGAAAAAACAATTGGCAAAACTAAAATTCTCCTCGGTGTCAAAAAAAAAAAAAAGATCTCAATTTGTTTTCATGGTGACAAATTTGCTTATGTTGTACTTTGTGCACATGTACATCCATAGTGCAGACCTCGTGTGTGTATCTGTTGTTGCGCTGAGCGTCTCTACAGCAGTCAGCGAGAGGATTCACTGACAGATGAGCTGAATAACTGTTAGGAAGGCGTGCAGGAAACTAATTAGTCGAGGCGAGGTCATTACTTCACTTTGTGCTATATGCCATTAGCCTCCTGGTAGAAAATCACTTGAAAACAAAGTTGTTTTCTGTCTCCCATCAGTTTTTCTTATTTTCTTATTAAGACTTCTTCATTACTTCTCTCCGCAAACTCGCAAGTCCTGGCATTAAAAACAACCCAGTGTCGTGCCTGTGAAACCGATGCTCCAGTGGATTGAGTCATAATTAACAGCGTACATTTTGCTGGGATGCCTTAAAACAATTTTTTTATTCCTGTTTATCGCTGGAGAAATAATTCCAAATGCACATTTTCAGGAAACACGACATACACACATGCCTGGTTGGAGCTACAGTGAATATCAGTTG
The DNA here is from genome assembly GCF_029030835.1 of Brachyistius frenatus. Lineage (NCBI taxonomy): Eukaryota > Metazoa > Chordata > Actinopteri > Embiotocidae > Brachyistius > Brachyistius frenatus. Next base: position 950,680 of record NW_027210655.1, read on the forward strand.
ACTTTATGGCTAAAGGAGAGTGAAAGCCTTCATTTGTCACAGCGGGGCCCAGCGCTGAGGGCGATAACATTCAATATCCAATTCCCCCCGGGCCTGGAGCTTTACCCGAGTGTGTGTGTGTGTGTGTGTGTGTGTGTGTGTGTGTGTGTGTGTGTGTGTGTGTGTGTGTGTGTGTGTGTGTGTGTGTGTGTGTGTGTGTGTGCGCGCGCGCACACACACACCTTTCCTTAGAATTAGCACCCGGGTATTATGGTCTGGTACTGTGTGGTAACAACGGAGAAGGAGGAAATCAATGACCTTTCCCTTGTGAAAGAAGTGGGTGAGCGAGGGCATTCATCAGATCACAGAGGTAGATCAACTGGAATTTACAGCTGCGGCTCCAAACCTGGTGGTTTTTGAGATGCGATGAAAAACGCAAGCCGACCTTTGAACCCAGTGTCGGGTGAACAATTTCCTTTCTTTTTGTTTGCATTTTGTCTCATACCAGTACCATATTTAGACACAATAATGTTTTACAAAGGGAGGTAAAGTAAAACAATAAACATTTTCCACAGCAGACATTTTGATCTGTCAATGTAGGGAAAGCGCAGTGTTAATGATTTTTACATATTTTATTAGATTAATGTATTAATGATGGCTGCATTCGACCTAGAGTGAGTGTGTGTGTGTGTGTGTGTGGTCCTGCTTTTGTGCACGTTGAGTTCACTGTCATTGCTTACTGGGACACCATTAAAACACGTGTGCTGTGTTCCCACGTTCACACTGTCTAGTACAGAAACACGCAGTGCGCTACAAGTACCAGGGAAGTACGTCATTTGGAACACAGCACTGGGCTATTTCTAAAATGACACGTCAAAATGTCCGCCATAAATAAGGCACATTATTACCGAGAATGACATTTTTGCTTTGCTGTTTTGCTTTAAGAAAAATGTGACAATCCCAGTAAACATCGGCGTACCTCACGGATAGTGGAAGCAGAGAAGAATGTTAAATGAAATAGCCGGCCAAAGGCAGGTCTGTGGCAACATTCCACATCCGGTGAGTCAGACTCTTCCTTTATTAACTTTTCTTTTTATAAAAGGACCCGGAGTCGTCTCAAAAATGTTAATGCGGTTGTTCATATTTCAGCTGTAGCTCCTGAAAGGAAATTGTTCCGCCGTCACTAATTAAACCGGACAAATATATTCACGTTTTTTTTTTTTTTCTGACTATTTTCAAAAGCTTAGGAGGGAAATGAGGACTTTAATTATAAATCACCTTGAGCACGGCCCAGCATATAGCTTTTCATTTATATTTTCTGAAGACTGTTTTAATGCTTATTCTGTTAGTTTTATTGTGAATTCTGCTGCTTTTATTTTGAAAGAGTACTATTAGTAGTTATTAATCCCGCAGTGGGGAAATTTAGTAAGGATGTTTATGTAATATTTTCTTTCCATTGTAGCGCTTAGTGTCTTCACTGTCACTTTTTTGCTCATCAGTGAAACTTTTGTTGAAGAGGTAGACTATCATTCAGCCAGGGATGTTACATTCCTTATTTCCCTTAAAATGACAATTTCTCATTTTCCTCCCTACTCTCATTATATCCTTTGCATGTCTATTTTCTGTTGTTCTTGGATGTTTATCAGTCTGGAGGTAAAATATTTCTTCGGTTGCTCGTAATTCGCCTCCAGTCTTCATCTTATTTTTGAGTAGTTATGGATCCAAGCCCTTATATTTTGAATTTGCGCAGCAAAATGGTAATTTTGGAAATTTTTCATTTTCGATTCACAATCCATGCAGTTCTATTCTATAAAATGCAGAAATTTTGTAGAAATAAGCTGCTGAAATTTTAATTCAGGAAGTTACTCAAGCCGGAGGGTATCCACCAGCTCTTGAAATTAAATTGAAGTTGAGATGCAAAAAAAACCTGCCTTGTCGTCCTCCATGTTGTCTGCTCCAACGGTCTGTGCAACTTGAGAGGGGCTACTTCCAAAAGCAGGTTTAAACAAATCCAACAATTGAAACATCATCCTTATGCCCTTGATTAAGCTAAGATGCTAATGCTAATGTGTAGTTCATCAAGAACAGAGGACTTCCAACACAACTGCCAGCTTGTTTTCAGCTGAAAGCCCTCTGTAGCGATTGGATTATGCATATATGTTGATTTGATTGCTGTATTCCTGTAGGGAAATTGTAAAAATCAACACGATGGCTTCTGAGTGTACTCTGCGAAACGTGCTAATTACACTGTAATTTGTAACCCTGTCTGGGAACATTATTTCTCGCCGTCGCAGCCCCGAATAAGTGAATGGAATCAGATATTTGTCAGCACGGAGAGGCACGCGGGCGAAACGGAGGACAACATCTGTCCGCTGTATTATGGACCTCTATGATTTGTGCTCCGTCCAGATGGGCCGTCGCGCTTTCGTGGTTTCACACGGCAAACGCTGCGGTAACAAATGACTCGGGCTGCGATCCAATGACAGGGACTTTCAGTAGGACAAACTGAAAGGCCAGATGAATGGACATCTGCGGTTGCGGCGTCACTGCAGCAGTCGATTGTCCCGCCGATCATATGTAGCCAGGTCACGGTCAACCGGAAAATGTCCAAATATGAAGTGTGTACACTTAAAGCGGTGACAACATACTGCGGTGCAGGCCGATTATCGATTGCGGATGCAATAACTGTAAACAGTAGTTATTTATGGAGTGCAATTATTTTGTGGCTGAGACCATTTTATAGCCGAACTGTAAAGGATGATCTTTGTTACTCTTTGTTGCAATGATGCCACGACCTCTCGCTCTGTACCTGTCGTTCTTAATGGATTCCAAGTCATTTTGGAGTTTTGCTGAGGATGCGTTTGCACTTTGGCCCGAGACTGTTTTATCTTATCCAAAGCTATTTTGCACCGAGAATTTTTATTATTATTTTTTTTTTGCGAGTGTGAAAACTGTTATTGAACTGGTCTTTTGGGGTTGCTTTATCTGAGCTCTTAGCCCCGCAGACTGTTTATAAGGTGAGAAAATTACATCCTCTGTGAATGTCTGCAGAGAAATCTCAAAACAAACCTCGAAACAGAAATGATAAAAACTCATAAACAAACTGAGGGGAGAAGAAAATCACCTTTCTATTTTCCAAAACACTCGCCCAATGTGCCGTATAGCATGCTATAGACATCGTTCAGAAAGATTCTACTAGGTGAAAACAAACCTGACACTCACACGTGACTGTCAACTGTAAAACCGACACATTTTGCACAATATTGACATCGAAAAGTTTACAATATTGTGATTTTGCCCTCAATAAAAACGGAGGCAAATGGGCTGGCTATGTAACCCCTGCACAAGATGGTTTGAGGTGTGATTGATGCATTTCTAAACATGATTTTTTTTTTTTTTTTACTTGTTCACACAATACTGTAATTACATAGTTTGGCAGGATTGTACTTAAGTTGCATATTAAAATTTTCTTCATAATTTTAGTATTGCATATTCTGTTCGTTTTTGTAGCTGAAGCACTTTTATACAGAAAAGGTGACGATTTCAGTTAAATGTTAATTCACGTTGCATCTTCCGTTTCATTTTTTAATTTTTTTTATCGAACATGAATGGAAAACAAATTAAATGTGTTTCGCAATAAAAGCAAGCAAACAACAACAAAAAAAGAATCGTCATTCACAACTGCCAAATTAAAACAAATTTAAATCATGGTCAATAGAGGTAGGAAGAAGTTCAATGACTTTTCTAGTCTTACCCTCATCGACTAATCGTAGATTGATTACAAAGAAGTTCCTTTACACTTGGTGTCTATACTCTGTATGTTGGTTTACTCAAACAAGGACATAATACACCAAAACAAACATAACAGAGGAATCACAATCCATCACGTGTCCGTTCAGTATTTTAAATATTCGTTTTAGTTTTGATAAAGTGCAACAAGTTTTCAACTGATTACTGCAGTTATTCCACAAAGCAACTCCTTTTGTTGAAACGCAGTGTTGCTTTGTATTTGTCCTCACTGGTGTTTTTTTTATTATTATTATTTTTTTTTATATGTTCTTCAAGTCACTGGCAGTTTTTCCAATATTAAAGCGAGACAACAGTCTTCCCTGACCTTAACCAGGTGCTCTGTGTGCCTAAAAAAAACAACAACCACAAAAAAAGCTCTAAAATGTGGTGTTGAAAGATTGGGCGTAGGGAGTAAAACAAAATAACCGGACATTTATTATGAAATATTGTTGGTGAACATGCATGTTCAGTTTCTCCACTTTTCAAAACCCATTATAAGCAACATTTCCTCAAGAAAAGTTGAACTGCATTACATTTCCTGCAAAGACTTGGAAATTAGTGTTCTAGAAATCCCTTGGACAAAGAATTTGCGGCAACAACAGGACGCATTAGAAGTAAATGTCAGAACCAGAGAGGACAAGGTGAAAAAAATACATCAAATAGTGCACCGATTGGTTTTACATTTCTGGTATGGGCATCAGTAGAGTCGTATCTTTCTTGTACTGGTTTTTCTGTTTAGTATCAGTTCATCTTTACAGCACAAAGGGAAACTAATAACCTTTTCTGTTGCTCTCTGGCACGTTTTCTGCCCCGGTGCTTGCTTGGCGTTGCATCCCAATTCGACATTTTTTATTTTTTTTAAGCAACGCTTACACGGTACAATGCGGGTTCCAGTTTCTTGGCTTTCACTACAATAGCTCCCGCTGTGTTGTATTCCCGTGCCAGTTGTTAGGGTGTGGGTTTGTTGCTGTTGCCTCCCAGCACTGTGTTTTATAGCTGCGCTCAGCCCACCAGCACAACCCAGCGTGGTGGTAAGCAGAAGGGAGCCTCGGGAGCGGGGGCGGGGGAAGGGGGGGGTGTTGGGGCTCCTCAAACCGGAGACGCTCCAGCTCCTCCGTCTGGGATTGATGTTCATCTTCAGGCAAAGGAGGGGAGGGGGGAGGGGGGGGCATCTGATATGCTTGTGTTATTCTAACTCTACATGCTACGCTGCTGTAAAATGGAAAGCAATTTCATCAATGTCATATTGTGTGGGAGATTAAATTTGGCAAAATACTTGGGGGAAGGGAGAGGTCTGCCACCTTTTGGAGGGGAGAGCATGTTGCTATCTAATATTAATTTAGTCATGAATGCAGGCAGTCTGTCCCCTATGTTCCCTCGATTATTCTGTCAGATGAAATAATTAACTATCGGTGTAATCAACATCATCTGCTACGTGTGTGTTTGAACTCGCGGTGAAGCAGGGCGGCATTCTTTACTATGATATCCATGTGGATAATCCTCCGAATCCCGTTCGGGGACTTTATTATTTTATTCATGAGATGTGCTGATATATTATCAAGCTTGGATGGAGACATGTGAATCTAGTTGGGCTCTTTTCGCTAGTTGGAGATTGATCAGCGCCACTGCACGTGCGGGCCGTTGTCATGTTTCAAAACTGCCTGTCGGGGCTTCATTTCCTTTTCTTTTTTCTTTTTTTTTTGCTTATGTATGGAGCTTTTCTGCTTTTTGATAATTTTCTGCTTCTCGGCTCTGAAATATTCATGACTTTGTTTTGCCTCTTTTTCACGTTTGAAACAGACCGAGAAGCTTCTCCTATGTTTAGTGGATAGATTCTACATCCGTGAATGTGATTTGAATGGTTTTTTTTTTTGTTCTTGTGAGTGATAGAAGTTTTCTATTCCTCCTCAGATGCGTCGCCCTTCTTAGGAATCCACCTCTACACAGTAATTATGGAACAAATTTCATCACAACAAGAACATAAATGTTTGTCAAATCTATTGGATGCACAGTTTTATACAAACATAAATTTTTTTTGTATAATCCCGTTTCCAAAAAAGTTGGCACGCTGTGTGAAACGTAAATAAAAACAGAATGCAGTGATTTGCAAATCACATAAACCCATATTTAATTGAAAACAGACCAAAGACACCATATCAGATGTTGAAAACATGCCACTGTCCAAAGTTTTTTTTGAAGTGTATTGCTGGCATCAAATACAAAATTTGCATATATTTTTCATAAAACAATGAATTCTCTCTTTTTCAACATTTGATATGTTGTTTCTCGGTCGAACTTCAATCAAATATGGGTTTATATGATTTGGAAATGATTGCATTCTGTTTTTGAGTGCATTTTACTCAGTGTCCCAACTTTTTTGGAAACGGGGTTTTACATTTCATAACCTACAGTAACCTGCTTTATTGCTGAACATATATGGAAGAATTTCTAGTACGGAAAAAAATATTAGATTCCCTGATGGTGATCATCAACAAAATAAACAAACACCAATTCAAATTCAACTTTTGAAACTACCGTGCGTGTTGTGGATGACAGTGTTTCTAAAGTTTCTCCTAAAATATATAGCAATTTGAAATAAATTCAGATGACTGTCTTCCAGGATGCTGATTAGATATTTTGGGAAAATATTTCTATAAACATCAAATGCTTTCTGTTTGCCGTATGGGTGTAATGCAATGAAATTTCATGATTCAAAACTAGAACTGAGGATATTGATGAACCTTTCACCCCCGTCGGTCAGTTAAATGCATATTCATACAGACACTTCTAATGAGCTGAATTTGAGTTTTTAAACTTTAAATGCCAAACTTAAATCAGCTTGCTTCACTGAGAAGTTTGATTTAAAAAACAAAAACAAAAACGGTCGATCCGCTGCATCTGCAGTTGAATCCAAAGGCTTCATTTCACCAGTAGCCAATTAATCAAACGGTGATGACTTGAAATGTCTTCTGCAATAATAACTTTTAAACGGAATAAACTGTTGTTCAAAGAATACGCCGATACCTGGGGAAATTAGCTTGTGTGCTTTCTTACAGGGAGTCTCACGAGAAAATCAATCAATCAATTGGATGTTTTGTACATTCAATGCAGATGTTGAGCAAAAAAGAGGAAATGACAAGGGAAATCATTACTGCCTGCAAGGCGATGGTTACATGACAGATAGAGGCAGCTGATGGTATCGGGCTGGAGAGCACTCTGGCAGTGTTCTGGCTGGCTGGACCACATGCACAGTAAACCTTTTACTGTTTTGTGGACGACAGTTTAAAAAAAATAAAAACGTATGCATTGGCGTCCTATTAATTTACCTCCTGCATAAGGACAAAGATACACGTCTATTGATTACTATGCCATGCGGAAGAAATGAGTTCAAATTCAGGTGATAATAATCTTTCATACTAATAAACTGGGTACTATCTTGGTTCGCGGTATATATTCAGTTACGTTCAATTCTTCCACGATTGGCTGCCTTCGTTGCGCATGTAACCATTGTCTTGCAGGTCGTAGTCGTCCCTCAACAATCCACCTTCTCCAATCTCACAGCAGAGAAGATAAATGATATCGATCTTCTCTCCTAATTCCCAGGAAAACGTTCTTATTTCTAAAAATGTCGGGGTATTCCTTTAAGGTTTTGCTTTTCTTTCGTTTGCCTCCGTCTCATTACGTTAAACTCCGCAAGATTATTTCTGAAAATAACAATTTTCTGCTCATTGATTGAACTGAAAACAAGTGGGGGAAACAAGAAATCAGTCCTCTATTGTGTAGCTGTTTTCTTCTCTTGAGTCATCACTGCAAATCAGCACGAGAGCATCATTGGCCAGTTCCTTCTCTCAGCCCAAACAGTGACAGTGTCAAAGTATTATTAACGCTGGCTTCATCATCACAAACATTTGTTCCCTTCCTGTGCTCTCATTTATTGAGGTGTAACTCACCAACCGCTCCACCACCTCGAACCCCACCGAAGTGAGCTCTTGATGCCGTCTGCGCCTCAGAGCAGTGAACACAAATGTCAGCTGGATTACCAGCCTAATTGGCACGGCGTTAGTGCTGCTTTCCACCGGCGAGAGCCAAACTGAGAGGAGAGATTCTGCAGTGAAGGCCGTAATTCACAGAACCCACATCTAAATCAAAACACTGATGGGAAGGGAGCTTCTCTCTCCTCCCAGGCTCATATTTTCCACACACAGATGCACACCGTTAGCATGCACATGCATGCATAAACAGTCAGTCTCACCACACACGGGATACAAAATTCACATTTGACTTAGAACACGCTGTCTCAGGTGAGCCCTGATTTACATGCTTTGGGCTCCTGAAATTTCATAAAATAAGAATAACATTTCCAAAAAAAACAACCCAGTACAGTTGTAAAAATTCCATCCAATATTGGTATCGGGTGCCGATAAAAACCTACTTTAGTCAACTGATATCAGACTCGTGTTACCGATCCACATATTGATCCGGATTCCATAGTCTGACGTTTCAACCCGGTATCACGGCAAAACGTGCAATAGACACGCCGATCCACTCCAGCAAAACACGAGATAGCCACGCTTTGCGCTGTCTAGGCGTGAGAGTTACACGTTTTCCTGTAGTGGACGAAAATGAAACCTACAGCTAAAACACGTGGTCGGGGTTCGGGAAAGAAAACATGTCGACGCTCATCGTCCCGCATGGCAGTCTGTGACTAATGCCACCAAGCCACCCCTCCTGCCCTCCTGGTACCGCCAAAAAATGTCCTTTGTGGCTTCTGTTGCGGGACCTTGGTCACATGATCCCGCGTCACGTGCAATTCACATGCGTGTAAGTTTCACACTTTGAAAATGCGTAACTTTCACGCCTTGGCATCCCAAAGCGTGGCTATTTCACGTAATGCTGTTGTGGACCGGTCTATCTATTTCCCGCTTTACCCAAATCATGAACGAAGAATAATGTCAGCTGGGAGAAGAGAGCGAGAGGATCCTGCTGGTCTGATTTATAAACTTCTCTCCCAGCTTACTCATGTGTAGTACATCTCTGACAAGGTCTCGGCTCCACCCTTGGACTCACTGAAAGAAAAGGAAAAAGCATGGCCGACCGGAGAAGAGATGATGGTGCCATTACTGAGGCTGCCATGTAATTTATCTTCTGTATCAAAGCTTCTGGCAAAAAACAAAAAAAAAAGCCATAAAGATTCAAGGAATTTTTTTTTTTTTTTTCCTCTTGAAGAAAGGAAGTTTAGCTTGAATTAATTAGCTTGATTTAAAGTGTTCTCACATTGGAACAGCAGTTATTTCAGCCCCGCTCTGCATCTTGATCGTTAAATAGTGGTTCTATATCTAATTAAGAGAAATAATAACAGCATTGTTGAAGCAAGTGAGGCAACTTCTAAATATGAAATGCATGACATTTCTACTTAAAGTGTGCCCACACGCTGGATTACCAAAATGTAGTTTTTCCATCTAGTTTTATGTAAAGACATTCTTCTTTTTTACTATATATCAACTCTACACCTGACAGTATAGTAATATAGTCCAGACGGTACACTGCCTTCTCTCTGGATTTCTCCCATTTCATTACTGAATTTTGGTGCTTCATTGCTGCACTAGAAAAATGTTTGTCTGTCGTAACTTTCTTCTGTTACCATGCTCAGTGATGGGAAACGCACTGATGTCATATCTACACTTTGTCCTTTTAATGACATCAGTCTGTATTGTACTTGGTAGTGACATCAATTTTATGTTGCGGCCACAGCTCTCAGATCGATTTTGTTTTGCGAATATATCAGGAAACAAGCTGGTTTAACTAAATCTGGGGATGTGCTGTGAAGTCTCCTCGAAGGGAGCATTTTGGGTTTCCAATTAAAGAAAAAAAGACATGACAGGACAAGTAATGCTGTCACAGTACGGTTACACAGACAATGAAGCAAAACAAGAAAAATAAGAGACGCATGCTGTCTGCACTTTGATATACTTATTATCTCGTACATATTTACGTGCTTTCTTTTATTATCCGCGCGCGTTTTCAGATCAGCTGTTGTTATTCCCCGTGTTTTGCTTGCCTTGTTTCCCTTTGTTCCTTCTCTTTCTGTGTCACCTATCATTTACAAAGGCTAGATGATTCTCTGCACGCTCGAGATGATGTTACAGTGATTACAGACTGCTGTAGGGAGAATTAGGTGATTCCAGTGCACTTTGTACTCTCCATTAACTGCCACTTATGCTGCGCTTCAGTGCTCTCCGTGTAGAAAAGAGGTCGTCGACTCTGACCTCTGTTTTATCAGTATCGCAAGGCCTGTTCTCAGTGCGGGAAAACCTCTCCGCTTGTTGTTCATCTGATTGGGGTTAATTACAAGTTTGGTGTAATCATCAAAACATCCCGGCTCGTCCTCTATCCAGGTTCGATGCTTTTGAAGCTGAAGACTTGTGCTGTATCAATCAGTATCTTAAAGACGCACAGCGGCTGAACATATAAATAAATGAATGAAGTTGAGATTTTTTTTTTTTAGCATCTGTCAGAAGAAAATCTTCAGATCGTCGGCCATCATTTTGTGCTCCAGATATTAGAGTAAATCAGTAAATACCTATTAGTTTTCCAGGCGTTTTTAGAATATGTTAGCAAAGTTAAAATTGAGAGCTCACAGCCATGCTACCTGCTCTATGAGGCTGTACTTGAGGACAGTTGTGCAACCTAAATACTAACTTTACCATGCTAAAGCAATATAGCTTATTGCTAATATTAAGCAGGTTTAATGTTGCCATTTTCACTGTTTTTGTTAGTAAACTAACATTTGCCAATTAGCACTAAAAAACCAAGTCATAATGTGAATGTCATTATTTATTTGTTCATATGGCCATAAGGTGTTGTGAGAAGAAAAACAGATCACCAAATGTATTTTCCTAAATTTAAACCAACATGTCCAATTGACAGATCTATAACACTGGGTGAGTGATACGTTTCTCCACTTGGGGGCGCTAAACAAAACGACAGGGTCCATCGAAGTCATTAGGGCTCAGCTGCTGGACACCATTTGCACCAAATGTCATGGCATCCCAGTGAGGAAAACACCAAGTCCATTAGGATGCATCCCTCTGGGAACTCCAATGTCAAATTCATAAAGTTTCTTGACAGTTCATTAATAGTTGATCAGTTTCAGTCTGGGCCACAGTGGTGGACCAACCGTTCAGACGTACTCATTCAAAGAGCCGCGCCAACAGCAAAGGGTAAAAATCCCTTTAAACCCATTTCAGTTGTTCAGACACTTAATTTAGTATTATTTACCAACGCACATATTTAAAAAAATGTTATCTTCTCCCCTTGGTTTTGATCAGTACGGCAGATACATCTGCAGTATTTCCTGCCTCTCCTGCATCACCTTGAGTTGCCCAAATTTCACCTGTCATTTTTGAGAAATGTTTGAACATCCATGTTGGTGTGAGAAACACGTCTTTGATGTCGTTCTTCAGTTCTGAATTCGGTCCGTAGCGAGCCGCGGTGTGTGTGTGGAAAGATATCTGTGCAATTTAGTGTGCATTACAACCTGCCTCTACCTGCCTGGAGCAGTGAAGAAAAATAATTTAGTCTCACGACAACTGCTGCGAGTCTCTAAATCTTAAGGGCTTTACGCGGCATCTGCATTGCATCAGCACATTTATTAGATGGCTGCAGCACACACACCAGGTGTGCCACGTAAACAAAAGAAGTGCCCAATGTACTGATCTAGGGAATGCATATGCTACATCACACTTGGATGTTAGGAAGTAAAAGAGAGGCACATTCTAACTTGTACTAATGCCCACCCTGGTGTGTGGGATTATACGGAAAACAACAGGCGCAGGTGTTCACGCATGTTATAATCTGCTGGTGTGGGCCGCCAATAATGCCTGCAAACGCTTGGTACATGCACTAAAAATGCTCCCACACATTTTCAAAGGTTTCTTAGCAAGAATGGAAGAAGGATGAAAATAAAATCACAGTCTTGAAACGGCCCCTGCAGATCAGCACAACTGCAGGTAAAAAACAAATATAGCAGCTGAATCAAAACAACCTAATAACTGAAAGCTGACAATTGTGAAGAATTGCCTGAGAAAACGTAGTGATTTTTGTTTGGATCTCATCATCAGCTGCACATAAAAATGCAGATTGCGCAGCGAGCCAGCTTTCAAACACAGTCGACATTACCCGAGGAAGTGTTTTACCGTCTCCGGCTAAGTTATGGCGGTTAATGAGGTTTGTTAAACAACAGCACCAAGATTGTGAAAGTATAGATTTGTTGTCAGCGTGAGTATCTGACAGGAGCGGGCATATACAGTACATGATGTGGGCGGTATTTACATTCAGGTGCTGCTGTCGGGGATTTGAAATGAAAAGATGTGGACAGCACGCCTGAGCAGACACATCACCTTCAACAACAGCATAAATCTTATCATTAATGCTGATATATCCAACTGCTGCTTCCTCCCCGTGTCCTTAGACACTCCGGCTCGCAGACAAGAAAGAGAAATGTTCCGAGGTGAAAACAAACACCAAACAAGTTCATTCTTTACTTTTTTATTTTTTTTATTTCCAAGATTCTGCATCGAAACTGCACACAACAAATTATGAGCAACCCAAACCACCCTCCGGTTAGCCAGTGCTGACTTGGAGATTAAAAAACATGTTAAAAAAAAATGTATTTCTGTTTAATGCAATTGGTGCACTAGAGTTTGCGATTATGCAATTACCAACTAAGTAAAATATATAATCACAATGTATTGATATTGGGGGCGCAATTCACTCTCAAAAGAAAAAACTTTTTGTTCGTGTGATCTCCGTTTCCATGGCAACAGATGGGGTGCGACTAAGAACTGGAAAACGATCGGTCGCGTCGGTAGACTCTTATGTAACGTATGCAATGTTTACTGGTCCAGGAAGCAGTCCAACCCCCTTAGCGACGACCCTAGCAACGGAGACGCTTTCTGGTCCGTTTTAATGCTTTCTAGAGATCCTTTCTCAAACTGAATAAAAACAGCACATAGGAACATAAAACTGCTTAGCGAGCTTAATCTAGTTGTAACTAAGACATCCGCTGAAAAAAGACATCCATGGACACCTGTATTTAAAAAAAAAAAAAGTCGGGCCGTGTCACCCACTCAACGAACTGCGGTCAAGTTGGCCGTCAAGTGTTAAAAAGCCAAGCGGCAGCTGGCTTGACCGGGTTGTAAGTGCGCGACTCTCCGTGGCGTTAAGGTACTGTTGCTCAGAGCGGAAAAAAGGACAAAGAAAGACCACATTTTGCCAAATGGGTCACCAAATTTACAGTTGTTGTTTATTAAGCCTTAAACTGTCCACAACAACAACAACAAAAAACACTCTCCAGTTTGCTAGTGCTGACTTGGAGATAAAAAAAAAAAAAAGGAAGTTATTTCTGTTTTACACATTTGGTGCACTGGATTTCCCTCAGTCTTTATTTTTTAAACCTTTTTTAATGAAACAATCCCGGGAGCTTTACAAATTTAAATTCTGATAAAGTCACTTTAAATTCACTTAGTGAAATTCAGACATGACAGAGTTCAAAAATAAGCTCTAATCCCTCCTTATATTATTTTCAAACTAATGCACTACTTTCCCCCCTTCATCCTTTTGCCACGAAATACTCAGAGTGTGGCATGTTCTTTTTGATATATTAGCTCTGACACTTCGGTCATATTTTCATTAATTAAACATGGCTTTGTAATAATTTCATACTGATAGAGACCCATTTCACTGCAGACTTTGGGCACACAAGATATGCTTTTGCCACATAACTTAATTAGAAAATGATAAATGCCTCAGTAGCCTGTCCATACATTTCCTAAAGGTCAGGGCCACCTCTGGCTTTTTCTCGCTTTAATTCATCACACATTTGCAGAAGAGTTGTTGAGCGTGTGGAGGTGTTTGCCTCCTACCCGAGTGTGTCTTTCAGGTTCGCTACATCTTAAATATAATTGGTAGTCCTGAATGTTTGTGTGTGTGTGCGTGGTTTTCTAAACTTCAGAAATCCCCCGTAGCATCTCGTGAAGCTAAGTATCGCTGCTCAGACTATCAATGTGAGAAAGTAACCTCAGGTCACCGTTCATTCGAGACTACAAGAGCTATATGTGGCCAATACAAGACCCTCCATTATGTGCGGTGACATGCCCGCAGACAGTGCTTGTTTTGTGCAAATGAGTTTTAGAGACTTCAAAGGGCTTTTTTTTTTTTTTTTTTCTCCTTTGCTTAATTTCCTACAGAATGATGAGTGATGCCCTGTCGCCCCACTTCATGTCTTCTAATTTCCTGCTGATCAAAACACATCGCAGGATTATTTTTTTTTTTAAAGTTGTAGTCTTGATTTTTTTAGTCGTCAGCTGAATTCGTCTGTTGTGCATTTGCGGGGTTAGCTCGTGATGTGTGACACAGCACAATGGGAAAAAAAACTGGATTATTAGGGTACTTTGATCCAAAGCTAGTCCATTGAAATTATTTGCCAATGCGTGAAGGTCCACATACATTTTTTTTTCAGTGTACATCAGATTTAAACTCAACACAAAGAGAAGCTACTACAAAATATTGGTGGCTGTCCTCAAATCAGGATAATTCAGGAGACTCTTATTTAATATTCATCCCAATCTTTTCCTCTCCTCACCAAGGCCGTTTTAGTGCAGAAGCTTAACCTAATTTTAGTGGCATCACATCAAAAACATTTTCAGTAACTTCAGAAAATTGGTTTTGGAAGGTGTGGATAAGGTTAGGTTAGGTAGTTGCTTTATTAATCCCTGAGGGGAATTTTTTTCCGCTCTGTAATAAGAGCTCTGCGGCTGAATGGGAAGACAGATGACGAAATGCTTCTGTCATTTTGTAAGGTAATTAAAAAAAACAACTAGTGATTTTACTGTTTAGTTTAGAGAGCTTGTAACTTACTGCAGTGTAAAGGGAGAGAAAGAAGAGGAACGAGATGGTGAGAATATAACCAAAAGACCTTTTGACCATGAATGCTGCTGTACAAGAAGAATAGATCATCATACAATGTAGGGGTCACAATGTGGTCACAAAGCCCAATCACATCACACATAAACCAGCTAGCTCTACCGGTGTACCCAGTGGCAAACTTAATTATGGAAATCCAGATAAAGCTGTCAATACTCTCAGTCATTACTTTTATTAAAAGCATGGAAAGGTAAATGCTGAAGTGCTCCAGGTCTGACAATCCTGCAGGTACACAGGCGATCGCCACAGTATTTGTCATTGTGGCAAACAAGATTTCACTTTCTCAACATCTCAGGGACCAGACATGAGCTTCTCTCTCAGTGAATATTTGATGTCCTTCTGTCTCTTCACCTCATTCTTCTCCTCTCCAGCGAACAACACTTGAACGATCCTTGAGAGGAGGGAGAGAAGTAGTCTGCCAAACACGCGAACTCAATCTCCATAATCAGACACGCATGAGAGAAGAAAAGCAGGACTTCATGCTTTATGCCTAATTTTCTCTTTTTGGCATCAACTTTCTCTTTCAAAACCTTCATGTGGATTTTCTGAAAAAGGCAACTTTAACCCCAGAAATCCCGTCATAAGACACATTATAGATCATTCCAAAACAATAGTCAAAGCAAAACAAGTCAATGACTCATAAATTATGCAAATAAGCTGAATTCAAATGGAGATTTTAAGTACAACGTCGTGTCTCCATATTGTGTGCATTTAGGCAGAGATGATAGTATAAAACTCGCTCAGCACGGAAGTGGTGGGGGTCAGTTGACATATTGTACCATATAATAAATGGAACTGCATAAAACAACGAGGTAAATATTGGATTTGGGACCCACCTTTCCGTTGTGTGTCTACAAAGCAATGATGGGGAAACAAAACAGAAGGGAAAGTGTGCTCATCTGCTTGACTGCACCTCGTGATAACATTTAGTACTTTTCTACACAGGCCTGTATTGACATTGTGAACGCTCTATAATAGGAGTTAAATACATTTCCTGTGAGGCATAAATGCCAAGAAGAAAAGTTCTTATTGACTGTAATTTTGTTCTAATTAAGTGTTTAGGGTCGGAAAGCTTTATTGCCTCACTTCCTTTCTTCGCTGCCTAAAACTGCTTTCTCAGCAACAAAATATGCAATAATGTTTTGTACAGCAGTTCCAGTCTGGACCTAAACTTGCCTCATGGAAGGTTCTGAAAGCGTTTGCGCTCCCACGTCGCAGGACCAGAAACAAAACACATTTTCCCATTTTTGCAGATTTGGACAAGATGCAAAAAAAACCCCATTGTTTTTCTTTTCATGACTTTGTGCCAGTCTTTCATCCGTCCCTTTCTCATGAATGTGATATCTCAGGAACAGTTGAGGGAATTTATTCAAATTTGGCACAAATGTTTACTTATTCTATGATGAACTGATCGATTTGTGCGGTCAAAGGTTGAGGGTACTGTGACAAAATCTAACTCTAGCCACTAATTAAAGAATTCATACGTTAATTATGACAAAATTTCTCTCAAATGCCTCAGAATAAAATTATGACATGATAATATCTTACATCCAAAAGATTGAAGTTCAACTTCACTGTGACATCAAAATGTTCTTTAAAAATACTTTTCTGTCCATTATTCAGCGCCATAAGTCAGGAACAGAAGGTATGAGTGTGACAATATTTCATAGATGGTGGATTGCTGAAGTGGTGCCACTAATCTTAGATGTCCATCTCGAAACTGTGGTGATTGTTTAGCGCTTCTGTGCTGCAGTGTTGAAGGGTACTGTCGTCGCTACAACTTCGTGTTTCATCAGATGCTGGGTGAATTTACAAAGTTTTACAGTAAGACACACAGGAAAACAAGAACAAGAAAGCTTTAACAAATTCAAATCAAATTTAATTTCATAAAATACACTTAATAACACTATTTTTTTTATTCCTTCAAATTCACTACATGTAGTTCACTACATGTATTACATGAGTCTGGACAGACATAGATGTGAACTGCAACTTGACTGTCTGGTCATTTTTGTTTCTTTTAAGTTCATAAAATTGTCATAGTGCTGTATGAAGCCATTCCTCGTCGGCATTTGAAAATTCAAATAGTTCATAAAAACACACAAGAAAAGTGAAAACCTGAAAGCATTACTTACTGAATTTTGACAAAACACAAAGTAGACATCTTAACATATTCGAACTTTGCAATTTAAAACCTGTACCTGCAAAAAAAAAGAAAGAAAATCCCTCCAAAATAACGTTATCATTCCGAGAGAGGAGCTTTTGATTCGGGCTGTACCTGCCAGCCCGCACACATTTTACCTCGGGTCATCTTTTGAACAACGAAATGACACCTGTTCATGAAACCTGTGTGTGACATTTACAGAGAAGTGTAAAATGTGTAGGTAGTGCGAGGCGGAGTCGGCGCTTTGTGTTCTGAACAGAGCAGTGACTCCAACCCATCCATCACTGTAAGGTATTGTTGTGCGCATTGACATTTTGTATGCTGTGAAGGGAGCAAAGTGGGCTGCTGTTGCCTGTGATTCATTTGTTGTTGTTTTTCATTGGGATCCTGCAGAGGAGTGGAGGAGCCAGTGCTTTGTTTGAATGTCAGCGACAGAGATAGAAAGAGACTGCTGTGCCCACTGAGCTATGTACAGTATGCACCCGTGATTATGATGGATTGTCCACTCCGAGTGCACACTTATGAATGTTAAGAGCGCCTCTTATTTTTTAAGTGCATCTTCTGAAAGTCGGGGATGTCACGAAGAATACTGAAAAGTATTCCAGGTCTATCCATACGGAGCAGATGAAATGAGAAGCCTTTAAAAAAAAATGTTGCCGGCGGTGCCCCGGCGGTAATCCTGCTAATGCAACTCTTACGTGGAGAATTTGTTTGGCTTTATCTCGGACGAGCTTGTTCCTCGTCGTGTCCTCATTCGGCCCAGACCGTGCAGGGCTCGACCTCGAGGTAATTGCCTTTAACGTATTACAAACCGAAGCGCCACGAAATGTGGCGGTAAAGCTGTTGGAAAGAAAACCTGTGAAATGTTCAACTACACAGTTGTTAATTGTGCTGTCGTCTCTGCAACAACTTGTGGAAATGTCACCAACAACTCTTCAGCGTTTTTCCCTGCTGTTGTTTCATTACAAGACTTTATTCAAACTTACGAATTATTTGTGTTCTACATTGTTCAACAATGACGGGTTCATCATTTCCATGAACGAACCTGAGATAATGACGCCTTTCTGATCCACATATTGTAAAGTCTGAAAGCTGGCTCAATTTTTTTACCAAAAAATAATCCAACATTTTAATTGACAAAATAAATATATGCATCATGTGTGTCAGCCCCCAGTTTGATTCCAGCTGGTGTTGCCCCCTAAACAAGAAAAAAAATTCAATTATCTAGATAGAAATATATTACAAAAAAAAATGACTGAATTAAATGAATTTATGCTTCTTCTGTCGCTGAAACTTCCAGAATCTACAAGTTACTTGCTGGACGGATTGGCCTTTAAAATAGTTTTGACGTCATATATAACGCGTTAAACTCCTCAGTTAGATTTTCGCTGAGCTGAGAGAAACTTTCAGCAGATGACTTTGAGAACATCCTTCTGCTGCCAAACTCTGCACAGACAATATATCAGTCTGTATGTGAAGGTTAAACATCCAAGAGAGGTTTAGCATTGATTTAAGTGAAAGGGGGTGTGGGGGGGGGACTTTAGAGTTGATTCGTGACGTGGGACTGTGGAGCTCAGTAACAGATACATTTCTCTAAATGAAATGTTACAGTCATTTTACTGCTAAATAGACTGAACAAATCCATGTTTTATGATTGTATCCTTAACTTTGTGTCGCTGTGTAAAGTTAAACACCATGTTGGTATCAGTTAAAAAAGACTACGGGCTGTTCACTGGCTTGTTGAAGAATCAATTAGGTGCAGGTTGGCTCAATTTGTAGCTCTATAAGCATTCAGCATGCTTCAGTAAATAAACCTTCCACTGCCTGGCTCGGATCCTGCAGACTTTTCAGGCTGATGAAGCTCCTCGAGCTCCGTCTCACAGTATATGCTCATCAGATTATTCTATAACCTTAAATATGCTGTTCGCTACGGTTCACCTGCTTGTTGATTTGCTGCAAAAAGAAAGCCGCAGCTCCTAAAGCTGCTGGTGTTCAATAAAACTATTAAAAAAAAAAAAAAAAAAGACTTTAGTAGGTAGTAGCAGCGATGGCAGGGGGTCGGCCGGTTTTGGCGCATGCTGATTGGTTAAAAGTAACCCGAGGTCTACGCCCAGTAGGCTGGGACGGCCAGCTACTCAAAGGTCTTTGACAAGGGTTGCTGCCAGCCTGCTAATTCAGCCACAGCAACATCACAGACGCATGGAAAATAAAAAAAAATCCTGCTCGTGTGAATTTACCGGATGCATTTGGTTAGCGTCGCATTTCTCATCGCAGCCGGTATTTTTCCTAAAGCTATCAACACAACGATTCATTGTTTCTCCTCCTGTGGAGCGGCGTCACAGCTAACAATGTCTAAATATACAACAAAGGGCTGCAGGAACAAAAGTTGCCTCTTTTTTCTGTGGCTCTGAATCTACTCGGTAAGATGTGAAGAGTCTGGAAAGAATTTGAAAGGTTTTTAGAGGAATTAATGTGCGCAGGTTCCACAACTTTTCAGTTTCTTTTATTTATTGTAATAGAAAACTATTACATCCTCCACACAGCAGATGCAGTAATTATGTCAGAACCACCACCAAACCACAGGTTACATTTTTTTTTCTTCATATTTAAGAGACCTTTTCATGAAGAGCTCCTCTCACAAAGAGAAAGTGATCACAAGCTTGTGCTGGCTGCTTGTTAATGGAGTTTAATGAACATTAATAAGAAACCTTAATCCATTTCAAAACCCCATAAACTATTTTAATACACTCGTTCTGTTAACTGTCTGTAATGTTTTCATCACCACTCATTCTACTTTTCATAATGTTTCCAGGAAAACGGTGACGTTATTTACGCTACTGATGTAACACTTAATTTTTAAAGCTGAATATACCGTTTATTGTGCAGCAATAATGACCCAAAACCATAAAGGTGCGATAAGATAAGATATCTAGGTAGGACATAGAGAGAGACGGAGAGTATTTAACTGTAATTTGGTTCGATGAAGAAATCAAAAGTCAGTTTGAAAAACGTACTTATTTTCTGAGAGGAAAAATAATAATGCAATAATAACAATTATATAGAGACGATAAATTGAATCTGATTATACATTTTTCTCCATTCAAACTGAAAAGGCTGCCGGCCGAGTTGACAACACGCCACCGTCAGACACACGGCGTCACGACTCAACCAATTAATGCCAACTATAAGGACGTAAGTGGGTCATGCAAAGTGGGCTCCCAAAATTGCAACATGAAACTGAAATGAACCCAATTAAATGTATTGAACAAAAACATAAACCGTGGTTTGGACTTTCAGGTTTTAGAACGCCAAAACTGTTCTGATTTGCGTGGTAAGAAATACTAACAAACAAAAATTAACTTAAAAAAAAAAAAAGAAAAAGAAAAAGCCCATTTTGTATACAGGACCATTTGGCTTATGATTTGTGATGAACAAATTTAGATTTTTAAGCAACCAGCAGCATTTAATATTATTTGTGCAGGGAATCTAATTGTGGCCCAAATTATTTTAGTTCTAATGTTAATATAAAAACTCACAACACTGAGCCCAAACATTGGTTGAGTCTCATGTGTTTACTGCCCTCAAATGTGGTTCAAAATATTGGATTGCTGTCTCTCACCATCAGTATCAAAATATTATAGTGTCTTTTAAAACTTTAAGCATATTTTAGCTCATACTCATCAGTAATCTGTCAATATCTATCACTACTTTTAAAAACAGGACTTTAAATCAAATTTGTTCTTATCTGACAAATACGAAGCGATGGACCGTTGAGATCCTTTTCTGTTCATTAACAACATATCTTTTCGTTTTAATGAGAAAAGATGTCATCTTAATCAGAACATATGGAGATAATCTGTTCCTATTGATTTCCAAAAACTTCCACAGCCTCCTACATAATTAAGATAAGTGAGCTGTTAGTTTGATTAACATTGTTGTGAATGATGGTGATCCTTTTTGGATCCTTGGTGGGAGATGAATGGGGCCATTTCGCCGGCTGCCTCCGTCCACTGCCTTTGTTGTGAGTGTGGCCATTTTTTGCTTCGCCTCGTGGAGCCAAAGTACATAAACGCCATTATCAGAGGAGCAGTTGGAGGGAGTGTGCTGCTGTCAAACAAACAATGGCCTTGTGGAAATACCTGCCATGACTTATACATGTGGGATAGCTGCTATCATCCTCGTTCAAACCGCAGCCTGCGAGCCCCTCAAGTTTTGTTGTTTGTGTTCGGCTTTTAAAAGTGATTCGAGCGAGATGTGGCAATTAATTAAGAATGCTGATTACGGTAATTTGTAATCATTCTTCCTATAATTTCTGCAGTGTTCGGCAGTGCACAAAAGGAGGTCCGTGAACAGTCATAATGTGCAATTGTTTCAATTTTTTTTATTTTTTATTGTGTGTATAAGCACTTTGTTGGCCTGATTTTGAACATTTAGATGTAATAATACAGTCGATAAATTAGCGGTTTGGATTTTTATAAAAACTCATTAAAGTACACTTTATACATTTGCAACTGAAAAGAACCCACAGCTTGCATCACTATGAAGCCTCTCGTCTCCTTCCATTCATGGCTTTAGGTTATATTTTTTTCCTGCCCTTTTTTGCATGTTCATCTTGAAACCGAAAGAAAGTTTGGGTTCAGTTTCATTCACATAACTGTAACTCGCAGCACATCATCTGTGGATGTTGCTTTTAATCAGAAGTCCCAGCTGCCAGATTGTTCGAGGCTATTACCTTCTCAGCCGGACCTGCTCTATGGCTTCGTTTTATGCCACCATCACTCAAGGTTATGCTGAGCCTGATTTGTGATGTCATTACACAGGTACTATTGACATTTCAAGTACTCTCAAGCCGCACCGTGGCCTTTAGCGTGCTTTATAAAATTGCCCTCCAGTGGACAGAAACTGACACAATCATTTGAGAGAAGATTAGCCCGAGATATTCGTCTTTGTGCGATAATGAAAGCTGTACGATGCATTGTTTAAAAAGGACAGAGAGTTGCAGTTTAGAGAATTTTTTTTCTGGCACGATTTTGGTTTAAATTGGCCTGAAGGTAATGAATTTGCCGGTCTTCTTTTGTCCTGTAGTAACTCTGCAAACAGAAGCCGCGAGAGGGAGGTTACTGCTCTCCTTTGTGACCAGGTCGATAATAAATCAAAGATTTCAGATGAGACTCTGGACACTTGACGTTGAGGAGGGAACCAAGGCTGTGAAAAACTGAGACGCCATATAAGGAGAATTAGATGTCAGACACAAACATAGTGCTCAACAGTTACTCATCATTTATTAAAACGTTTTCTATACCTTTCTGATTTCGCACGTGCATTAATGCTTCTTTCCCTAAATCTGGTTACCAGTCCAACTGGACTTTACATCGTGGTCACACAAATAAAAGCTTTTCTGGGATTTGGGAAAGTTTTGCAACAACAAACCTCAATTTTTCTAAAGAATGCACAATGGAAAATGTTGTTGTTTTGCAGTTAAACCTACCTTGTCAACAGTTTATAATGGTGATCTATGAGGATTTTCGTTTCTCTTTTATTATCTCATTTGTCCACCAGGACAAACTGGCAGAAAAGCTGCCTTGCTGTGTTACAACCAGCTCTTTTACTACTTCCATAAAAAAACCACCTGTCATTAATACTAGGCCTTAAGCGTGCTTTTATGGAAGGGCTTCTTCTAAATGAAACAATATTCTTCACAACCACGACAAACATTTGTATTAGAAGAAAGTTGAAATTGTCTGTTTTGAAGTATTTTGCTCAAAAACGGCATCAACCATGCAGTCACGAAATGCTCCTCCCATTCTTTGGAGCACAAGCATGATGTCTGTTCAGTTTAATTCCAGTAAATGTAACCTGCAGCTGTTACTGCTGCTGATGTAACACTCCTCTCAGATGAATTTTTTGCACCAAACTTTTATTTTTGAGTCTAAACTATAAGAGTCAGGATCGCCATGACAATGCTCCAGCTTCAAATGACCAATTCTGAGAGTCCTCCACAGACCCTGGCAGTCAGGCTGTTCGGTTAAAAGTTGTGAGACAAATTATTTCCCATAAGGCAATCGCATAATGATCTTAATGCTCCCCTGATAGTGGTGGCTGCTTCCTGTTCCAACCCTCTGGTTCTTAGACTCGAGCACTGACATGTCATGATGCAATTCCTTTTAATTATGAATTATACTTCAGTATACCACCTACTGTGACTCAAAAACTTAAAAGGCTCCTGGCAGTGAAATATAGCAAAGCTGAGCAAAGCGTCAATGTTTTTCAGTAATCCCCTAATGTGTAGGAACAAAAACCTTTCTTGTTTAAACATGTTAGAGGAAAAGGTGACCGTCTCAGTCAATAGCTTCTCCCAATAAAACTTCAACCAGCTTCCAGGGCTTGAATTAGAAAAACATCTGTTAGGAACACATCACCTGGGAAATAAATATACAACTTCATCTTGTCCTACTGATGCCAGGGAGCCTATTAGCTGTCCAATGAGAGATCAGAGTGTGAATTGCTCAATTCAAACAAGCTTCAGAGTCATAAACGAGAGAGCCTGACGCTTTGCATCCACATGTAAACGGAGGGTAACTCTTTAAAAAAAATGGCGTTAGCGGTTTAATTTTCAAGTATTAATTCATTCCACGCATCAGAAAAAAGGACATGCTTTCTATGAAGTCCCCTTTTTGAACATTTCAGACTTGAGTCATGACTAACAAAAACGTAGCTCTGACCAGCAGACGCAGCCTTAAATGCAACACGATGACGTGTCTCCAACCTTTTTTTTCTCTCAGGGCTACTTTGACGAAAGGAAAAAGTGCCTGAGAGCTATTCATGTTTTGTAACTCTTATTACCGTAGTTGAGCACGCAGCTTGTGTGCGACCACCTGGTTTGTATTATTAATTCGGAAAATCCAGTGTAGATTGGGACATTGTGCTTCCTTAAAGACAAACACATGTCTCCGTCTACACCTGGTCTGTGGCTGAACCCTGTGTGAAACAGGAGGGCTTTAAAATTGAAAAATGACTGACATTCACTTTGTAGCTCCCTGTTGCGGTCCAGCCAAAAATACAGGTTCTTTTTTACCTAATTTATGAGCACCCGTCTCTTTCCAGCTCACTGTCAGAGTCTCTGCTGCGTTTTGCAGGCGCTTTGCAGGTCGCGCTGGTTACTGTCCTCTGGTCCCTGTCCTCTGGTCTCTGTGTGTTTCGTGAAGGGCGGAGCGCAACCTCTCTTGCACTGACACGGCCGACACAGATTGTCCCATTGTTAATTAATCGCTTCGTTTCCTCGGACAGGTTAAAAAATAAATAAATAAAAAATGCTGAAATGAATCGCCTAATGTACCCGAGCGGCCTGCTCGGGTAAATCTGCAGGAAACACTGCATATTGTTCAAACCTTCAACGAGCTACTCAGAAACGGGTGCCGCACGGGTGCTGAAACTTTAAACCATTAGCATATCGCATCCAGTCTGTTAAACACACATGAAAGGGAGACAGAAAGTCAAGGAACAACCGAACACTGTACGGGAGTGTGAAGTATCTGGGGCTGAAATTCCTCTTAATGTTTTCTCGGTGCTGGGGTTGACTCGCTCCGAGGGAAATGTGTTTCTTTGTGTATTTCTGGCAGCGTTTAGAGGTGAATCTTGTGTATTTTGTGTGTGAGCCGCGAGTGCAGAGTGGAACAGATGCTGTTATTCCTTTTTTTTTTATTGCTGTAAGATTGGAGCTCCCAACCCAGGCCAGTGTCCGCTCCCAGCGCTGGAGCCTTGAATGGGAAGCACCAGCAGCCTCTCAGCTGTGAGGTGCAGACCTGACGAGCCTGCGCTGACAGATAAGCGAAGAGTGCTTTGGTCAACAACAGAGCGCCACAATACAAATGCTAATGTCAAGCTGTTGAGTTGTACCAAGATGTTTGCCGCTGAGATTTGATTGAATGGCGCCTCAAGATCCGACCAGTCCAAAATCAGATCCCCCACTGCTTTTCCGTAAGAGTCTTGTTGGTGGCTGACATGGGAAATGGTAATCACTGTGGCCTTTTTCCAGCATGAGGCGTTCAAGTACAAAGATGTCCTCCTGGGTCCGTTTGGAGGAAACGGCTGTTCCAACTGGCCATTCTCAGCTCGAATCTGGTGCCCGCTAATGAGAAATGTCATTCTTCAAACTCGGTCCTTTTTTTCCTCTCCCTCTGACTTTTCAACCATATTAAAGGTCACTTCAAGGGTTATCTTAACCAGTGAACCACATGTTTCCGTGGTCGTCCTAAGGGTTCCTATAAAGAGCCTGTGCTAAAAGGAAACCGTAGAGGTGGACTGTCTGTCCAACCGAACATCTGCAGTTTGCCCGTAAAAAGCCAGAACTCTGCCAATTTTACTTTTTCCGCTTGGACAAGGACAACATGCCCTGTGCGCGGCTCTGGAAATTGCCAGCCATGTGGCGTAGGATTGGGGGCGCTTAAAGCATGAAGAAGACATTGGTTCTCTGCTCGAGGAAGCTGTAATTGAAAGAAGCAGAGTTTGGTCATGTAAAATGTCCCTCGGTTACCATGTAAAAGAGAGGTAACCTCTCCAAAAGTACCTAAAGGTCATGTAATAATTGCTGCTGTCGTATTAATCGTTGAATTAAACAGCTGCAGTTTGCACTTTTAAAGAAATATTAAAGAAAGTTCAATATTTGTATGTTATCAATTGTTCATTTTTTTTTAATACCAACAAGGAATTTGAATGAAACCAGATGCCCAAACTGCAATAGTTTATTTTCATTACTTGATATATCTAAAATAATGTCACACTATGGAAAGCCTATGATGTAATCAAACCAGAATAAGATTTCAAATAATTTTTTTTTTTTCCTGAAACACTCATTTCCTACCAAGTTGGATATTAGTATAAATCAGATAGAAAATGCTTTATCACAGTTTGTGGGTATTAAATCACCAACTCCGTGCATCATTTCGAGCTCTCATTAGAGCGCTAGTAATGACTTGCATTGATTGCCACACAGCAGCACTGTCTGTATACGCAGCCCCGGGCTGTAAAAATGTCAGCATCTCAAGAGTCTGCCAGCTTTTTTTTGTTTTGTTTTTGTTTTTGTTTTTTTTGCATTTGTAATAAACTCCTGCTCTCATTACTGGCAACACTTGCAAAAGCTTTTATTGGCATATTTATAATATAAGCATGAATATGTATTGTCAGTGTTCACAGATTTAGATGAAATCATACTTTGTCAGTGCTAATTGTGTTTGTTGCCTATTTACAGCTGTAACACAAGAAGTTCCTGCTTTGTTCAGATTGTTTTCATCTGTGATGTGAAGTATTCTTTGGCTCTGTTGTTTCTGCGCAAAATTTTGGATGATGTACATTTGGATTTTCTATCGATGAGGTTTGACATTCGACACAACTTAGAGTTTGAAAATCACCATTTAGTCTTTTTTTTTTAATTTATTTTTTTATGTTGCAGGCTATAACAGTGTGTTATGACCACTTTCTGCCTGTAAAGATGTTGCACTGTGTTGCGACTTATTGTTTGGTTTGGTGTTGTTCATCGTTATAGCAGACAGCCTGTATTTTGGCTCCTCTCGTTGGGCTGCGTTCGGGGGTGGTGGGTTTGAAACGCAACTTCTCCCTGTATGGATAATTATCCCCTCCACTTGTTGTACTTCAAGGCTCAATCATGCAGCTAGCTGAAAAGGAACAGAGAGCAAACATTTAGCCTCACGATGTAAACATCAGGCCTCTTGTGTGTTGGGAGTGTGATGGTTCATCTCGAGCAGAGATTTCAATGAGCTGGAACAAAACACGCAGAGAATGAACAATCGTCACACGCCGGCCTCCAAGCTCAGTATCCAGCCCTTCAGTTATGCTTTGCCCTGTATTTCAATACAGACAAATGTGCGATTTTAGATTTCATTTAAATCCTCATGTTGCATTTTTTTTTTTATGTGCACTTTGACATAATGCAACAACACTTTTGCATTTCGTGTAAATTGAAAATAGTCTGCCAAATTAAACTGAGTAAAATTAAAACTTGACCAACAATTTTCACTGAACAAAATATACAGTAAGCAATATAAATATTGTCCTGTGAAATGTATTTGATAACCAGTGGAAGTTAAAGCATCAACTAGGACTTCCTGAGATTCTCGACTTTAAATTCCAGACACATGAATTTCAACTTCAATGATTTTTGAATATTCAAGTAGTGGTTAAAATAAATCAAATCAGTTAGTGTTATGCGACTATCGTTCTTCCGTACTTCTTGTTTTTACCGGGGCCTGCTTGTAATGCGTTACTCCCGTCAGAAGGTGGCGGTAATGCGCCTAAAAGCTGTCCGCCGGCTGCCATTAAACAACACAAGGAGAAGAAGAACATGTTGCTACCAGGCTCTGGAGCTTTGCAGGTAAAACAGTGTTTCACTGTAAGAGTAGATGCCACGTTGCGAACAGCAGAAACACGCAAAGATGACTACAGCCATCAAAAAGTTCTGAATGGAACTCCTTTTAAAACATACATGGAGATGACTGATAATCGAATCGTTCGGAACAAATTTTGAATATTATTTTTGCTTGAAATACACATCCCCACTTCAAAAGACTGCCAGGGGCCGTCTGGCCTTCGTATCTGATGCCAAAACACTCAAATACACTTTGAGAGTATAAAAAGTATTTTTAGTTTACCAGCCCCACTGCTGCTGCCTCTGCAGCACCTGCCATCCTCTGTGAATTAGGGCATGGGGCCCCCCCCTCCAAATCACTAATCCCAGTGTAACCCCTGGCAAGAAGGACGTTTTTTATTGCCCTCTTCCACAAAATTGCCACAATACATCAGCAGGAGTTGAAAGGATTTTTTGATCAATCCCAGTGAATCGAAGGCTTCTTCCTCTAAGGCTAAGCTTTTCTTGTTTGTTTTCCTCTCTGGAAGAAAAAGCTTTGACCGAGTAGCTGGAAGACGCTGCTACAAGTTTGTGAGTAAATGATGAAAAGAGACTATGTAGACAGACTAACTTCTATAGAAATACATTACTGTCACTCACACTTCCTGCCTACAGTCAATGTCAACTCAAACCTCATTGTATTCTTGTTTGTGTCTGGGTTTTTTTTTGTTGCTTGGCATTCTGGGGGAAAAAAAAACAACAAAAAGTGAGGAAGCAGGTGATTCAGGTCAGGCTGAATAAAAGTCAGTACACAACATTGCAATTCACAGTATTGAATCGCAGTGAATTCTTGCATGTATTCCCTCTAAATCAGAATAAATTGACAGGCCTGAGATTTTTCTGGTTGATTACTTCCACCCTGAATGTTAAGCATACCTGAACTGTGGCAGAGGACATCTCGGTGAATTATTCACCTCACTGTGCCATCTTATCTGCGGCGGCAGGTTGTGTTGATTGCTGCTTGCGAATGGGGAAAATTGTCAATGAGCCACCGTCTGCTGATTTTGCTAATGGCGCAATTTTTATGGGCGAGCTACAAACAAACGCTAATTACGTGCAACGGTTGAGACTTTGTATCTTAAACTTAGCTGAATCTTAGTTCAAACTGAGGCCGAGGCCGAAGTGTTTATTTCAGTCAGCAGTGGCGTACCTGTACCAGCACATCTGCAATGCAGGGAAGATGATAGTGGAGAATGAATAATGCCACAGGGCTGTCAGCCTGTTTATTCAGTCAAGGGGCTTCAGATTACCATTAAGTAGTCCGACAGTATAAAAAGTTATTGTGATGGTTTTTGTGGATTGTGGATAGCTGTTGGCTAAATAAATTCAGAGCATTAATTTGTTCATATACAGTATTTCAAAAATAGGTATTCAAAACATGAATGTATTCATAATTCCAGGGATGATGACTCTGGCAGGAGGTATTGCATGAATTCATTTGACACGTGGTGCAGATTGCTAATTCGTACAACTACAGTGTATTAAATCATTTTTGTAGCTACGTCAGGTTTGTGGCCACAGCTCATATTAAAGTACATATTTCTAAAGTGTAGTAGTAGTAACTTGAAGCTTGTTGAGAATATAGTCCAACTTTTGGTTTTCACTCACTCCTAATGTTTCATGAACAAACCCGTCACGCCACTCTACCATAATGTGTCGGTGTCACGTTTTTTTTGCCGCACCTAGACGTGAACAAACATATGAGTAGGTTTAGGAAAAAAAAAAAAAAAAATCACGTGGTTTGGGTTAGTCATAAAAACATCTTGAATTAGGAAAATAGTTCTCTTGAGAACTCCCCGTTGTTTTCTCACCGACTCGCGCCCCGGTTTCCTGGGTTCGATCCATCCAACCATCCCCCAACATGCCTCCCTACATGGACTTTTAGCGCTTTTATAAGTTGTCACGTGACCTCCGTCACACAATCCCGACCATGTGTGCATGTACGTTTCACGCCTGGAAGAGGAAAAATGTGACTCTGAGATGGTGTCTTCTAGTGGACTGATGGGTATATCGCACACTTTTGACAGCGTACTGGGTTTCATGAACATCCATCGGATAGTTGTTTGGATTTATCGGTCTGGACCAAGTGACAGACCGCCATTACCATCCACCGAGCCCTGCTGCTGCTGTAGCTAATAACAAGATACGGTCAAAAAACAAGAATATGTTTGGACTGTGTATGTACGCTTTGATGGCTTTTCATTTGAAACTATGACTTTTAATTTTATTATAGTTCGGCTCCGGATCCCCCAAGATGAACTTGAGGAAGTTGCGGTGCACAGGGGCGTCTGGACTTCCCCGGTTTCACTAGTTCTTCTTGGATGAGCATTTCATTTGAAATGGATCGCCGCGGCATTAGTCCGACGTATGGTAAAACTACGACTGCTCTGACATTCAGTCGGTAGCGGACATTTGCGTTTATAGGGCTAAAAAGGATTGTAACTACAATCCTTTGTTCAACCATTCACCAATACTAATCTCCTCCTGCTGTGTTTTCGATTCTTGATTGCGGCACAGAAATCGACTTACAGTTTTATCAGACTGAAAGGACAAACTCCGACGCATTTGTTTTGTTAACATTAAAATTTGCTGATAATCCGTGCCCTCCGCTTCTAAGCCAAGACCCCCCAAAATCCCATACGGCCACCTGAAAACGCTGACAAAACAAAAGAGGACCACCATGCCATCAATAATAGCAGTGATCGTATCCGTTTTCTTCTGTCCTCTCTATCTTTTCTTTTTATTGTCCTCAGAAGGAGCAATCTGATAAGATAAAGTCAATCGCCTCAAAAGTGTTGACACAAATGTTATTTCCTTAAGGTCATTCCTGGGCTATGGAGACAAATGCACTTTGTTGTTCTTGGGTTTTCTCCTTATCTGCTGATTCCCATGTTGTTAGTATTACGTTTAAAAAAAAAGAAAAGAAAAGAAAAAAGAATCATTTAAAATGTGTGCTTGGAATGGAAGCAGGTTTGCTTTAATTTCAGTCAGCAGCCGATCTTTTTGTATTTCAACTGGAACAATGAAGCTCGTGTGATCAGTACGTCTTGTTGGTGTCGAGGAGTTAAAGAGAAAGGAGCGTTCTGCCTCTTGGGGGAGGGATTTTATCCTCTGAGATGAACCATTAAAAGTTAAAAGACCATTTAATAAGGCTGGAGGACCTTTGAGTGTTCAGGCGGTGCCATCACTGGATCATCAGCCTGAAAATTGGAGACCTTTTCAACACTTTGTGTGTGATATACTGTAAACTATATGTATGTTGACACCCCAAATTGCTTTTTTTGAATTTGTTCAGGGGCTTTTTAAATTTTTTATTTATTTATTTATTTATTTTTTTATGGCCTTCTAGTTGAGGAAGCAATAAACAATAAAAATCAAAATAATAGTTTGCTCTGGTAGAATTTGATTGGCCTGTACATAATACTGACCTCGATGAACTGGAACAGCAACTACAAGTTGAACCTTATTGGCCGTCAGTCTTAGTGTCCCACCTGAGTTATTCCCCTGTGACTGAATGAGAACAAATACCTGCAACCAGGTTACCAAATTGGCCACTGGGGAATCATTCTGCATTACAATTTTGTCAACATTTACCATGTGAAATGACCATGTCAGTCATATGGATTGATCTGATTGATTTTTGATTGCTGCATTTCTGTATGCTGAGTGACAGGTGCAATGAAGAACCTGGGATCTCGTTACCTCTCTAAATCAGCCTGCAGTCTTTCTCTCAATTTCTTCTCCGAGTCTCGGTTGATTTGCTTAAGTGCCACGTGTTTAAATGAGACAGTTAGATTCATATGTTTCCATAAGGACCTTAAGATTTCTGTGGTTTGTGTGGATACTTTATCCTATTAAGCAAAAATATTACATTTGAAAGAAATGAATCAGAAACCTGAAATAACAAATTCTTATTATAAGCGGTGTCTTTGTCTTATTCACTTTTCCACACTGTAGCAGCAGAATATTTAAGCATTCTTTTCATCAAAAAGTCAAAATAATTAGCTGCTTATACAAATAGTTGATGAATTTTCTGTCAATCAACTCATCAATTTATTGATTAATCATTTTGTGTATGTTGTGAGAACGCTGGCATTGGTTAAGACAAAGGTGTAACTGCTACCGAACATGCTAATATTAGCGATTAGAAAAATAAAAATGTGTGTTACTTTTGTTTGAGTGAGGGGAAACTCTAGAAATTAAGTAACAGATGGGTCATGCAGTTTTGTGATGGACAGCAGCCTTCAACTAATTACTCTTCCAGATTTTGGTATGACACGCTGTGGTCTTATTAGATGGTGGGAAGAGGCAGTTTCCAAGACGACCACAACAGCTCATGTGGTGATTGTTTTAGTGATGAATCCTGAAGAAATTGGGATTATTAAACTTAAACCTGAACTGTGACATCAGTCTGGACATATGATTAAACTGCACATTTGGCTCTTAAGTCCCATTTTGTTGTTGTGTTTGTGGGTTGGGGACAATGATAATTAGGATCTGAAGTGCTACTCGGGTGTTTGATGGAAAAAACAACCCAGCACACGGGTCTTCACAGAAATTTGGAATGAGCGTGGGGGTCTCTTTTCAGTTCTTCTAGGCTGAATTAAATCTAATTGCAGCTGTTGTTCTCAAGGTTAAACCCAATCATGAGTGCAATCACAGTCGGGCAATCATGCAGCCAGTCATGGTTTTCTACTCTTCAAACTTAATTTCAAATAACACGATAAGATCAAAACGATGGATTAAACCTACTGCTTCGAATTTAAATTTTTCAGACTGCCAACTCCGAGTCTTAAAATGGACTCCGGTGCGAAACTTAAAGGGGCGCTACGCCAATGTCTGAGGCTTGTAGTTGGCCAGACTGTGATGTTCTGCCCTGCCACATTAATAATGAAAGAACTAGTGCTGAGGGTCAAGAACTACCGTCCAGGAAGTAAAGCTCCGAAGCACCTGCTAGGTAAAATTCAGGCAAAGATCCAACCAATAGTTCTGGCAGAGTCACATCAGTGGCGTTTCTTTGCATTACCTTGTAGAGTCTTTTGGATTTAATTAGTCTAAATTCTTTGGCAGAAGCTGATGAGCTCGATGTCTAGGTTCGATTCTCACCATACTCTAGACAGCTTTCACACATCATCCGAGGAGGGTGATAATTAGGATGAATTCAAGCTTCCACTATAGGCCCTCTAAAGAAAGCCCTCACGCCGGCGTTTTGAAATATTCAGCAGCTGAAAATTAATCTAACAGATAATGAGTTGTTAATCACAGCAGCTCCGGCTTTTTAATCTACCCCCGAGTAAAGAGACTGTTCACTTGAGGTCCCCCGGAGAAGAGAAGAGATTTTCTGACAATGGCTTTCCAAACTGTGAATGAGTAGTTTATTCTCTGTCCTTCCTCTGAATAGACTTAAGTTAATGTACGAGACACAATATGCACAAGAAAATACGATATCTCCCTTTTCTTTCCTGTAACTTTCAAAAGACTCTTCCCACAAGTAACGGCGATAAATCTTTACTTTGCTCTCCAAAAAAACTTATTAAGGACGCAGCGGTTATTTCAGATAATGAGACAGGACGTCTCTTCCACAACTGACAGTTGATTGTCTGGTGTGATCTGTGGGATGGCAGGAATCTTATCAGGATGCGAAAGCATGCGCTCCTTTTAATTACGATTAATCCATTGGAAGCGTAGCCAGTCATATCACACATGTCACACCGGGCAACCAAATTTGGTTGTCAGACATCAACCCAGGATGGAATCCAAGGGTGCGTTTCTTTGTCAGACCACTCAGCTGTCACCTTGTTTACCAGAGTCTGATTCAGTGTGGATGGAGAGAAAAACACGTTTCCAGAGACCTGGGTGGAGAGATGGGAAGATGGGAAATGTACATGAGACAGGAAAAAGGCAAATTTGTCTTTCAATGGGGTCTAGGCACATTTGCTGGAACGAGAAAAGATGCGCCATTGAGTGGGTAATGGTAGAGAGGCGATATAACTCAGTGTAATGACACTTAGGAAATAAAATAAGAAAAGAACAAATTGATATTTGAAGCCAAACATTGGTAGATAAATAGATGTCCTAGAAAGGGTAATTCTGGTTTATGACATCTTGGGTCTTCCATTTTAAGTGCAACAGAAGCAGTGGAACTAATTTCTAAAGACTGAGATGTTGTTGTAACCTCCAGAACAAGTTAGCAAGTCTTTAGCTAACCCCCAAAATTTGGATTGTATTCCACATCCTCAGATATCAGCAATTGACTTGGTGAGAATATAAGTAGTATTATTTGTACCAAAAAGTTTTCACTTGTTTGGAAAATATGATGAAATTTAATTAAACTCCCTCAATATGTATTTCATGAGCTAGAACTGAAAACATAATCTTCTTGGCAGAAGTTGAACATAAACAGTGATGTTTTATCATGCCAAAAATGTATAGAAAAAAAAATACTTCCAGGGAGCTCAAAGTAAGTGTTTTTCATATCATAACCTTCACATTATCTATCACCTTGACTTAAGTTAGGATTGGCGAGACCAGATCTCTTTGGCGTCTGCTTCACTTGACGTCTCGACTCATTACTTTTCTGACACCAGTGCTGTTTTCCGAACGGCGTACTTGCGTACCAACACTCACTATTTTGAGTGCACGAGTGCGTTCACACTGTCAAGTACAGAAACAGGCAGTGCACTACGAGGACCAGGACGATGCTCTCAAAATGGTCCAAAAAAGAGGTGTGGACACTTTCCGCCCTAAGCGGTCGGCATCTTGGCTACGTAGAAGAAAGGGGGCGGGGCCACCGGCGTAAAGAATGTTCTAATTAAGGCTTCTGAGGAAGCTGCAGCTGTTCCTGAACACCACACAAAAGTGTTTCTTTTTCAATAATGCTGCTGGACAGAAGAACCAGCATGTTTATTGAGTGTGTTAAACAGATGGCACAAAAACAAGTTCATTTCTGGGTAAAATAATTGAAGCTGCAGATACTTTGGCGGGTGATGCACTCACACGC
Organism: Brachyistius frenatus; assembly: GCF_029030835.1. Lineage (NCBI taxonomy): Eukaryota > Metazoa > Chordata > Actinopteri > Embiotocidae > Brachyistius > Brachyistius frenatus. The sequence continues at coordinate 985,015 of NW_027210655.1, forward strand.
TGAGGTTTTTCCGCTCAGTGCGGAACGGCGTTGTGCGATTTGAAACAAACTCCACTACTGTTAAAATTCCTGCAATACACAAGTAAGAGTCCTAACATGTAAGAGCACTATTTGTCAGCGTACTAAGGGAAGTATGTATTTTGAAACGCAGCATCAGTGTTCCTCCTAGTACAGATGCAGTCTAAGATTCCCCCAAAAAGCAAGTAGCAACTGCTCATATCACCATTGCTACCACTGTGAAAATGCATCTCGGAGAAACTGACATACACAAATTGAAATGAGCACAGAAGCTAACAAACAAATCAATCAAGTGAGATAACAATTTTTCCCGGTGCTGTCGTGCAGGATGTATTTCTTGCTGTCTAGGGTTTTCCCAAGTCACAGTATGCCCATCATCTTAAACTGAGAGCTGAGATTTTTATTTAGGAGGATCTGCACAGTTTACTTTGCTCGAAGTGAGCCCAGACCTGTATTCGTCAAACCCCTTGCCTCGCAGCAAAACGATTGGGCCACATGAATTATGCACAGCACTTTCAAGGGGCTCCACATCTCCGTCTTTAGAGTCTTTAGCCCAGAAAATGAAATTTGATTTAAACCATGACACTCCAGAAATTTTATTGTTCCACGCTGGGGCAAAAAACATTCACTTTTCACGTGAATTCTTTTGTGGGACTTTTCTTTCGAAATATCCTTTTCATCCTGAAATGATGACAACGTTTGCTGATGTCTGCATTTGGGCAGTGGTAAATCAGAGCCCTGACAGATGTCACTGTGGTGATGAATGCCTCCGTTGCAGCAGCGAGACATGAGAGGCTTTGCTCTTCTGCCTGTGGATGCCATGGCAACGCAGAGTGGTGTGTGTGACCTGCCCACTTTTCAAACACTCACCCCTTTAACTTTGGTGTTGTGTGGCAGTGTCTGCCTGCCAGTCTGGGTTGGGCTGATACTCCAAATCTGCTCGCCTGCTCTGGTGGGGCGGGGGGTAGACTTTGATCCGCTAATAGTCAATGACCAAAATCATGTATGCAGTTTGATGCTGTTCAGGCAGGACTTTGAAATCACTAGATGTGTGTGTGTGTGTGTGTGTGTGTGTGTGTGTGTGTGTGTGTGTGTGTGTGTGTGTGTGTGTGTGTGTGTGTGTGTGTGTGTGTGTGTGTGTGTGTGTGTGTTCTACTTTTGAGTCTTAAGCCTCAAGATTGAGCACAATTTTTTTCCAAATACTGTCCAGTCCTGACTTCATGGTTTTATTATCATTTACAAACATGGACACATAACTGAAACAGATTTCAAAAGTAAAGCAAACCGTAAGGATTAAACTAAAAGTTGTATTCAAACCACCCACTATTCTTATAAAAGCTAATATCTTCAGCCCTGCTTCATCCTGAAATAAAACTCACTCTCCCAGATGGCAAAATAGACACACCTGTGCACTGCAGCAAAACGTTTGCCGATGTTTAGGCGTGACAGTTACACGCTTTGCTGTAGTTGACCGGCGTGTCTATTTCACGCTTTGCTGTGATACCAGGTTTCAAATGCAGATGTGATAGGTGTTACCAGGGTGCTTTCACCCTTAAGAGCAAATCTTTCAGACATCCAAGCTGCAATATCTACAAGCTGTCACCTGTAGTGTCCCTCATGCTGCCTAAATTTCTGGCTATGAGGTAACAGAAAATTATGATGAGGGGGAAGGAAGATAAGAGAGAGGTGCAAGTAATGACAAAAACTGTGCGAAAGGGCAAAGTCGAAGGGACCATAGGAGAAGACATATGAGGAGAAAGAGAGTGGGAGTGGACGGAGGGAGGGCGATTCAGTGAAATGAATTAGTCTGCTGTGAATTGTGAGTCCCAGCTCCATTTCCAACCAACCACAATAACTCTCTCTCTCTCACACACACACACACACACACACACACACACACACACACACACACACACACACACACACACACACACACACACACACACACACACACACACACACACACACACACACACACACACACACACACACACACACACACACACACACACACACACACACACACACACACTTTATTGAATAGGAGCCATAGCCAGAAGGAAAATAACATGGAAATCCTGGGTTTGAGGTATAGAAATATGAGCCGTTGTATTCAGTTTTGAAAGTGAAATGCATTTTCTAAAATTACCACAGAGTTCCTGGCTGTAAATAGGAATTGTACGTGTTAAAACTCAAAGCTCCATTTATTAATGGGTGAATTTGTAAAATTAAAGAATCTCGAGTCTTTCGTTCTTCCTTGTTTAATGACATAGTAAGTGTTATTTCCTTGATACAAAGCCTCAGGACATGTCTAATTTCTTTATTCGATGACAACAGAGGGTGGCTTAAAATTTACAAAGTTATTTTACATCATAATGACTAATTCACCTTAAGAACATGTCACAATTAATGTTTCAATTAATTTTGAAATAATTTTCCTCTCGTGCGTTCTGCTGATTTCATGCATCCATTGATGTAATGCTTTACACAAATCTTGAAGTGGTTGAAGGCACTCTGAGTGTACACATAAGTGCTTTTCCATATTTATTACCATTATCCCAGTCTCTTTCTCATCCATGTTTTTCCCTTTCATAAAAAAAACATCTTAGATAAATAGCCTCCTCTATGTCTGCGTACCACAGATTTTATTCTAATGGTCTATTAGTGAGGAATATCAGCATAACAGTATGCATTAGCTTGCTGAAAGGGAGCAGTTTGAGCTTGAAATCGAGTCCAATTGAAAATCTTCTCATTTCCAGTCTGAAGAGGAGCCGGTTTCTGGGGCTGCAAAGGCAGTCCTGCATTATCTAATGAGCATGGAGTAGTTAATTCTTCTCTGCTCCACAGCTCCTGGCGGGAGACAGTCTTGGAGGACAATTTGTTTACAAGGCAGGAGGTAATTGCGACGCTCGACCTCTCAGCTCAGCCAAAGGAAATATCAACGCCGCTTTTTTGGAATCACTGAGGGGAAGCCGACAATTAGCCGCCACTGAAAATACCTCTGGTGGACACGCACGCACACACACACACACACACACACACACACACACACACACACACACACACACACACACACACACACACACACACACACACACACACACACACACACACCCCTCCCCCCGCAGTTTCTGTCTTCTGAGCTGCACAGCATATCCGGCGACAATTGGAGCAGAGTGGTGAGCGCGCAGGGTGTGTCTCGTTTCTTTTCTTTTTTTTTTTTTTTTTTTTGCTCTGGAAGAATTCTTTAATTAACTCCGAGTTGGCGGTAGAGGAGGCTTGCCTGTGGACAATTGATCCAATTTTCTCCTTGTAAAGTTTCCCGGTGGCTCCGTTGAAACTCAGGCCACCAAGCAGCATTGTCTGCCTGTGCGGGGACGGATGAGAGCGGCCTCCAGCCCATCATCCCTTTCAGTGTCGTACCTCAGACCACAGTCAGAGGGACACGAGGTCTGCGGCCTCTAAGTCAAGTCAAGTCAAAATGTATTTGTATAGCACATTTAAAACACAACAAAGGTTGACCAAAGTGCTGCACAGAGACAAACAGTCACGGATTGGAACAGACTGAATCAATAAAAACATGCAACATCAAAATCAAGACAAGCTTACGCAAATCACACAAAAGTACCAAGTGGAGGTCGAAGCGGATAGGCCAGTGAAAATAAATAGGTTTTTAAACGGCTTTTGAACATTGGTAAAGTGGTTGACGACCTAATATGAAGGGGAAGGTTGTTCCAGAGTTTAGGGGGCTGCAACAGAGAAGGACCGGTCTGCCCGCGTCGACATTTTCGATCTAGGAACAACTAAAAAAAACTGTTGGTCGAGAGACCTCAGTGAGCGAGGTGGGGTGTAGGTCTGCAGCAGGTTGGACAGATGAAACACTTGAAAACAAACAGTAAGATTTTTAAAATCAATTCTATACTGGACAGGTAGCCAATGAAGACATTGTAGGATTGGTGAAATGTGTTCACGCTTGCGTGTGGCAGTTAGAAGCCTCGCTGCAGCGTTCTGCACCAACTGAAGTCGTGATAAAAGATTCTGGCCATTTCCAGCACAAAAAAAAGAATTACAACAGTCCAATCCAGAGGAGATAAATGCATGAATAACTTTCTCCAGGTCTTTTGAGGAGAGAAAGGACTTGACCTTAGCTAAAGCTCTTAGCTGAAAGAAACTGGCTTCGACAACAGATTTAATCTAGAGATCTAATTTAAAAGATGAGTCAAAATCACACCCAGATCCTTAACATGAAAATTACAGTGGGTTGCCAAGACACAATGAGGGACTGTCCGGCGTCCCAGCTGAAAGGCAAGAGGGATTGAGCAGCAAGATTACATTTCATTTAGCTGAATCAAGATCTCTATTTTACCTTCGTTGAGGCGTAAGATCTGGAGTCTTGTCATCTGTGCCCATACTTGTATGGATTTGATCTTTTTCTTTGCTAAATTAATTTGTTAAATTGTGTAAAAGCAAAGTCCCTCAGTGGCCACTTTGATATTTCCTTTTTATTCCTTTGGTGCGTTGATCAAAGAGCTGAGAAGTCTGTCTATCGCTGCACATTTTCTGAATCAAAGTTTGGTCTCAGTTTGTTTTCCGTTGGAGAAACGGAAGGAGCCGAACACAACACAAAACAACAAGCTGCAGCTTCTTGAATATACATATTTCCAAAAGCAGCATATTGCAGGAAACATTAACTGATGGTTGACTGTTTAAACACACATAGTCCATAAAAAGTCTAAAAGCATAAGGAGCCGGAATATAAAGTAGAAAAATATGTTTCCTGTTTTGTCCCACTTTGGATTTTCATTTCCAGTGATATTCTCTATGTGACGATGATACAATTTTTTTTATTAAAAAAAGTTGTTTTAAACATTCACTATCGACTTCATAAGTGCCATTCAAGGACGGTAAAGTTATACACAATAACATACAGTTGGAGTTTATAGGACACAAAATCTTTCAGAAACTTTTTCAAACTTGAAATTACTTTTTCACAAAAACGTCTCTTGTCCATTCTGGAGAAAATGCCTCCTGCTAATCTCCACTGTTTCAATCTGGATGATGCACAGCGGTGAAGCACATGGAACAGCATGAGATCCACAATACAATGGGGAAACTATGTGAGGAGCCTGAAATGATACACGTTTTGCATTTTTGGCTGCTCCGGCAAAACGATCATCTATTTATTTACATTAATTTATACATTTAAAGATACAAAAAAAAATTACTTAAGATATCACATAATTATTTGGGATTTGCAGGTAAAACAACTGAAAATCCTTTTGGTGGGGAGAGGGGGGCGGGGGGGCTTTCAAGTTTTACCCCCCCTTCTTCATTTCATTATGGCATCATAATTTATGATCTTGCAATTTGCACTGGATCTCCCCCATACTATCAAAATGATGACACTTCAGCTTGAACTTAATTTTGGGGGAAAAGAAAGAAGACAAATATTCGATGAGCGCTCTCTTACGTTTCAGGTCCATCGTGAAATCGCAAATGTACACGTGTACCGGTGGTCACTTATGTTGATGTAAGCACAAGTCACATTGCTTGAAATACTTTCTTGCCAAAGTTATAGCTTCCCTCTGCTCCATGCATCTCACTGCGCTGCGCTCCATTTGTGGGTAAAACATAATAAAACCACCTGGCAGCTTATACTATCTTCATGCTTACTTCCCTGATTCGTAGACCTACGCTGTGTTCCAAATGACATCCGTCCTGTAGTTCCCTAACAAATAGTCCTCTTACATGTTGGGACTCTTACTTGTGTAGTGCAGGAATTTTGACAGAGTAGTGTTCGTTTCAGTCCGCACACTGCTGTTCTGCACTGCCCGGAAATAACCTCGTCATGTGAACACGTCGCCCTCCAAAATATCTGCAGCTTAAATCATTTTACTCAGAAATGAACATATTTTCGTGCCATCTGTTTTGACACACTCAATAAACACACTGATTCTTCTATCCAGCAGCATCATTGAAAAACAAACAAAAAAAAACACTTTAGTTCAGTGTTCAGGGGAACATTTGCAGCTTCCTCAGATGCCTTAATTAGAAATTTCTTCACGCCGGTGGCCCCGCCCTCTTTCCTCTACTTAGCCAAGTTGGTGAATGTTTAGGGTGGAAAGTGTCCAGCGTTTCTCACTTCTTTCTTGGGGCGTTAAGGGTCCTGCTACCCGTAGTGCACTGCCTGTTTCTGTACTTGACAGTGTGAACGCTCTTCTGCACTCAAAATGTTGAGTGTTAGTTCACGCGTACGCCAGTTGGAACACGGCGCTAGACTACTTTTCCTAAATCACAAGATTCTTTCATCCGTCCTTGCATTAATATACGCAGTGTTTCGTCTCATGGCCACTCTGAGCCTTTCCTCCCTCGTGCATTAAAGCATGCAAACACTCACGCGCACATCTTCAAAAATCAATGACCCCATGTGCTACACAGAGGTCTGCCTCTTGAACTTTTGATAGATTATTGTGCAGCAAAAAGAAATATTCTGCCACAGATCTCGTGCAAATCTATTACCTCTGAGCTAAGTGCAGTGACACTCAGTCGATAGCAGTCAGCAACAGTTTTTCCTCGTACGGCACGAGTGGATGCCGGCCGAACTTGCGATTGATCAGCGCGGCTGGATCTGCATCGCAGTTAGACATAATGAGCCTGACAGTGGGAGGTCTGCGGTAGCGGAGGAGTAGCACAAACTCTCCAGCCCTTTTAGATTGTCGAGTCTATAACCGAGCCACTGGAGGGAGAAGTTTATCCGAGGAATTGCCAAAGTTTATTTCATTAATTGCTATGTCAGTGGGATGCTTTCAATATAAGCACCCGAGTAGAATATCTTTCTTTCTGGAGCTGCTTTAAGGGAAAAAAAGAAAAAAAAGCTGAAGATAATTAATTTATCCTCCGATATAGTGTCCGTTTCTCCATGAAGGCGCACTTTGACACTGCAGAGAAATTATTCCGCATTTTAAATCAGAATTCAAACTTTTAATTTACTTTATAAAACCCTAAACTTATGCTCAGTGAGCTTGACTGGGTAAATTGTTGCAACAGATATGCCCTTGAAAAGTCACGGATTATTCAAATGTACACAATCATCTGTTTTGATTTGATAGTATCTTTGCGCATTGATTAAGCATGTCCTTTTTCTTCCGTAATTGATTTGCTTGTAAACAGCTTATTAGTGCAAAGATTGCTTTAGGACTCAATAAACTCATCTCATTAGGAGGGAAATACATTAGGGTTGATTAATATGAAGCTTGAATACTGATGATGCGTCACGCATGGAGCGTGGAATGTGAGGTTCCCCCTTCCCGTTCTGGGAAACCTGCATAATTGCTCTTTTATTCGGAATAAAGAAACAATGCACTTTTCAGCCCGTGTGGAGCAACAGAAAAAGCGTGTTAGCATCCATCTCAGCTGTTCAGTCCATCTGCGTGCTCTCTTTGTCTCCGAGCAACACACACACACACACACACACACACACACACACACACACACACACACACACACACACACACACACACACACACACACACACACACACACACACACACACACACTCTCTCTCTCTCTCTCTCTCTCTCTCCACAGTATGCCAGTGGGCAGCGCTGGAGTGAGAATGCCATCTGTACTCACACCATCAGATCCTCGCTGGCGGCTGTCCACACCGTGCCCCGCTTATTTATCACTGCCTGGCACATGGCGACGATGGTAATTGATTTTATTTAGGCCTCCTCTGCCTCTTGACAAGTCACCACCCCCACCCGCCTCTCCTCCCAAACTCCTCTGCCACTCGACACAGCGGCGTCCCGCCGCCTTACCCGAAGCTTTGGCACCTGCAAGATCTTTTTTCTTTCAGTGTCACGGAGATGGGGTTGGTTTTATTGTAAATGATGGGCTCTAGCGAGAATACACTGATAGCAGCGTTGGTTGATTGCATTGCATGTGAAATGGGGCGTGCGGCATCGGTGCGTACCGTGTGATTGTGCATTCAGGCTTGAGGCTCCGTATATCTGACGGAAAGGAGGGCGGGCGGAGAGGAGTGACAGTGCTGAGTGCCGCTGCGGTGGGACAGCCATCGCTAGTTCAAGCCCGAGATATCAGGACGGTCAATAACATTCAATGACTGCCACAGGGGCTCAATGTTGGAGGCCTCATGGAGCCTGAGGAGACTCATTAGGAGCCAGGTACACTGACTGATAGTGCGGTTCCCATGCCAATTAAACTCCACAAAGCTGACTCCACTTTTTTGGAACTTTGTAAAAGCACAGTAAACCCCTCTCTGCTTGCCCGAGTTACCTTAACAACCATGATTATGTGCTGTACAGCAGCAAACAAGACAACATAGCTGCATCTTGCTGAACACAAACACTTTGACAGGTGAACAATCTGCACTCTCTCTTCTAGCCTGCTGCCTGCAAACAGCTCTCATTTGAAAAATTTAAATAACTGTCAGGGCTGTAGGCAGGTGAATGTGTTCCTTTTTGCTTGTGAATGTGCATGTGCAAGCGTGTGTGTGTGCTACATACCTCAGTATGGAGTGACAGAAACAGTTCTTAAATGCTATCTAAATATAGTTCAGAGACTTGATTCACATCAGAGCTAAAGGAAATATTTCATACTGTCTTATTATGTGAAATTCTGTCGAAAATAATATGGTGAATTTAGATTGCAGGAGACTATCACATCAGAATGTGAAAAACTTTTATCACAAGAAAAGCAATTTTCGAAGAAGTGTCACCAATTTAGTATCCGACTAAAAATGTGGTCATAGTCTCATCTTCTGTTCCTGAGTTATGGCTTCATGTTCATAGGAATAGGACGGACATGAGATAACAGTGACCTTGACCTTTGACCACAAAAGTGAAATCCGTTAATCCTTGAGCCCAAGTGGGCTAAATGTGCCATATTTGAAGAGGTTCCGTCAAGGCATCTCTGAAGTATGGAGTTCACAATAATGGGATGGATGTGAGATCACCGTGACCTTGACCTTTGACTCCTCCAAAATGTAATCAGTTAATTCTCAAGTCCATGTGAACGTTTTTGTCAAATATTAAGGAATTCCCTCAAGGAGTTCCCGAGATATTCACAAAGAATGGGATAGAGGGATGCAACGGTAGTGAGGTCACGGTGACCTTCGTCCACAAAAAAAAAGTCTAAATTATTCATCCCTTGAGTCCGTATGAACGTTTTTAGTAAATTTAAAGTAATTCCCTTGAGGTGTTCCTGAGATATTATAGTCACGAGAATGGGATGACGAAAGGTCACTGTTTCCTTGACCTTTGACCCCCAAAACCTAACCTGTGGTACCAAGTGAATGTTTGTGCTTAATTTGAGGCATTCCTAAAAAACACACACATTCAGTAGAAGGGGACAGATGGATGGGACAGACGTGAGGACAAAGTGACCTTTGACCATTAAAATCCAATCAGTTAATTGTTGAGTTCAAGTGAACGCTCTCAAGCTCAAGACAATTCAGAGGACCTGAGGTTTCTGTCCTTAGACTTTGACCTATGAACCCCAAAATCCAATCAGTTCATCCCGAAGACTAAGTGAACGTTTGTGCCAAACTTGAAGAAGTTCCATCGATGCGTTCGAACAGACTGAAAACCCCCCAAAAACACAGTACCTGCAGCTACAGCTGTTGCCGTCAAGAAGGAATAAAAATGCACCATGTATCATTGAGGTTGCCAGATTTAAAATGACAGCATCACCCTTGGCATGAATACTTACAGCTTTATTTTCGAAGCAGAAAACTTTATTGGTGCAAAAAACACCTCAGGTCTGATTTTATAAAAAAAATAAAATAAATATGCTGAAAACAATAAAATGCAATGGCTGTCTGAACAGCAGGAAAAACACAGTCACTCGATTGTTACATCATAATTATTGGGCTTTTCTTTTGAAGGGGTTTTCTTTTGATTACGATTATTTAAGTAATAATAACACATTGCACACTGTGATTACTTAAGTAATATATACGTATATAAAAAAAACAACAACACCTTATTTACCATTAGAAGCAGGAACAACCTGAAGAAAAGTGCAAAGCGTGTACACCTGTTTTGCATTCATACGTTTGACCGAGTGTTTTTTTTGTGTGCGAGCAGAGCAATAGGCTGTCATTGCCGCCGGAGAACGAGCGAGGCATTAGGATGGGCGGCAGGTGGGAGGCAGGTCCAGGGAAAGATCAATGCAATTTGCAAAGTGCCTTCCACACAATTTCAGCGTTGGATTGTTTCCAGCAGGGTAGACTTGGGAGATACATTGCAAAGGATAAAAAGTCATGAATCAACTTAACTTTGGCAAAACTCCGTGCCTTTTCAACCTCACTGTCAGCGATGACAAGGGCTACCAGAAAACCCCCAAAAATGAAGCTGTGCAATCTGCATCTCCTTCCTGCCATACGGCATCAAATATATCTCTACCAGTCAAAGGCAAACAGGCCAACTGTCGTGTCATTCTGGTGCACTACAATTGATGCTATCACTTTTTGTACTTCAAATTGTAAATTGTCGCTCCGCTCCCACTTTGCCCCAAAAAGTAAATCTTTTTTAACATCTAAGTTGTCCTCCGCTCAGTTGTAGGACAAAAGGACTGATCTGAAACCATTTCTGGAGATAGCGTCCCCATCCAATTCTACTTTCTCAGTCTAAATAGACCAAAAACAGCACATTTATTGGTAAATAAAGGACCTGCAGGGGGTTTCTTATGTTGTGTTAATGATAATCATTTCCTGAGAAAATGTTTTTATTCCCCTGTTGGTGAGTCTTTTCCTCAATTCCACACTTGGGAAGAGACTAAATCCTTTTTTTTTTTGGATAGCTTTGTCATATTGTTATCTCAAGACACAAATGTCTATTGATTTTATAGGTTGTTTGAGTTTAAATTAACCTATTTATTACTTGTAGGCGTATTTCTCCCTACCTTGCTTGTACGATGGCAGAAAATGTCATACTGAGGACAAAACAGACACACTACTGTCACACAGGCTTCTTTATAATAAGCAAAATCACAAATTTGTCCTGAAGGGACTGCTGTTAACAAGTTAACAACCCCCGTGTCTTAGAAATGATCTTTCTAAATTTCAACAGCAAATAGATGTTGAAGGAAATTGGCTTGTGTGTGTGTGTGTGTGTGTGTGTCTGTGACTTGATTATGATTTCTGTCAATGTCAAAAAAAGAAAATATGGTGTTTCATTTATTTAAAAAAAAACAAAAAACAAGTGAGTTAACCAGTCAGCAGTTGTGTTGTACCCAGGTGTAATTTGGGAAACAATTTAGTTGTGTCAAAATTGAATTTCTGGGAGACCGGGTTGTGCATAATCTGTACAGCTTGCAATATCCTCAATCATTCTGTATAATTTTGAAAGAAAAACTTCATTCACAGCAGGAAAACATAGTGGATTGAACTCAAATTGGTTAATTCAATATTCTACAAATGGCTAGATGGCAAAACTGCAATTCTCCAATTCTTGAACGTATAAATTACAGCGCTCTAAATTAATTGAGCATTAAGTGAATACAAAGTATGCAAGTTACATACAGTATTTGTTGGAGTGTAACACAGCTGTGAATGGTTATAATTAAATACTAATATTCCAGTCATTTTATGGTTAAAAAAAAAATGCCCAAAATACCACATTAGACTTTCTTAAAAGAAAAATTCACCACTTTTTTTTATTTTGGATGTACAAGCAGTGTTGATTATATATTTTGTAAAACGGGAGCAATAAACTCCACAGAAAATTGGTCTTTGCAAAGCGGCTGTAGAAGCTGCTTTTCTTCCAGCAGCAGCAGCACAATTATTTGTCGTAGTTGATGGCCAGAGGATCTTCAGACTAATTGACCTGACTCGGTCACCAGGGGGCGCTCTAGATGCTGCACCAAAACAGAATCTTGTTCTCCTCACCTGCTACATTTACAACAGTTAAATTGTGATCCCGGAAGACGAGTGCAAAGGTTGTTGTGGACAACACTATTCAGCTTTATTTATCTGAGTGGGAGTAAACAGATGACGAAATGCAGCAGAAAAGAGGCCGAGCTTTGGCTGTATTCTCCGTGCAAGAGGAAACGGCCGGTGGGGACAATGCAGAAACTGAGCTGCTGAGAGAAAACAGCGACTGGTGGGGCCTTTGCCTAAACTGCCAACTGACTCATTCTGCTGCAATGAATTGCAGCGTGGCCAATTTTTGATGGATGCTGTCGCCAATGCAGATCGAGAGAACCCATGCGTGCGTTATTATGCGTAAACGTTTTCTCCTTACTTCGAGACGTCCTTCAATATATTGACAATAAACTGTAAAACACAACTAAAACCAGCAGGGCCAAGAGGGCAGATGAGTTTTTTTTTTTTGTCACCTAACAAACAAGTTGGCCAACAAATTGGGTTGGATGGTGACACACGATGACGTTAGACAAGCAGATTATCTCGACGTGTTGTGTTGTTTGTGTTTACAGTAGATGCCAATGTTACTATCAATGATCAGTACTAGTACCTTCCTGAAGAATAAAAACCTTCATTCTTGAATTGAGCTTTATGAGTAAATAATTTTATTGGACTGCGTAATGTTTTTTGTTTTGTTTAGTGTGTGCTTCAACATGGGTTTACGGAAGGATTAAGGGATTAGGTGTGAGAAGCTTGGTCAATATCGGACACACTGAGGAATTTATTGCTTCAGTTGTCTACATCAACCAATAAGACCAATCAATAAGTAGCATTTTCCATTGAATCATTGAATTTATAGGTTTCTAGGTCTAATTTGTATAAGTTTTAATAAAACTAAAGGAAAATGCCCAAGTCATATTCCAGCTAAGATCAATGGTTAAAATAAATATTGTCCCTTGTTTTCTCTGAAAAACATGTGAAGAGTCTTGGGTTGATTTATTCTAAACAATACTAAGAATTCTCAGTTGCCAGCTCTTGGCTGGTGTCGGACCTCAATTCTCAGTCTGGCGGACACACCGGGCCCTCAGTTATTTTCAGGTCAAGGACAGAAACCATTTGGGCTTCCCCTCTCCAGTCTGTTGCTGGATCTTTGCCTCACCGGCCTCTCGGGACAGAAGCTACAGAAGGATTCTAAAATAAGTCTCGTGCTCTGCACAATCGATGGCTCTACCACAGCTGGCCTACTTTAGTTCACTCACACACTGAATCCCAATCAGCAAACAACATCGAAACACATCCAGAAGCCTCACAGTAGCGACGGCCTTCACCAGATCTAATTTATTTTTCATTTTCTCACTCTCGCTCCTTCACTGTCACGCATCTCTCATGCCCAGTTTGGGAATACTTCACTTCATGCAATTATATTTGTACTTTTGTGTGTATTTCTTTTTTTTGAATTTGCTTTTCTCTTGGGTGACGCAATACTTTTCTGTTCAAATGACACATGTTGTTACATAATTCTTTAGTTACAATTATACACTATATTCATACATGAAAGGAATATTCCATTAGGGCTACAATGTAAAGTAGGAATCTCAGAATATACAGTGGTTGATTTGGATAAATGAAGTGTCAGTTGAAGTGTAAGCAGTGGAAGCAATTGACATGTCAGTTTAAGTGAAACACTAAATATAAGGCAGCTGTGAATAAATAGCAGCTTGTGTTATTATGCTGTCACTTTCGTCCAATGCATAATGCTATCTGTGTAAGTGTTGTGACAGCACCTGTAAGAGCTAATTGCCCACTCTCTGCTTGTGTGATATTCTCTTGCTAGCTTTGAGGTCAATTTACAAAGAAGAGTGATTACTGATTTTTCAATGTGTCCCCGGGAGAGGAAGATTTGTACACAAAATTTGTCGAAGTTTAAGGTCTGTTTATAAAAACGTGTGTGTGGCACACCCAAAAAAGGTGACCACATTTATGTTAATTTATTATTTAATTTGTCATTGTTTATTTTGAATGATTTAAGAAGTAGAACATGACCTTAGGGATTTAGGTAATAATTACAGAATGTAATCTAAACATATAACATGCAGAGGGACAGTAAAGAATTGCAGCGCCTCAGGCGGAACTATTGGCACCGCACATGCTGCCGTTTAAATGTTCTTTAGTGAACTTGTTTTGTATTTCTATGTGATAGGCAGGTCCATCAGAAGTGTCAAGGTCACATTTATTTTCAGACAGTTTAATATAGCTTGTTATAAATACAGTTGAGAATTGCTGTAAATTTGCACTGTATCTTTATAGTTGCCCTAAATCACTTGTGTACAGGTGATTAAGTGTACTTTATGTTGCTTTTAGTCGAATACTGTGAGAAGTACACTGAATATGTATTGTGCTAGTTGCAGTGAATGCATTTTTGTCAAGAATTGTAAGATAACCAGACTTTTTGACACTTGTACATTTCAGAGACTGTAATAGAGACTGCTGCAACACACAGTGGTGTTTATGTTGAATGTTGTTTTTGAAGTTAAGAATGAGATCAAATCTGGAAGAAAAACAACACAGGGGCCGATGTTGATCAAGTGACGTAACTTTTGAGTACTCACTCACAAAGGTTATAGCCTTCCCTTGCTCTGTGCACATCACTGTGCTATGCTTCGTTCAGGTGCAAAGGGAGAGGTTTCGGAACATTTAGGTTGCCCCTCGCATCTATTAATCAGAAAACCACGGAGCGTTTGCGGTGTCGTCCTTCGTCTGGCTGGTTTTGCTTTGCAGTTGGACTTGCTGGAAGTTGAGGAGGAAACACAGGTCACACTGAAAGGTTCAGTTCAGTTGAGGCAATAATAATTTCATCTTCTCAACCAGAGAAACAAAGAAATCCCCTCTATTACCTTCCCCAAAATGTCATGTAAATAGTACTCCGAGCCTTATTCTTAGTGTGACCCACTGCAGTCGCACAAGCTGCAAGTGATAGGACTTTGTAAGATTGAGATTCTCTGGGTGAGAAACTGTGAGATGGGTTGTTTGGCTGAGAGAGAGGGAGAGCTGTGTCTTTTTACATTGAGAGGACACTGAGAAGAACGAACGGCAGAACTGTTGATTAGAAAACTTCTTTAGTTTTCTTTGTGTTACCCATTGTGCTGATAAACCTCTACAGAATCTTATAATTCACTGCCAACATCTAATCGAATGAGATACCACTGTATATCCCAAAAGTTAGAAGGAGGAGCTCGGAAAAAAATGTTTTAAAGACAGCCAGGAGGTTTGAAATAATTATTGTATTTCATATAGTGTAATTCAGTACAAAATTTAACACCGAAATTTATAGATTTCTGCGGTCTGCAAGTAGTTACACATGCATGAGAACGCATCTGTTTCAATATGATACTCAGGAACGGAGCATCATTTTGTAACTATGCACACATACTTCATGTGATGCTTAACCCACAATATATTTTGTGACTATCAAACACTTCACCCCTGTGAACCTGAAAGTTGGCTGTAAAATGTTTTCAGTTTGCTGAGCTACAGAGGTAGGTACTTGGGTCAGTTTGGATGCGCAAGGAATGTCGTATAAAGGATTGGAACCTGTGATTGAAACAGTAATAAGATAATGAAGCAAAAGAATCACAGCATTTGTGGTTCTTATACCGCTTATGCTCCGTAATGCAGTTTTCCACTGTTATTCCCTCAGTGCATTATAGTGTTGGTCGCCTGAGGCATTGGTCTGGAGAAAAGTGATCATAACTCACTCATTGGCCAGCCTAACCGTGGCCAAGCAGGAGTTTGATTAATGGTCCGGGACAGAGCAAATATAAAGAAAAGTCAAACACTGAATGGGGGGTAAATAACTAGTTGTCTTTATTCTGTTAGTAGATGAAGTAACTCTAACTTTTAACCTTTAAACCTGGACTCATGGCGAGGTGTTGGGGTCGGGTCGGTGAGGGCTGATTACATATTGGTTGTGATTGGCCACTGAGTCTAGTCCTGTAACACATGCAGGGAGACCCGCATGTGCACCCTGAATGACTGGCACACAGAGACGGCCAATATTGATTTTTTTTTTGACAGTCCACCAATGTGGCAGTCCGTTGGTAATCGTCCCAGTATGCCCATTGACCTTTCATCAACAATTCCAAACAACTGAACCAGCCAGAAGCAAGATTATTTGGTACCCAATGAAAGGCAAATGAGGAGCTGTTTTTTCCAACGGAGGAAAAGAATTGGCCATGCTGGTGTCTGCAAACTTGACAGGACTGTGTGTGAGGATTGATGGGAGTGCACCCCCTCGTCTGTGCAAAATCTCATGGAAATCCATACACTTGTTGTCTGTGTGCTACAGTCTGGATTGTATGCCAATGTAAAAATCAAGTATTTTAAGCCGTCCACTTAAAGAAAAAAAAAATTGTTTTTCCAAATCCATACTTTAAAGGATTTCCAAGGCTAGAAGGAATGCATGGTAGAGATCTTGGGCTTAGTAACTGAGCAAAATTGTATTCCTACTGATGTGTAACTCCACCGCATCGGCTGAGGTGGAATTTCAATAAGAGAGAAAAAGGGGAAGAGAGAGGAGTGAGAGAGAGGTGCAAGACTGGCAGCCATGAGAATGTCATTAGGATTAGCTATAAAATGTAGGCCATCCTCCATTTTCCTGGTATGGCCCACAGAGCAGAGAGAGCACCACAGAACACCTTATGTGTGCAGTAAAGCAAATATACAGCACAGAGAGGAGGAAAATCTCTAGTAATTCAGTGTTTTAAGAGGTTTTGGTTTGGTTTATTACTTACACTGGGTTTTTATAGATTTTAATCATCATACATCTCTGCAGGGAAGACAGCTCAGAAAATAATAAGGTTGTGTCCCCTTGATCTTTTGGGGGCATTGTATTTTGTCCAATTATAGTTTAACTGAAACAAAGCATTAGCATGCAAGTAAACACCATTTTTCTACAAGCCATGACAAGTTCAGTTCTATTCCTGGCTGCAAAAGTTGTTGTTTGGGAAGTTAAGCACAGTAAAAGCCAAAAACAGGTTTCCATTGAAGAAAAGAACATCGGCAGACTTTTTGTTGTAACTATGACTTCCATTTGAATTAGCATCTTGAAAATGATGAGACATGACTATAATTCTTCATTTCTCTTTTCTCATAATTATAGAACATTTTATCATGCGAGTCAGTATATATTAAGATGTTAATGTTTTGTATGTGATGTTAGCTTACTACCTAGCTGACATACTAATATTAGCAAAACATTCTTCCAGTTTGCATGCTATATTTTGACGTTATGACACAACGTCCGCACTCACATTGTGAACTCTTCTTATGAGCCAACAGAGCTCATGCTGCTTTATAGGATTTCAAAAGCACTTTATCCAACCAATTATCCAACCTGTAGACTCTCCAAGCTTTACGTTCCCGCACAGCGAGAAAGGTATGTTTTGTCTTTCCACATTCTTTGCAATGTTGTACATATTCTAAATATGCATAATCGATTGAACATTAGTTGACTGAGGTGGTAAAGGAAAATGCTGACCTGTTGATGGCGCGTAGTGAAAAGTCAAGAGAACGTAGTCATCAGGAGTTGCGTATCTACAAAGGATCATGAATATCCGTATACAATTTCTTGACAATGCATATGTTCCAGAATGTGAAAACTCTGTAGCGAAGTGTCGTATACGCGGTTGATAACGTTATTTCAAGATGTAGATTCATGTTTTGTACAGCTCCTGGCGTCGGCCTTCGGGGTGCCGCTGAGACTGCGTGAATGCACAAGTCAAACAGCCCCAACTGCTAATGTGATCACGAATGTTCTTAACAACAGTGTGAACCTGGTGGGTGTTCATTTCTGACTCAGAACATGCGAATACTGAGCTGTTGGAGATGAAATGTTCGATAATTCTCAGCTCCGCCATGCAGAGAGGAGTTCAGTGTTTTGTTTCACGTTCTGATTAGCAGTAAAACCAACGGATGTAAAAGTCTTGTCTTTTGTATTCAGAAAAAAATAACAAAAAACACATTCGAGTCAGAGAATAAAAACGCCACCGCAAGTGCTGAGTTTATTCTGCGCAGGATGAGAGAATATGCTGATCTCAGCCAGGTCCTTCGAAAAAGTCTCAGACGTGTGTAAATTAAAAAAGCAAAGTGAGACAGACACCATGATTCACAATATGTAGTGTTGCCGACTACTGAAAAGGACATTATGACAGGCGGTAACAGTCTTAAGTTTGTGTACAAGCTCTTGTTCACTGAATCAGAAGGAGATGCGCGAGTCATCTTCTCAGAAAAATCGGTTGATTTCTGGAAAAGAAAACTCTTCATGTGTCACTGCAGTCTGTGTTTTTACAGAGCTGAAGTGTATAAAATAGTTGACACGTTGCGAGACCGATCTTCGGCTTTGTGAAAAACAAATGAATACAAAACATGATGAATTTTTAATCCCTTCAGTCCTCTGGGTGATGTGAGGGCTCCGCCACCCCGTACGTGACTTCTGTGGTTAAGTCGCTATTCAAGCTGCTATTCAGACTCGGGTGTAGGTTGAAGTGGCATTGCTGGGCTTGAACTGACGCATTGGATTTACTTAAAACTCCCACGTAACATGAACATTTTGAGTCCCAAACCTGGCTGCAGCTGTTGAATTTTTTTCTTGAAAGATTAACAGTATATTGACCTAAAAATAAATATCACAAAGCAACAAATGGTAAGTCAAAAATATTCCAATGGAAGTAAAGATTCAGTCGTTAAAATCCAAAATAAACAATACTTGAATTATTATCAACACAATGTACATATGTTAGTGTGATGTTAAGTAGAATGGCTCTGAGCGTTACCTAAACGTTAACGTGCATTTTACCAAGGAACCACTGGAAACTCTGAATCCTGATTGGTTGGAACAAGTGGTTAAAAATTTAGTCACCAAAAAGTAGAATTGGACACCTGATATGACAGTATTAAACGGTAAAAACAACAACAGCTGCTCCTGAACCCAGCAAGTTCTAAGGCTGAGGAACAAAAAATGTTTTGTTTCAAATAGTTGTGATTTAACACCTAATATTAGTTTGTTTGGTAAAATATCCTTTTAGTCAATAAAGGAATTAATTAATTTCGTTGTTTGGGGGCGGGGGGCATTCTGGCCATGGTATAAGTGGGATAATACCTATTTAAGATGTTCATGGTTCTTAGCCCACGTCATCCCTTACATTAGATTACATTCAAAATGATTTCTTACTTAATAAATAGCCATTGAGAGTAATTGATTTCATTTGGCACTCTGGTGTACAGACATATTATTTTGTAGAGTTGTTTGTTTTGTTTTACAAGGCAGTGATAGATGTATTTCTTTATATATGAGGACTTGTTAGTTTATTTAGGCAACTTTTGCATTTACATTTTATTCATTGGTATACAGTAATACACTGAAACACTACAAGTTTAACACTATCAGCTGCCACAAGTTTATTTTATAAAAATTTTTTATGTTGTTGTTGTTTTTTTATGTCTAGTTTTTGCTTATAACTGCCACGGCAGTTACATCAGTAAAGCAGCATTGTTTGTGCCATTATCCCTTCGCCTAACTACTTTTGGTGATTAAGGTCCAACGGCTGGACGCATTAATAAGCAAAGAGTGAAATCCCAAAGGTAAACCTGTTAAGATTAGCCGGCCCTGTTCCAGTTGATGTCAAAACCATTTATCCTGAAATGACAAACAAAACCAAAAATTCACTAATGACACATTAATCACTTAAAAAAACAGTCTCCAACAGCTATTTAATGATTTTACTTACATTGTTTGCTTAACTAAAACACACACAAAGCTGCACTATATCATATGATTACTTCACATTAAATTAGCCACGTATATCTCCTTATCTAATCAATATACAGTACACAACAAGACTGAGTGCAATATTAGTAAAAAGTATCCTTACAAATAAAAAATATGAATGAATAATTATTGTTATTTTATTAAACATACTTAAATGACACAATTAAATAATAATTGTAACGTTTTTCAGTTGAGGTGTATTTGACTAATTAAAAACAAATGACAATACAGGCCCCAAATTAGAGTTTAAGATTTAAACATTGCCAGAGAAAATGAAAAGAAGCCTGATTAAAATTACAAGCACATTGTTTGGTCAGATAAAGCCAAATTTAATTAATTTGGATCAGATGTGTTTGACGTTGGACCTGCACCGCCAGGACAACCACAGCAGCTGCATGCTGCTGAGCATGAAACATGGCCGTAGGGATGCGCTGATAAGAATTTCCCTCTGAGGGATTAATAAAGTATATATCTATCTATCCATCTATCTATACAGGGCAGCATGAGCGCTAAAGGCGTAAGGGAGATAAAGCCTGTAGTTTCAAATCGTAAATAAAAAGATGACTCAACATCTCAAGGAGCTGCCCGTTAGACAGGAAGAAGTACAAAACAAAGAACAAAAGTTTAAACTATGGCCAGATCAAGTATGTCCTCAGACTTGAATTGAATAAAACGACTTGTGGAGTACTTCAAAGTGGAAAGTAGTGGCAACAAAAGTCCTTCCAGCAAAAAAGCAGCTGAATGAAATCATTTGTGAAGAAAGGCTGAACAGCTCGCCACAGATTTGTGCAAGACTGGTATTATCCATGCCCAGGAGGACCTAATCTGTCATCAGAAATAAAAGCCATCATACAAAACATTAAAGGATAAAAGAATACAAATCTCCCTAATTAAGGGCATACTTACTTTTTCCTCTATTCAATGTTGTCTATCAGACCTGTTTGCTTTTTAATTAATCATACGTTCAAATACCCTTGACTCCAACTTAAAAGCAATACAATTATTGGGAAAAAAAAAAAGTATTGAAGGATTAAGTATTTTTGTGATTGTGCCCAGAGCTGTTTTGTTGTATACTGCACATTATGGTACAGTTACTTTTCTGTGTTTTACATGTGATTGAATTGACAGGAGTTAATATTGCTCTGACTATTTTTGACACCTTGCATTGCAAAACGGTTCCAAATACACTATTAGGTGCAGAAAAAGAGGCAAAACAAGAGACCTCATCAGTGTTGCGTTCCACTGTTGGAGACGGCCATTGACCAGCAGTAAACAAATCCCGGTGGTACGCCACATTGGTGGGTCAGTGAATTGTGATAAAAATGCATGACTTTTTGCCTACACTATCTGTCCCTTTGTTGGCGGTGGTCTTTGTTTGAGATTGGCATTCGACTGGCATTCGAGCACGTTGCGGACGAGCCGGCCCGAGCCGGTCCAGAGCTGAATTTCCTTACGCAGTACACTTCTGTACAAGATTACTCGCAGTGTTGATAATGTTTAGTTTGCTGTTTGTTGTTGTGCAGTTCAGAGCAGTCGGAATACCGAAGTCAATTAGCTCGTCATCCAGCACCATCTACCGACCTGAAGCAACTTTAGGTGGCAAACATAGTATTGACTTCTGTTTGGACAATTCAAAACAGATCTTTTAATGACCGAATGAAAACACAAACTGGACTGGAAAATGGCAGCAGTATGGTTTTGTTGTGGCTGTTTTCTTGCTACTGTGATTTCGCTAACTGTTGAAATTCAGCCCTAAAAGCCGCTGAAATCTGCCAACCCTCCGATTCTGTGACCTACCTTAATATTCTTACCTTCACTCCTCGTGCCTAACCAATAATGTCGGCCGCAGAATCTGTTGGGTGGCAGATTTCAGTGTGACACTGAACAAATTATACCTTTTAAGAAGTGTCGTGAAACACTACTGATACACCTGAGCAGTATTAGTAAAGTACTTAAACAGCAGGTAAAACAGTAATTGTATGGTAGTCCAACATACTCCAAGGCTACTTACTGAAAGGAGCTCATTGTTTCCAGTTATATCGAACAAGGACAGCGAAAAAAGGAATTACAGCGATATTAGGGGCAGGTTTCTTTTTGCTGTGAAACACGTCTTTATTTAGTCAGAAATACAATCACTGCAATTACTACAATAATAGCAGGTGCAGTCAAGCCGCAGTGAGTGCTTTCTTTTGCAATTAGCATTGCTAGTGTAAAAAAAAATAATAATAATCAGCTAAAAGCATTGATTTACCCCCATTACATCAAACTAGGTTTTGCAAACATGATTTTTTTTTTTCTTCCTGTGAGGCCGTGCAGACCGAGTCACTAGGATTCTCTGCTCATGTATTCTGTAGCTTATAAGAAATCCATATCAGTCTTGACAGGGCGTTAACACCTACAGAACTACGTAAGTATACGAGTTGAGTCCTGGGAGATGTTTTCCTGACCACCCTCTGACACGCCGTCATTACAGATCAATACATTTCTGCCGCCTGTGATGTGTCATTCAATTTCCATTTCTGTCATTTCCTCACAAATAAAACTCCCCCCTGGGAGTGATTGGAAATTGAGAGACAAACTGATGTTGCTATTTAGTTTAGTGATGACTGGTATTGTGTTCTGCTAGAGGATGAAGAGGGACAGTCAAGACCTGCATGACACTTAACACAAACCAGTTCTTTCTGAGTCACATCCCTTCATCCGTTGGGACAAAATGACTACGTCGAGGGAGTTCCATAAGCACGGGTCAGCAAAGAAAGACCGTTTATAGATAACAGGGATGAGGAAGTCTATCCTAACTATTTGAGGTTACTTCATACCTATTGAAATGCAAAGTTGAACAGTAATATAGTTTCTATTTATTTATTTATTTATTTTTTTACTTTTCCTCGGATGATTTTCTAAACCCTTGAGCTTGCACTAATTCCAGAGGAAGTTATAATAAGATGAGGGAGTGGGAAGGGGGGAGAGGGGGGAAGAGCAATTTATCTCAGTATGGCTGCTTATATGAAAGAGTGGTCTGCTTCATTGTGCCATCTGAGGTCATTTAGTTTCAGAGCGGCCCTCTGGCCCTTGGGACTATCTACCTGAATCATCCATTAATCTTCTGCACTTAAAGAGGTCTCCACTGGCTGGTTATGCAAGGCCCTATTGTCAGAATAATATAAAGGCATGCCGTTCGACCAGAGAAGAAGCACTTGCAGCTTGTCGTGTAATTGCTGTATTATCTGTGTTCATTGTCACTTACCATGAAGCTGCAATTTGTTTTTATTTTTGACAGGTTGGGGTAATTTAAAGTAAGGGCTATGGCTATTTTTTTTAATCAAATAGAGCTCATAGCACTTGCATGGATTCACAGCCGAACTCCACTGAGGAGGGAAGTTGATCTGAGACGCAACGATTCGGGAAATCCCACCAGTGTCACGGACGCGTTTGTATTCGGGGCCACTCGCATTGCCAGAAGCTGGTCTCGGAGTGTAAAAAGCTGTGTCGACAAAGAATGGGTGGTACTCCTCAGGACATCTGAGAAACTTGACTGTGCAGTAGGTGAGGTGCCTATGTATGTAATTCTGTAGGAACGACATATAAGGGAGCTGTAGCTTGAAGGTGAAGCTATGCATCAGTCGATTCAGGTTTCAATCACGTGTGTTCACGAGCCGCAAATGCAAGGGTCTGAAATTTGGTTCCTTTGTAGGCAACGTAAGCTTAGCTTTAGGGATAGCGTGAGAAGCTTGCAGAGCTCAATGGGGGAAAAGAAACGCTGCTCCTTTGTAGCGAAAAAAAGTGAATTCGGATGGTTTAGATATGAATGCGTCCCGATGGAGCTCTTCTAGATTGATCCAAAAGTGAGGAGAGCCGGGGGCGGACCTGAAACATGCTATAACCATCATATATCCCATCCACCCTGAGGATGCCTCAGGACCCCTCAAGAAGTGGCGTTGGACGTGTGTACGGTGAGCGGTGTATGGGCTAACTGCAATTGCAACCATGGATATTCTCATTGAAAATAAGTGGTAAAAAAAATACATGGTACATATAGTTATGGTCAAGCTTCAAAGCAATAATCCTATCTGGTGACCTGCAGTCTGAAATTAATTTACTTGTATTTCCTGAAGAGTTCCCAGCCCAACAAACCCTCATACCTAAATGATGAAGTACAACATGCAGTCCTCAAACACCCCAATGAGCATTTGTACTTTGACAGTTTGAAGACTTGCCAACAAAACAGAGAACCAGTGTGAAAGACACATCTATTGTTTTCGTACTCTTTGTTTACACCGAGCGGCAACCAACAGTGACGTCACCCGTTGGGGCCTCGAGTTCAGATTTTGCCGGTAGCGACCATATTTGGACGAACTGAGAGAGAGCGAACGGTGGATTTCGACATCTCCTTGAGCTGAAGGTTCTTAACTGTGCTGTGACTTTTAGAAAACAACACAACTTAGAAATGATGTTTCGTTTGTATATAAATCACATGTATTCTAAACCGCAAACGTCAATGTATCACTCATTGAATGCAAACACTATATTTCTGCACTCTGAATAGCTACTGTATTATTAATGTCTTGTTTTATCTGACCCGATAAATTGTACTATGAAAAATGTAACATCAAATATGGAATCCAAATTTTAATCAGACTCATGCCTCGACGTGATTATTGATGATCTTTGAATAATTAACAACCAGACCCCTTCCCCCACCACTGCTGGACTTCAGCACACACACACACACACACACACACACACACACACACACACACACACACACACACACACACACACACACACACACACACACACACACACACACACACACACACACACACACACACACACACACACCTGTACGTGTTGTGCTTCTTTTCCAATCTTAGCAGTGTCTGCAGGGTGTGAACTCTCTAATTTGGAGGGGTTGGGGGAGTCCATATGGCCCTCAGTGCTGCTTAGCTCATTTGCCGAGCGTTATTTTAGCATACGGCACCCCGCTACCGCTAAGTAGCTAATTTGGGTAGATGGAAATGAAATGTCTGCACTGGTGTATTTACTGCAAGGCACTCCTCCATTTGTACTCTAATAATCCCGACCAGGCGAACAAAATCAGGCCGCAATCAGCTTTAATGGCGCCATTCTCAATGGCTAATAATCAGAACTTCATTTCTGTGAATTTGCCTGTCATGGTGTAAAAAAAAAAAAAAAAAAAGATCCACCAAAAGATATTGAGGTCTGCATTAGAGTTTCCTATAAAGGCATCGATCTAGCGAGTACGCATTAGGTTTTGAAAAAAATTAAAACTGCATTATGCGAGAAAAATATAATGAGGCGCTTCAATGGACCATAATGCCAGAGATGACGCATATCACGCACTGAACACTCCACATCATTTTCAACACTGGCATTAGCCATTATGTGTAAAGATGAGTCTTTGCATTCTAGATTTCGGGATTAACAGCTGAGCAAATTTAAGAAGCAATGTAATGGATCAAAGCAGCGTTACGCAGTGAATGGTTTATTAATGCATTGTGCTCCACTTGTATGAGTGTTTAACATTTAAAAGGGTTTCAGTCCTCACAGTGTTTCAAACAGCAGCTTTAATGCCTTGTTCCTTTTGTTCCCTGCTATGAGTGTAATATACAAATATCCATTATCATCATTACTGCACTATAATATTAGCCTGGCTCTGCAAGACTGCAAGTTGCTCACAACATTAGTTTTCTCCACTGCGATTATAGCCTGGATACACTCAGCTGCTCTAAATGGCTGACCAATCAGAGACTGGTATCGTTGGTTAAACACATTTGTCCAGCCCCTCCTTCAGAAGCAACTCTTTGTGGAAAAAAAAAAGAACACATCGAACGTTCAGCGCAGAATAAACACTCAGCGCCTCGTCACGCTGCTGGCATTTGAAAAAAAAAAAAAAAAAAAAAGGTGGCACTACTATTAAAAACTGTTTGTGCTCAAGAAAAAAAATGCTTTGGTAGGTAGTTCCAGCAGTGGCAGAGCGGCAGCTGCCGGTTTCGGCGCATGCTGATTGGTTAAAACTAACCCCAGGTCTTCGTCCAGCAGACGAAAATTGCGGCAAATTGTGTGATCCAAGGAATATTATCGTCAAAGCGTATTCTCTCATTCCTGTTTGATTAATCTATCTTCTCTAACCATTTTGAGTCATCCGTTCTAGTGGCCTCTAAAACGAACACCAGAGACTCCTACAAGTTACTATTCCCAGTCAAGTAGCTAACTGGCTGAATATCCCGAGATATTTCACTTTTATTCTGAATAAGCTGAATGTTCATCTCCTGCTTCTTTGTATTTGCAAACATTTTTTTTTTTTATTATGCACAGATTACAGACATTTTTAGAACTTATTTGTGCCATTGTTTGGCTGTTGACTTTTATGAGCTATGAAAGTATGCTGCAAGCTAAAAAAAAACAAAAACAAATATCATGTTGTTCCAAGAGAAAATCCAAAGCTTTCAACTTATTCGCTGCCTGAAAAGAGACAAAACAGTGCGGCATTTTACTCAGAGCAAATTAGGTAGATATGTACCAACCAAAAAGCAGCAAACATTTCAGGGATGGATCAATAAATTCACGCCGTCCATAAAGGACTCGGATTGTACAAAACAATCAGTTTCTCATGCAGTGTTTTTACCTCTACACAAAAAGTAAACCACTACTTGCGGGGAAAAAGAAGTGAAAGAAAATAATAACAGTCAAATAAAAATGGTGTTGGTACAGATCCCGAAACACTTTCAAGCTAAACATTGATTAGTGATGTTCTTGTTTGGATTTGATGTACTCTTTTTTTTTTTTTCCCAGTGAACAATCGGCCAAATCCTGGTAGATGCGCAGTTCTATGATTTAAAAAAAGCAAAGCTACAAAGCAGAAAATGTTTCATCAGACTTACATATCACTGGTAAGCATCAGATTTTAGTGCCATTCCTGGAGAATCAAAGAGTTTTTTTTTTTTCTTTAGAACCGCTATTTTACACCAACTTCAACACTCGTACAGGGAGAAATCTATCACAGGAGAGGCACATAGAACAACCGCTACCTGTCGAAGCAATGGGAAATAGACCCGAACGAAATGCACTTGCAATGTTCAAAGACAGGGCAACTCTCGCTTTTGAAATCTGGAAAAAAAACAACTGCAGTTTGTATCAAAGATTCCCCGTAAAATCCTACTACTAAATATATTAAATTAAATTACTGTTTAATTGTTGAGGAATAAATAAATGGGGAAACCACTGGTAATCCCAGAAATAAGCAGCGTGTTCACGTCGTAGCAAAATAGTTATTTAACCTCATAATCTTGCTTTAAAGGATCACGGAAGTGGTTTAACATTTGCAAAAAACAAAAAAAATCACATATTACATCACAGTTTAAACTTTAGTAAACCATAGTTTTAGGATTATTTGTATCAATTACAGGAACCAATTTTTGGCTGTTCTTTTCAGTGCAATATAAGAGTCTGCATTTATTCACTCAGACATTGCATGGCAGTTAAGGATAAAAAAAAACTAAAAAAAAACTAGAGTATCTGCACTCTGAAATAAGGCTCTCAAAAATGAATTGGCGAGATAAAAGGGAACATTTCAACTCTAATGGATGTTCATCAGGCATTGGGTCTAATACATTTTTTGGAGTTGTATTTCAGTGGGTGCACTCTTTTTTTCATTCACTGACTCTTGTCCTGCATCTGACCCTAATATCGTACAGAAGGTGCCTACATCATCTTTATGGATGGTAAAGCAGCTTTTCATTTAAGGTGTCTGCACTCTGACACCCTGACACAACATTATAATAATGAATGCAGAGAATTATATCTTAAAGTTCTACAACTGTCTAGCATACATTTGGAAGGAGTCAGCAAATAGTATGTTAAATACAATATTCTATTATATATTTGACATAATGTTTTCTAAAATGCATGTTATGGAAAATCAATCTCCCCAAAACAACTGTATTGTAGGTTTTAGCGAATGTTTTTCCCAATAGAATTTAACTGTGAATTTATCAGGGATCATTTTTAATCCACCGATGCTCCTGTCAATATTTATGGCAGCATGACTCAACATTATCTACAGTGGCCATGTTGATGGTGACGATAGAACATGTCACCCTGTGTAAAAGTGTGGCTCACTGAATTGTTTGAGCCAAGCCAGTGGCATGGACTTATTGGGTGACAGTGGAGGTCAGTCGGTCAGTTTGGTACAGATATCAGATGGTTCCCCAGAGGATGAATCCGAATGACATCAGCCATCCCCTAACTTTCCTTATAGCATCTAAGGCCAAAGTTCTCACTTTTCCAAGGAAGAAATGTCAGTGTCTAATAGATGGATTGGTACCAAACTTTATACCGACATTCATGGTTCCCAGATGACGTATGCCTTTGTATGAAATCTTCTCCAGACATCTATAATTTTGGGTTGTCAGAGGTAGAGGTTGGCAGTCAGGATATTTGGTGCTGTTAACTCTGTGGTTGTCAGATCACACCGAGTTATGTGCATTGATGGCTAATTTGGTGCTTTGGTGACCAAAGATAAATTTTGCCCAAGTCAGCATAATGACAGCTGTTATGGCATGTAGGAAGCTATTTAAGTCTTTGACTACATCAACAATACTAGTCAGATCAATATATTTGTAAATTTGTTTTTTTCTTGGTATTTGTTGATAAAAGGAGACTAAATGAATATCCCTAGACATAACTTAGGGAGCTAAAGCTAGCAAAACCATTTGCATGGCCCCTGTAAAAACCTAACCTAATATATGTGGGTTTAGCAAGAAGGTCATATGGGATAATATCCCTTGATATCACTTGTGAACATTTTAGTTCTCTTCGTTGATTGTTGCAGGTCTTTGAATTATTTGAAATATTAGAGAACTTGTATCTACAGTTTGAGAGATCTGATATTGGTGATGATACAACAGTAAGTTGTCGTTCTCATCAAACGGCGGCCTCCTGCTAGAGAACACTTCTTTTTGCAAGCGTGTTTACCGCTGCCTGGAGAAAGTTCAGAGCAAAAGTGGGTCATGCCTGGGATAAACATTGCTATATTTGTCAAAGGACTCAAACCACTAAACTTGCAGGGACAATTGGCCATCATCTCCACAGCTGAGAGTTTCTGTGTGACCCGATAATTGCCTCCAAGTCACAGATTTTTGTGAACAATACACCATCTACAGTGACGGTGGTGATTTAATCCTTAACTTTGTCTGCTCTCACAGCAGTTTAGAGTAGAAGAAAAATGGTCCATCTCACCAGTTCCTCCCCTGTTATTGAATGAGGAGAATCATTTCTTTCAAATTTTGGTGTTGAAACTACAAATGTGGTCAGCAGTTGCAGCTGATTGGCTGCCATTTTGAATAACATTTACCACTTTGTAGTTTGTGGCATCACATTTTCACACCGGTGAAACTGTTTCTTTATTTTCTTCTTTTATTCTTTTCAAGTGCCTCTGAGGAACACATTAATCATGGTTCTGGGGGAAGTGACAGTCAACAGGACTCCAACTGTGGCAGACAAAATAAAGTTTAAAGCTGTGATTCCCCTGAGTGCCATTAAAGGTGTCCCTCTGGAGCTGCCGCTGGGTTTACACTGTAAGTCCCTGATAGTGCAGACTCATAACCTTCTCACTGTTTCCACCTCCTTGAACACAACCTATTACAGCCAGACTGGACCTCAAACTCTCCAGCAATGCCGAATGGAGAAACGCACACTGTTTACTGAAGCTCCACTTTGCATTGCCATTTCAGAAAGTAAGCACGCAAGCCGAGCTGTGAACTGCCAATCCCATTCCTGGGATTCTCCACCAAGGATAAAACTATGCAGACAGCTATGTCTACATTATAATCTATCATATGGCAGGTCCTCCCTAATTCAAATAGCTTTGAAATCCAGATTATGCCCCCATTTTTCCATCGCTAAAAACTAAGATTTTCAAAAGCCCTTCATTATAGAGAGGACAGAAATGTTGCAGCACCTCAATGTATTATCGGATGTCCAATAGAAAATCAAAATCAAAGGCATTCGTTCCAACCAGCATTTCTGTAATCACTCATTTTATTTCTTAGTATATCTGATGATGCCGTATAGGTGTTGCCACTGACATATCTTTGTGCTTTTTCTGCCATAAGACTCCATACAACCTAGTCTCACGGCGAAGCGTTGAAATAGACACGCCGGTCTTCTACAGCAAAATGTGAAATAGCCACACTTGGGGCTGTCTAGGCGTAAAAATTACACGTTTTGGAAGCGTGACACTTACACGGACGTAAATGTCATGTGACCAAGTGGCAACAAAAGACGTTTTTTCTGCAGTGTTAGGAGGAAGGAAGGTTTGCATTCGTCAACGACTGCCATGTGAGAAAATGAGGTTCGAATTCAGGAGGTGACAATGCTTTTGTTGAGTTGTTTTTTGTTTTATAACCCCAACCATATTCTCTTCCCTAACCCCAACCATGTTCTTTTCCCTAAGCCCAACCACGTGTTTTAGCTCTA
The DNA here is from genome assembly GCF_029030835.1 of Brachyistius frenatus. Lineage (NCBI taxonomy): Eukaryota > Metazoa > Chordata > Actinopteri > Embiotocidae > Brachyistius > Brachyistius frenatus. The sequence goes on from NW_027210655.1 coordinate 1,015,242, forward strand.
AGTTTCAGTCTCCTGTAAATCACCTAGCAGCACGCACGTAGTCAGTTTCATTTTCGTCCACTACGGGAAAACGTGTAACTTTCATGCCTAGACCGTGCAAAACGTGTCTATTTCACGTTTTCTGTCGCGATACCGGATTGCTCCACAAGCACAGAATGGTAGTTTTAGGAAGGTGTCGAGGGGATGTCCGATGCGTTGAAACCCATTTTCTTACCAGATGAAGGCTGCCATGTATGGAGGCAGATTCAGAAAGACACACAGAGCAAAGGCACACACAACGCCACGTCCACCAGACTGCTAGAGAACCACAAATTCGATTTTACATGGGGAGTACTTTAACAGTGATTAATGGCTAATAACGGTCTTTCAGGCAACACGGCGAGACTCTGCCGCCCGGCTCTATTCCCCGTGCTGCAATATTCAGGCGCTCGTTCAACACGCGCCGCTCATCAGAAGCTTGGCTCTTCATTGTACAGAGTATACGTTTCTTTCATGTCAGCCTGGGTTACGCGTCGCAAGAAGATTTTGTCTGAACACGGTCAGACCACGAGACACCGGAGCTTTTTGATCAGTCTTGGTTACAAATTAGAGTCAGAGTTTTCTGGTGGCAGCAGCTGAACATGAACTTTCTAATTACAGATCTTCCTTACGTTAATGGGACTGTGTTGGAGTTCGTGACACAACAAATTGTGATATTATACTAATCTCCCAAGGTTTATGTCACCTGGCGTATGTCACCAGAATAGTGATGTATTGTACAGTGTTATAATCATGAATCAGCTCATGTACAATTACATTATAAGTTAATTCATTAAACTTGCATTTAAATTATGTAGCAATAAACTTAAAGTAAATGCCATTACAAATATAGTTAAACTTTATTGCATATTGATCATTACAATTACATTGCCAATTCAAAATTAATATTTTTTGGTTGTATATTTATGTGTTAATTCTAAATAGGACACTGTAAAAGATTATGATTATTCTTGTGGTACACTGGAAGGAATACGGTGCGTTATTGATGTGATAATGTGGCCACTACCACTTTCAAAAAAAGATGGAACAGTGCAGCTTCCAAGTAAATATAACATAGCACAAAGCAGAAGCACTCCTGCTGTAAAATTGTTGGCTTGATCTTTTTGCAAAGTTCGGTCCTATACAGTTTTAACAGACATCTGTCAGCCAATCAAATCAGGTCATGTTGTTCAACAGTCTAACATTTACGACTAGATGGAACTTAATTGGTCCACTATGAGTTTCTTTGCTAATTGTGCTTTATTTAGGTGTTACGCTCATTAATTTTTAACCTACGCTTTCTCTTAAACATAAATGATAAGTGTTGAGTTCAATTTACAAAACCAAACAAACAAAGAGCGAGATGGTTAGATTTTAAAATAAGAGAATTGCTTTATTCCGAGTGTATGAAGAAATACAAAACCAGATACATTTCTTAACTTATTCCAGGCCAAAGGTTGATCCTCTTTAGCTTGTGTGTTGCATCTTACAGGTGCATCATTGAAGCAACATATGAAGATAAACCACTGGAGGTCAGCAAAAACAATATTTGTGGAGGTGTTAAGTTTGCAAGAAGCAGAAAATATCAGGGTGAATTTGAAGGAAATCTGAGTGAAATGTCTCAGAGAGATGGAATGTTTTTCTTCTATTGGTAGAATATAAATAACTAAATCTATATTTCTTCATCCAGATTCATATTCATCGATACAGAGAGAGATTTATGTCAGCACACACATATTAAGATCTATACGGTGTATATGCATACACTTCCTGTACATGTTCTGAGAAAAAAATGACAGAGTGGGTTTTCTTCTTTATGTTTAAGCTACAAAAGAAGAAGAGCTCTGCTTCATATCTGGCAGCTTTTAAGACGTGTAAAAAACAAAAAAAACAAAAAAACTCCAGTGAACGGTCTTTTCAGATGTTACAGACTCATCTGCCTGTTTCTGCTCAGCACACTCTGCATTCTGAGTCATCTTTCAACACTTATATCTGAAAGAAGTGCGTCGTTGCATTTTATGTTTCCATGGGATCGTGTCCTAGATTGGAACGGTGGAAAAAAGAAAGAGATCCATCATGTAAAGTTCGTGCATTGCTGAATGTTAGCCGCTAATCACCATCTCACCCCCCCGCCCCCCCGTGGATTTGATCCAACTCCTCTTCTGCTCAGAGAAATTCGAAACGTTGGCCTCCATCTCCATCAGGCAGCTACGACTTCACTGTGAATGAGTTTTGAGAGTTGTGTTTTTGACGTCACTTCTGTTCGTGCAGAATTGGTGTCTGACTCGCTCGTTCTCTGATAAGAAAAGGGTTTGCTGGTTGTCCCGCTTCTGATGACCTCCAGGTGACTGTGGGACGATGGCAGGCGTTAAAACGTGTCGACTAGCACAGACTGGAAAACGGCATGCGCCCCTCTGCAATCCTGCAATCCAGAGAATGGGACTGAATTCTAGGTAATTCTGTTGAGATTCATAATGCTGCCAGTCGTTCTTTTTCTTCCCTGTCTCTTCGTCTCTTTGTCTTTTTTCGCTGATCGGTCACCACAGATTTGGTGCATCTTTGGTTTCTGTAAGCAAATTTCCAGTCATGCATCAGTAGCCCAGTAACGGTGGTGAAAGAAGTAACCGGGTCCTTTACTTCAGTGAAATACTCATCAGAGTGAACCCTAATTACCAAAAGCAGTAGGCCCTTTCAGAGTGTTACACTGTTAATATATACTGGATGATTGGATTGCTTCGTTATTAATGGGCTAACATGAACGCGGCGTGTTAACGTCACAGTTGGTCTGCATGCAGGTTAATTTAACTATGACTTTGCGCCGTGTCTCAAATCGCTCGCTTGCTTATCTACATTTATTATTTTGAGTGCAGAAGTGAGTTCACGCTGTCAATTACGAAAAAAAAAAAAAAAGAAGCAGTGCGCTATAAGTACCCGGATCGTGTAGTCGTTACTGGTCCATCAATGGAGTCTGCTGCACCGGACCCTCAACGGTCGCCATCGGAGCTAAGTTGCAGAAAGATTTCGAGCAAATGGATGATATTTTATAAACTCATCATATTTATTTTGCAAACTTCTTTTTATGCAAATTAACACTCCAGTAAAAAGTGCAGTATTTCCCTCTCAAAAGTGTTCAGTTGGTCTGAACTTTGGTGACTTTGCATGAGTCACAGTATTTACCTGTAAAAGTATATTCAGAGACACTGAGATCTCGAAGCATCGTGATGTTGCTCCACTCGTTTATTCAGATTTCTCCTTCAAATTTTTTTTTTTTTTTAAATACTTGAATGCTTTCTTGCAGAGATTTCGATGAGATAATTGATACGACTCTTCTTCATGTATGTATCCTAAATATCAAGTTATCCCCTGCAGCCGACCGAGTTAACGCACAAACACTAGAATTACAGCGGGGAGAACTAACCTGATTTCTATAGCTCACTTTGTTCCAGACTGTTGACAACCAGCGGAGACTCCGGGTTACACTCTTCGTCTTAAACTAAGGTGCTTATTTCCCCCTTTAACCTCAATATTTAGCATACAAACAAAAAGGGTGGCATCATTCTTTACGACAAACTCCTGGCAAGAAAGTACATGTACGACCCAAAATGGTAAACTTTTCCTATTTTTTTTTTTTTTCCTTTCCACCTGTTTTTGTATATCTTTGCAGATTCACAAGTGTTTCATCAGTTATTTGAATGAGTTTGATGCAATAAAGAAAAGATAAAGGGAGTAAGGCGATGCAAATATGTCGCAAAGTGAATGTTGTTTTGTATGTCCGGGTTACAAGAAGGGATTCTTTTAACAGCATGAAATGAATTCATTCACAGGCAAAACAGGCTCTTACTACAATTAAGAACAAAAAAAAAAAAAAAAAAAAATCGGTCTCTATTATTGAAACATGTTTCCAAGACATTTTAAAAACATTTCCCAGTTTTAAAATGTACATGTGTACAGATCATGATTTGGTCAGAATCGGCACTGGATTATAGGGGTCATAAAAGTCTGTATTCATTTCACTTTTATTTGCTTCTTCTGTCATCTCCTCGGCTGGTCGTGGGTGTTAACAGGAGCCTTTATCTGCTCTGCTGATGTTTATGGAGATACGTCGAAAAGGGTAAATAAAGTGGACAAACGCCGAGCACCTTGTATGCTTCTTTTTGCACTTATTAAAAGTCTGAAAGGCAGGAATTATGTTGCCTGTATGGAGCTCACTGCCGGCCCCCCACCCCCCCCAAAAAAAAAAAAAAAAATTTTTTTTTTAACTCTCCTTCTCCTCCCTCGCTGCTCTGCAACCTGTAATTTCAAATCGGTTCTGTTTTTGTTTTACCCTTCAAGATTCTTTCAGTTCCGGATCAGTGGATAGGCTTGCTCGCTGCATGCGGCTGTTGTTTACAGTCTAATATGAGAAGGTGGAGCGATGACCATGGATCCCCAAGCGGACATTACACCATCCTTATAGAAAACACACAGGTGGAGGTGGAGGAGGAGGCGGCGGCGATGCACTCTGTGTGACTGCTGCAATCACCAGGCAGCCACCGTTCTCGCCCCCACCAGTTTTGTGTTGATGCAAGTAACCCAGACAACCTGACAATGTACACAAATTAGAGGTAGGCAGGAGAAGGGTATGATTAATGGTTCTCAATAAGGACAGGCCCCCCAGAGGGAATAGAGGGACAGGAGCAGCAGTGCTTATATAAAATCCCAGGTATTTTTTTTTTATTACCTGAGGCAGGGAGGAAGAGAGTGTGTGTGTGTGTGTGTGTGTGTGCGTGTGTGTGTGTGTGTGTGAGAGAGGGGGCGGGGGGTTCTGGGTGAAGCAAAGTGCTTTTATACCACCACCTTATTCACAGTGAACCAAGCTACAGTATCTTCATATAAAATGTGTTCAGACTTGGTCAGTTTGTGTTGTTCATTTACATCACGAGACTTGAAATTCATAAATGAATGTCTGCTGTGTCAAGTTAACACCAGCCTCCCTATCTGTTACAGAGGATTCCCATCTCCTCCTCCTCTTCCTCCTCCTCCTCCTCCTCCTCCTCCTCCTCACCGCGTTTCCTTTGAAATCCTTTTTCTCACCTCCAAAAAACTGCAAGTTTCTGCGGTCTGAAGAGGGGGAACTTTGGAAATTGATCGTCGAGATTATCCTGAAATGTTCCGTCTGCGGTCCGTTTTGACTGCTGTTCCGAATACACGCGGACGTGTCGCGCTTTTGACGCCGCGCTTTGGCTGAAAGGATTCATTAAAACGCTGTAAAACCGTTCGCGTTTTGCGGCGAGGGAACCCCTGCTCTCGCGCTCGTGGACCATTCCTCCCGCTCCTCCGCATCCAGGCGAGGTGAGAGCGGCGCACACAGCGCCAGACGGACCGGAGCGTTGGTTCGGTGTGGATACGCAGCGGAGCGCGCACGCCTCACGGACCCTGTAAAACAGCGCAACTCTCAAGCTCAAATGGATATTTACGTGACTCTTTTCTCCTTTTTCTTTTTTACCAAACCATGTAAGTACAAACACTGTTGTGACTGACACGAGCTTCTTTCACGTTCTTTTTTTTTTTTTAACGCTGCTCGGTTTACAACCTTGTGCGCAGATTTCTTTTTCTTTCTGGGGTGATGATATCTTTGGACTGCGGTGCATTGTTTATTTATTTATTTATTTTTTAAATTTTTCAGTTAATCTTCTGGAGTTTGTACTGTTAGCATTTGGAAAGTGGTCAGGAGACAGATGAGAAGAGATGACACCTTTTTTATTTATTTTTTTTTTTTACCTTACTGTGCGGTGCACCTATATATTCCCGTGAAGAATACAGGTGATGGGCTGCGGGCAAGATAAGGCGCATTTTAGTGGGCAGCTTTTTATTATTTTTTTTTAAAAAATTTTAACAATATCCCTGCGTGACTTCCCCCCCCCCCCCCTCCACATAACCAGCCATTTTAAGTAGTGGAATGCACACAAGCAGTGACTGTCCCTGTGTAAAATGAAATAGGATTTTTTTTTTTTTTTTTTTTTTGAAACCCTGTCAGCAGGTTGTGACCCCCCCCCCCCTCCCGCCCCCTCGCCTTCCCTCTGCTTCACATCTTCTCTAACCTTCATGTTCTCTCCTCCAGCTTTGGCTTTCGGATCAGATCAAGATTACCAGATTGATATCATCAATGAACTTGACCTGGCAAATGCCACCTATGGAATAACCCAAGTAGCGGGGCTTCACAACAGCAGCAAAGCCTTCCTTTTCCGAGGTAAAAAAAAACAAAAACACACACTCATGTTTTCTTCATTTGTCGTTAAGTTCAGTCTTTGTCCTCTCTTTCTCTCATACACGCACGCACACGCACACGCACACACACACACACACGGTCTTTGTCTAATTTAGTTAGTGTGAGCGCAGCCACGCAAGCGCCGCACCTTTCGGTGCCACAGTATTAGCGGGAGACGATGAGACTGAAACACTCCGGGGAGAGCCTCCTCTCATAATTACTCCACATTTAATTTGTCCCAGGCAGCAGATGCCCAGACTCCAGCCCCCCTCCTCCCCCCACCCCCCCCCATTCCCTTTCTTTCTTGGACACACTTGATGGCCCGCAGTCTGCGTTGGGTTTTCTGCAGCACTTCGATTGTTTTGAATGATATGCACTAAAGGTGGTTAATGGACATCAAAGTGTGTTTCCCGCTGTGAGGTGCGTGAAGGGCGCACGGCGTGTGGCTGAAAATACACGAAAAGAATGAGTAAAAAAAAACAACATGTGAAAGTTTGGAAGATAACAGGGGTAAAGGTTTCGACCCCCAGTAGTTGTGTTGAGGTTTGTTGTTTGAGATGTGTTACCAGGTGTCTGAAGATATGCTCCTTTCCTTCTGTGCACTCCGAAAAGAAACAGTTTGGCACAACTTGTTCCTTCTTCTTGCAGTGTGGTTTTCTGCTTCAAGCAGAGGCGGAAGAGTTAGAGAGTATAGAGAGTGTGATAACATACAGCAGTGAGAGAAGAGAGAGAGAGAATATCAGTGACACGAGTTAAAAAAAAAAAAAGAAGAAGAAGAATATTTTCAGTTGCTCTATGTCTGTTTGGGTTCTGGTTTGGATGCAGCTCCAGAAAAAAAACTGACAGTAAAATCTGCAACAACAAAAAAAGGTTTAAATATGAAAACGGAGTCATTTTTATTGGCTCGACATTCAAGAAAAGTTTAAGTTTCTCATTGAATTCTGAATGAGTTTTATTGTCTCATCCTGGTGCAATGCCTTTCTAACTTAAAATACAGTGTGTGTGTGTGTGTGTGTGTGTGTGTGTGTGTGTGTGTGTGTGTGGGAGTGGGGGGCACTGGCACTGGCACTGAGTCTCTTTTTGTTACTCTTCTGGGGTGACTATTCAAATTCAAAGATACTGGCACAAACACCCGCAGCTTCAATCCAAAAACAGAGACTCATATCAACACTGGCTGTTGAGACTCATATAAAGCAAAGTGTGTGTGTGTGTGTGTGTGTGTGTGTGTGTGTGTGTATATGTGTGTGTGGTTTTATCTTCTAGAGTGCTTGGCTCTGCGTGCCACTGGCTCTGTATGAATGAAGGCAGGGCAGCTTGGCCAACTCTGCTGAGGTTGAAGCTGTCCAAGATTCAAGGCTGGAGGCCACACAACCTTACTTCTTTTTTTTTTTTTTAGTTGATACGCAAACACCCACACACACATTGCGCTCCCTCCAGTTTCCAGACTCCCAGGGTTGAGATGCCGCAGCCAGATAGTATGGGAAACAGAAGGCTCAATCCAGCAGGGAAAAACTGGACCTGTGAGTGCTGGAGAGAGGATGCTTGTGCTTTGACCTATTTAACACTTTGCCTAGCCTTGTGCTGGTTTAATGTCCCTGTAGGCCAGATAGCTCCACGGAGCAACTGCAGCCAAAGTTGCAGCAATTACAGGGTTCGTTTAAAAAAAAAAAAAAAAAAAAAAAAGATGCAGGAGAAGTTCATGTTTTTATGCAGAGGTGCCCAAATTCTTTCCTTTAAGGGTCAAATATTAATATAGAAGGAGCAACACGTGGGACAGTAGTAAACATGCCCCTTTTCCAACTTTTTTGAGATGTGCTGCTGGCATGAAATTCAAAATAAGCATATATTTTTTATAAAACGATAAAAATGTCTCCGTCTGAACATTTGACATGTAGGATCTTAAGTCTATCTGCAATAAAATATGGGTTTATGCGATTTACAAATCATTGCATTCTGTTTTTATTTACATTTTACACAGCGTCCCAACTTTTTTCTGGCTTTGTATGTAAAATCACATTTCATTTAAATGTAATATTGTTCACACAAAATTTCCAATATAAATCTACAATACAATTTGAGAGTAAAAAAAAACAACACTTGTCTTTAATCTGTTTAATAGTAATTTCATTATTGTCAAAAACACAAGACATCTACTTAGCTTTTGTTTTTGAGAATAAGTACGCCATGGTGGGCCAAAATATTAAAAAAAAAAAAAGCGAGGGCCAAAACTGGCCACAGATTGGGCAGCTCTAGTTCTGTTCAAGCGTTTTACAGCAACAAACAGTCCATGATTAACTGTCGCTCGACCCACTGCGGCTGATTTGGTCAGTGATTATTCACGTTGATTTATGTATGCTGTTTGCAATCATGCTGCGCACTGATCTCAATATCATATTTCATCCGTCTGATTGCATAAATTGTGGAGGAAACATGATTAGAAATGTTTCTAATAGGGTGGGTGGAAGAAAAAAAAACAAAAAACAGGGCGAAGTTGTGTTCCAATTAAGGTCGGTAGCACCGAGAGAGGAGGAGAAGGCGTCTGGCAGCGTCGTTGGCCGGACACCGAGACCAGTCTCACCAGTCTCACCAGTTAGCCGGGAGCCAGGGAGCGACAAACGACAGATGGTTAGCATTAGAAAATAGATTTCGGTATCTCCTCTGTTCTGCAGAACAAACTGACAGCCGGTTCCAAAACAACGAGATGAGTGCACGCCGCTTCCGCTTAAAGGTCCGTATCTAAATTAGCGTTTCGACCTTGCGATGAAAAGCGGCAACAACAACAAAATGCTAATAATCCCCCACCGTGCGCTGATAGCAGGGAACAAAACTCGACTAATTGCAAAGATATTTTTACGTATTCGTCATCATTTTTGTACTTTTTAATTTTTTTTTTTTTTTTTTTTTTTATCAACGGGATTGCTTACGTCGCCGGAACGTCCTGCGATGTATTGAATAAAGTTAGTTGTCCCAGACGAGGGCTGACCTAGTTTCTCATCCTACTCTGGAACCCAGATTGTCAACCTCATTACTCAGACCCCACTCTGTCCCAGTGTTGATTTAGTTCCAAAGAAGTGGCGATTATCACTTTGTGTTTAGTTTTTTTTTTTTTTTTTTTTTTCTTTTCTCCTGCGGGCACATTGTGGATCTGGGGGTTTGTCGGTTTGTTGCGGAGTGACACCGATGCTCGAGTCGTACGAAGGCGTTCCTCCGTGAGACTGTTTGAAATGTGCTTTGGTGCTCGAAAACGCTTGTTCCACAAATACCTGAACAACCACCAGATGCATCAGCAGGCACTCTTAGAGTGCTTCCCACAGAATGGACCTTTTGACTTTGCCGGTGTTCAGCTCAGAGCGTCGAGCCTGTGCTCGCGCGCAGCACCTCGCCGAGTAGAGCTTAAACTAGAGGCCTGGTGCTCACAGTCCCGCTCGGTTCCTCTCATCGGAGACCTGCATCTGGACCTGCGTCGGGCCAAATTATCTGAATGATATTCAGTCTGTTTTGGTCAGTTAGGCTCCCTCTTTGTATTGTTGCTGCTTTTGCGTCTGTGCTGATATCTCAAGTGGATCCAGACTTGATAGTCAGATCTGATCATGATAAAAAAAAAAAAAAACCACATTATGTTGATGCGCGACCAGGAGTGTGAGCTGTGAACTTGTAGCGGGAAATGACATGTATCGATTCTGTTTTTCACATGGGATCGTTTGTTAATTGGTGCCTCGTCATGCTGCTGAAATGTTGGCGTTCACCTCGGTCCGTGTCTGGTTTGAATCGGGTTTAACTCTCCTCTAATCTGACATGTTCTGTGGTCACTTTTGAATGAGGTCAACTTCTTAGGAAAACATATCTATATCAATCACATTTGGGTCGGTTTTTATTGCCATTTTTCTGACCAACCTGTAGGTTGATGAAAGTTCAGAAAAACCCTGCAAACAAGATGCTCGAATAGGGAGGAGAATCTGTTTTGACTCATCTGTTTTGACTCATACCTCCCCCCCCCCCACTGAGGGACAAATTTAACATTTTTACCATTTTTTTGCAAATATATAAAAAAAAATTCTGACATTTTTGTTTAGTAGCATTACAGCTTCACGAGACCACCAGAATGTCTTTTAATATCGTTATGGCGGAGATGTAATATTTAGCTATCGTATCTTGCTGATGTGGCCAGACACAGTTTTGATAACGGTTGGATTTGTTTAGATTTAGATGGCCTTTATTGTATGACATGACATAAGCGGTTTGAAATTTGGTTTGGTTGACTGTAACATGATCAGAATCGACTGTTGATGGTAATTCGTTTTCAGGTAATCGTCCCTCATTGGTTTCATATCTTATTTTCATGTGAAATTGTTTTGCTTTGTTTTTATACAACACTCTGAAATGTATAATTGTATTTCACTGTACAGATTTTTTTCTAATTTGAGTGAACCTCACAATTTATTCTAGTAGTTTATTATTTAAAGGTTATATGAATTATATAAAGTGTTAAGTACATATTGCACGCAGAAAAACTACCAGTGAGTTTGTATTGATCCCTCTGTTCTTCATTGACTTCTACGCTCCGAATCATTAATGTCAAATAGTTAAATGGTAACAGCAAAGGCAGTTTTGATTCCGATATCCTCGAGATCCATAAACACGCCTCCTATCAGCTTTTTTTAGGCCAATTATCCTTAACACATAACCACTCTTCGGTCGGGTGTTTCGGACTGAAATGGTCTGTCATTATCGTTTAATCGACCCTCTTGTCGATTCCAGTCAAAACTTTGTTCTTTTTTTTTTTTTTTTTTTTCCCCAACCTCATTTAAAGCAGAAAGTGAAACACCTCGGCACCGTTCAACAGGGAGTCACAGATCACGCAGATTGGATTTAAATGTCCATCTTATCATTTAAATGAGGATTTGCTGATAACACTGAGAATAACTGGCCAAATGTAACACGTAAGGAGTTCATCAAATATGTCCAGAAAACTGCAGAGAAAGTTCACGTGATCAATAACATCAGCTGTAGATGTCAAGTTTGCCACAGGAAAGACGAGAGCGGTGGAAGCACCCAAGAATGAAACAAAGAAAAAGGACCGACATTTAAATGTGGCAAGAAAGAAAAAAAAGAAGAAAATCTTGACTTGGAGGCATGGAGTGAAGCTTTTTGTCGACGAGGAACTCCGACTCACTGAGTGCCGTTGCAGTTGCTCATGCAAGAAAAAGCAACAGCCTTCAAAAGCCATTCTGGGAAACGTAGGAGGGCATATACAAATGTAGAGGACACAAAGTATATTCAAACACGTAAAGAAGTAGCTTGTTTTCTTGCGATCCCACTCTCCTATCTGTCCGTTTAATATGAAGCTACAGTCTCATCATTAAAATTCAGTTTGTTTAATCTGTGACAACTGCTGTGTAAAAATGACAGATTGTTGTTTTAAGGAGGCTTAAGTGCAGAATTGAGATTTTTGTACTGATTAAATCAATAAGACGCAACGTGATAACTCGGGCTTTGTTTAATCCTGCCTTGGTTTAGTCCAAAATGAAAGCGCTGAACTTCTGGTGCGTTTCAGATTTTCTCCTACACAGACCGAGAGTCGTAACGCAAAGCTTATCAAAGGTGTCCATCTTTTCTAGATTGCTTCACAACGAGTTGCAGCTGCCTCCTCTGCCGGGCTGTTTGTGGAGCGCTAAATCTTTTTGTAGGGGAAAAATACCTATTGGCAAAGCTGAAATAGGTGCGTTATGAACAAGAAAATTGGAGACGCTGAAATCGCTCAATTTCAGCAGTTGCTAGCGACCGAAAAGAAAGAAAAACTGAATGCGTCTCAAATGAGGGGCATGCAGTGCAGCCGGCACTTTATTGACAGAAGAAAACAGACAATAAACCAGCTGCTGTCGTAGCACGCTGTCCTCCAAGGCCCTGACCAGAGCTACAGGAAGTGAACAAAACAACGAGAACATGCAGAATTTCAATTTCCATTACAAAGGTATTTGGGTAAATGTTAATAAGCCTGAGCGGATTCTATTTGTCACATAGAAAACACATGCGAGTACAGTTTATTCACCTAACAAGGCTACAAAGAGGCCAAATTATCTCCAGGAGCAGCAGTCAAATGCACAAAGAATTACTTTGTGTATCAAAGGAAGAAGTCTGGAAAAACACGACAGCATGTTCCAAATAGAAAAACTGCCAACCCAGTATCACGACAAAGCAAAATGTGAGATAGCCACGTTTTTGCCTGTTTTGAAAGCGTGAAACTTACACGCGCTCAAGACTGGCATGAGGGTCGAATGTTTTTTTTTTTTTTTTTTTTTCCAAACCCCAACTTTGTTTTTTTTTCCGGCCACTGCAGGAAACTGTGTAACTTTCACGCCTACACAGTGCCGAGCGCGGCTATCCCACGTTTTGCTGCAGTGGACGGGCGTGTCTATTTCACGTTTTGCCGTGATACCGGCTTTAGTTTTTTTTTTATACTTTTGAGCTTATAACATATTTGTCATTCTATATATATATATATATTTTAAATTTTTTTTTTTTTTTTAATTATTTTTATTATTTTTTAATTAAAAAAAAAAAAAAAAAAAAATTATTAACAAAACGGCCAAACTATGTCCCCATGTCGCTCTCATCCCATTTGTTCCCATTGAAGATGTAAAATGGGTCACACATTATGTTGCGGACGTTTCTTTAAAAAAGCTATTTTCATATAACAGTGTGGCACTTAGAAAAATTAAATAAACAGAAGTACTGTTGATGGAGCTTTTAGTTGAATACTTTCCGCTGTGGATTTATACGCTTTGGTGCGCTTATTGGAAAGGGCCAGTTGAAGGTTATGGAGGAATCTGTCACAGTGAAAAAGTGTGCCTCCGTAATGTGTTGTGACAGCGAGGATCAAGTTGGGCTCCGGCTGCATGGAGAAAACGTTTTGGTGGGATCAGTTTGTTATTAGTTTGGGGTCTTTTGTGGACAATAAAAAAAAATAAAAAAAGATGTAGAACATCCCCTGTAAGCTCACTGCTGCTTTAGTCATCACCTCCCTGCTTGAAAGTATGTTTGAAAATCCAATCTAATGCATGTTTTGTTTTTAGGTAGAATTCCCCCTTATTAAAAGTGTACCTGCAACATGAACAGTAAACGTCAGGTTCAGTTGTGCGTCCATCATTTTCCATCATTTATAGAAGAAAGAGCAAAAAGAGACACCAATACTTAAGGGATCAGTAAATTGACCTGAGACCAGGTTGGGTTTTGACTAAGAGCTAATTCTCACTTTTTTCTCTCCAACAGTGAGATCACTATCATTTTTCCCACCTGTACTCAAAGCCCACACGTGCTCAGATTTCCAGATTGCCTTTTGACAACTACGAGAGAAGAGTCAGAAGGGAATCGTAGGAAATCTCAACGTGAAATAAATACATATATCCTGCAGAACAGGATGTGTGCTCGAGCTTTGTTGATCCTTTTCCTTTTATGTTAAAAGAAAAAGTGCACAATACGCGGCGCTTTTATCCGCGTGTGACGACACATCGGTCTAGACAACAACGTTCAGAATTTTGATAATTTTAATAATAATAATAATGCTCTCTAACTGCAGATGGGGAAAAATGATTCCCCGCAGTTTCTCAGCCTGAATTGAAGCGAGGCGATTACCGCTGATTACAACGTTGCTGTCTCTGAACACACTGAATAGAAGCTTTCCTAATTATCTGTAATGGTGTACGTTTTCCTGCCTGTCATCTCGCAAACCATCAGGGAGTGTGTAGTTACAACCTTGATCTGATACCTCACCAGATGCTGCGTGTGCGTGTGTGTATGTGTGAGACAGCTTCTTTTTTTTTTTTTCTTTTAACCTGTCTTTTATGTTTTACAGGTTCAATTGACGTTTTGAAGTCTTAAAACCACGTTACGCGTCAACACAAAACACCTCGTTGGCTGCTTGTCATCAAAAGAGGTCCTCGATTTCTTGAAGCTGTTCCGACAGTCTCTTGGCCACCTGCTTTAACTTCGGAGGTCACTAATTCGACTTTTTACCTCGTGAGAGACGTCTTCTCAACCGGAGTTCGTGTGAGGAGGAAAGAAGCGCGAGTGTATCTCAGCAGCGCGTTCTCGCGAGATTTGAACTTGTGCCTTACAATTCATCAAACAGCGAACTTCAGCGCGAACCTCAAAGTACGTCATCTTTGAACCATGACAGGCCATACAAATAATACATGAAGTTACGGCTCCGTAAAGTAAACACTTCAATTTCATGTAACTAACATGGAACATTTGTTCAACACTTTTGTTACACAGAGATTTTAAGTCCACGCAACATCGCGCTTACAAGCGTGCCTGCATCACATCACCTTCAATGAAGTGGTAAAACAAAACAAGATAAAAACAACATAAAAAGGCATGTATTCATTCCATAAGAGTAAAAGCTATATAGTGGCTGAGACTGATATACGCAGCAGCAGAAAATAATACTATGGCTCTTGTATAACTGGCATTATGTAAAGTTTCATCAGTGAACCACAGAACGTTTCTTTCTCTCAGCAGCTCATGAATCCATTTACAGCCAGTGCCAAAGCAGGCCATAGTTACAGCTCAATAAAAAGAGATCAATAGTACATTTCTCACAGTATTTATTGAAGTTAGCAACAGAAAAAGACTTTGCCGATTAAACTCAATCAATGCGAAGCATCTTCATTCAGCGTATGAAGATGGGAGATAAGACGGGATCCCGCTAAGGCTGGTGGTGGTGGAGTAAAGCCAGCAGGGGGTAGATGGAAACTTTGACTTGAACATCCTGGAGGTCAGAGGAAGGTGTTCGCGAAGTATGAAGAACAAAACTGCAGAATTTCAAAGATTTTTTTGTTGTTGTAAAGAACAGCATTTAAGGATGGATTGGCTCGAGGAATGCGGACAGAAAGACTATTGGTCAGATGTGGTGCCGTCTGACTTGGGAATGTAGAGGGTTTTGACAGCATGGAAAAGCGGAAGTGAACAGAAAACATTCACACATTGAGAAAAAAAAAGAAGCAGAACTTGAGGGAAAAGTAACCAAAACTTAGCCATCATTCATTTGTCATAACCACAATCTTTCCTTAAAATGAAACATAGCTAACATGCAAATATATTTTCCAAAAAGACAAGTAAACTTGGCATCATGCTTTAAAAAAAAAAAAAAAGAAGCAGTATCAATAAAAATAATGCTGGGTTGACACCGTATATGTACCACAGACATGGAAGGCAAGGGAAATGCTGCTGTGTGTAAAAATCAGCACCACAGCAGAGAGAACAGCTCCGCGTCTGACTCGCTTCAGTTAACTCTGAAACCACGGTGAAATTTAGACAGTGTCAAACAGAGAAAGATAAAGCAGAAATAAAGTCGCTTGTCTGAAGTTCAGTTGAAGGGGAAGTAATATAAATCATCCACGTTTTTATTTAGATAAAACTTGCGAAATGCAAATTTGACTGTGTAGACAAATGCATCGGGATTTGCAGCGTCAGCCACATTTTTATCTCTAAAATGTAATGCAAAAGTCGTGTTACAGAAATAAGCAGTGTTGCAACATAAATGTCTTCATGCAACCGCTTTGAAATGAAGAAAAAGTTAAGTCCTTCAGTTCTCACGGCCCCGCGAGCGAAAGAACACTATCGGGGGTGGTCGGTTATCGGTGCCCTCTTAAGTGTTTAGCTGACTAAAACCTGAACCAATTTACGCCCTTAAAAAGACGTGGGCTGGAGCTGCAAAAGTTTAATTAAAAATCAAACCTATGATGAGCACACAGACTGATAGGCTGCAGCTGCGTAGCCTTTGTAAATCTTAATGATTTCTTTGCATCCTCTGTGCTTCCAAAACACTCCCGCAAAGCTCCATTTCACAACCAATTCTCTCTTAATAGATCAAGTAGTGTTTTAACCTCCATCAAATGCTCCGCTGACAGGTGTCCTTGTTAAGATACTGTATATAAATCAATAGGAACACTCAGTGGCCCATTTTGGGAGCGACAAGGATTTAATCCGTCAAGTCTGCAGCGGCGACGGAGTTCATGATTGAACCGATGGTCGGTTATATCCGTCAGATAGTTTCTTGACACATAATCAAAACATAAGGTGCCTCGAATCCAAAAAAGATTTGGCCTTAACTTTCCTTTTTAGCGTTGCAGGTGTACCCTCGGGGTACACAGAGGAGGGTGGAAAGGTTAAGGAGAGAGGCCGATAAATCCACGTCTCTCGCCGCAGGTCCCCCCCCACCCCCTTTTCTTCCGAGCATATCAGCGCCGCGCACGTTACTCCTGTTTTAGAAAGTCAAAAATATGCCAATCTTTGATGTGCTCCAGAGAAATGTTATCACACTCGTGTCAGGCGATTGGGCAGGCTGAAAGGTTTGGCTCCACTCGAACGGATCTGTCTGTTCTCTCACGGTGGAGCGATGCGACTAAGCTGCATGGAGCAGAATGGCGAAGAGGGAAATTAAAGGTGCCGAATTTAGCTGGCAATCACAGGTCCTGCGGGGGAAATTAGACAGCAGGTGGGTTTAAGAAGGAGAAATAGGTGATGACACATTTTAGAAATCTTCGATGACAAACACAAATACGCCAAAAAGCGCAGTACGACCCGAACAGTTATCCTGTTTTTGTTTGGTATTTTTTTTAAATTTTGTTTTTATGGCAGGTTGTCATGACATGCAGGTTTTGGAGTAAACTAGTAACTGAAGAGATTTAAGTGAGGTCTCATTTTCTCCTGCATCCATGTTGTTGCTATTTATACCTCTCCCCCGCTTCTGACTGCAGAGCAGAGCCCGGGCTGCATATGGCACAGATATTACAGAGAGAGCCCCGTGCAGCCAGGCCCGAGAGGCTGTGGGCAGCTCACGGGCTGTGAGCAGCTAACTCTAAAAGTCTGTGGCGCACAATCCCAGCCGCTGAATCCAATGGAGGCTATCAAACCTTTTCATCTTTTATGTATGAGCTTCCTGGCTGTCCTACTGCTAGAGGAGGCGAGACACTGGTCCCACCTCACAGAAACCTCGATGGAATTATTCCATCTGAATTATTCATCGTACACGAGTGCGATATCTTTTAAAGGGACAGACGTGTTTCTATTGGCCCCCTGATGTCAAATTAAAGGCAGCATAGAAGAACCCTGGCAAGACACCAGTGCCTTTAGTTGGACGGGTGTGTGTGTGTGTGTGTGTGTGTGTGTGTGTGTGTGTGTGTGTGTGTGTGTGTGTGTGTGTGTGTGTGGGAAGGTGGGGTGGGGGGTGGGGATGATCTCATCTGGCACACCCAGACCGAAAATCCATATAATTGGTACACAGAATCTCGGCCTCATGAGACCTCGATCGATGACGAGAGTTTACTTGAAAGGATCTATTGCAGGCATTGAAGCCCCGTAGCGAGGTTGCCTTGTGCAGTTGTTGGACCCAAACTATGGAATTTTTCCCCATTCTGTTAGCATCTGTTGAGTGCTTGAAAGCCCTCCATGTGTAGAATTTTCACACAATTATGGCATCTTTGAAGTGATTCCGACGGCACTTGTTTTTGTTTGTAGAAAACGGATCTAATCCCAGCGGAAGCTGGTACTATCTACGCTGCGATTTCATTCCGCTCGTCTCGTCATATGTTTTTTTTTTTTTTTTTTTTTTTCATTCCCGCACTCAAGAGATTTAATACGCTACTCTACTCTACTGATGTTTTATTTTCGTTAGCTTTGTATGTTCACTTCTGGTCAGTTTTAAATTTGAAAATGAATTGTTACTTCTAGCCATGCTGGCGGTGTGTCACTGGGGGGGGATGACCGTGTCAGTGTGTTGGCTGGTCCATCTCTTTAGTCAGAACCAGAATGTCACAACGACCAACCAGGTATCGCAGCAAAGTGTGAAATCGACACGGCGATCCGCTGCAGCAGAACGTGAGATCGCCACGCTTTGGCCTGTCCAGGCGTGAAGGTTACACGTTTAGTCAGCGTGAAACTTATACACATGTAAACTTCTGTCTGTGCGTGAAAGTTACACGTTTTGGGAGCGTGTAACTTACATGCATGTAAATGCCCCAGTGAGCTGGGATCATATGACCAAGATCCCGCAACCGCAAAAAGTTTCATTTTCCTGTAAATCACATGTCTGTAAGCATGCAGCAGGTTTCATTTTCATCCACGACAGAAACAAATGTGTAACTTTCACGCCCAGACAGACCAAAGCGTGGCTATCTCACGTTTTGCTATAGTGGACTGGCACGTGTAGTTCACGCTTTGCCGGGATATCGGGTTGCAACGAATAGTCGATGAATTTCCATCGAGTTTGTGCCAGTATCGATAGTAGCAAAGCGAGCCAATACAGGGACAGTAAAAGAACTATTGATTTTTTTTATTCACATTAGTGAGACATATGTCAGATTCATTTTTAAAACCAAGAAGTGTATTTAGAGGTAGACAAGGCTATTATTATTATTTATTTATTTGTATTTTTTTCCCTAATATAAGGCATTTTGTGCCACATTTCTAAGGTGCTCTTTAAATAAAATATGTTCAAATTTGGTTTTACTTGTTTTCGTGTGAACTAGCACGTAGCTTTCTAGATATTCAAGATCAGTTTGTGGGCATTTAAAAAAAAGAAGATTTCCTCCTGTTTAAATTTCATTTTAATCATGTTTAAGACGTGGTTATAGAAATTGCAAGTGTGACTCATCTAGCTTGTTTACAGCTATACACAGATATACACAGTAAATAGCTACATCTTTAATAATAACACCACATATTGCAGCTCCCTACGGAGTTCACTGCACAAAAGGAGGCTGGATTGCTTTCTCCTTTGACGATTCATCTTTTCTATTTTTATGATTTAGACAGCAGCAAACCGTAATGTTTTGTTTATATTTTTGCAGAGCCCCTGGATTTTTTTTTTCTTTTTTCTTCCTCCTATGAAGAAGTTTAAAACTGACTGTCTGGGGAAAAAAATAGTTGCGGCGCTGCATTATCATTCATTCAAAGCTCCCCTCTAAAGTCTGGCTCGTTATCACACACCGAGAAATGTCATCTACGATACGACATGCTCATCTTTTAAATGCGCGGTTGCATGACTGGAAACTGGCACAGTAACCTGAGCATGGAGCAATTAAACTATGTCTAGTTATCGCTGTCTCAAAGTGTTCGTGGAAGGTGCTAGAATGAGCCTTCAGCACCTTCCTATCTCCATCAGAAAGCCTGATATAATTAGCCCTGCTTTGTCCTGCCCGGAGCCATTGTCTTTGTTTTGATGGTATCACAGTCGTGCTGTAATTGCATTCACGTTCACTCCGGTGGCTTTATAACCTACCGTAGATTGGAAGTGGAATTTCTTCTGTTATGACTAATTACAGCTAATGACATTTTGCTACCACATACACGTGAGTAAGATGCATACCAGCAGCAAAAACAACAACTTGATTACCTAAAAACAAAAAAGGAACATCAAAGAAGTAAGTCTGGATAGTTTTAATTTGATTATCAGCAACCAACTTGAGTTTACTTTTGCCTTGTTGTGTTTTTTTTTTTTTTTTTTACACCACTGGTGCTGTAAATTCGACCATAAACAAACATTAATATCATATACTGAACAGTATAAGAAATGACCTAATCTTAAATAAAACTAAATTTCATGTTAAGTGGACTTTAAAAAGTTATACAAAGAATACAGATTTTAATAACGAGCCGTACAGTCACACAGACGGCAGCATCCTTCCCTAATCCCTCCTCATGTTACAAGACCGGAGTTGCATTTCTTTTTTGTTTTGTTTTGCCTAAACCACTATGCTCAGATAACCTGCACATGCATTGACTGTATGTTGCGATTAAGCAGCATTAAGTTCATCTGCCACGACGTGGTCACGCTACTTCATGGATTAACTGTGTACACCGACGAGCTGGTAACCGCGGCAACACATCACAGCTCCACGTTTGCCGGTAATTTACCGTACCACAAGATGTGCAGCCATGGCAGCTTCGAGGCAAAAAAAGGTGTCACTTGACAACCGTTAAACCTGAGCTTATCCCCCTCAACACCCCCCCCCCCCAACTTCCCCACACACACCCCGAAGATGCTGAGCACATCGCCGTTGCCATGTCAACACTTTGCCAGCCCAATCTGGCTGATTTAAATTTTTTAAAGTGCGCGATGAAATGTCACACATCTTTGGACAGCGAGAAACTTCTTCATGACTTCTGGGTCTTCTGAAACAGTTTGAAACAGGCGAGGTGGGTGGGGGAGGTGGGGGTCGGGGGTGCTGACAGCTCACACTTCTCTACGTTTCCAGTACGTTGAGGAAGTCGGGTATGGATTTGTGAGACGTTGGCTGACGTTTACCGGTTGTCAAACAAATGTGGCATCTTTTTACGCTGCTCAGCGTCTAATTTGTAGTGCAATGTGTGTGCATGTGTTTGGCGGTGGGATCTGTTCAGGATGGATGGCACATTTGGAAAAAAACAACCAAAAAAACCCCGGACAATATAATATCTTGTGTGCGGAGATAGATTGTTATTATTTTTTTTCCTGTTGTTGGCGCTAGAGAAAAGCTTGAGAAGTGTCCAAACTGTAAAGGCTTCATTTTGAATGTAACGTATAAAATATACATTTCAGTAGAGATCCTTTTATTAGTTTACCAAAGAATTGTGACCCAGTTATGTACCAGATAGTACGGTTCCTAAATTTGTTCAAACATCTCTTTGCTGCATTTTTATTACTTTTCAAATCCCTTAGTTGCTGATAAAGCTGGCTAACTGCCAATTTACTTGTCAGTCTAGTAAACGTCACGGCAGTCGAGTGTTTTCGATATTTCTATCTTGTGTGTCCTTTAGATCATAATCATAATTTGTATATCTGCAGCTCTTCTCTGAGTTATGAGAGATGACTGAATCTGTTGTAACCGATTGATAGCTATCCCGAGAACATCAGGGCCGATGTTTTGGTGCAACTTGCGGATTCAGCTGCTAGCGAGCTGTAATGTAACATTTAAAGTAAGCAAGCGCATACGAAATTCGTCCTCATCCAATCTTAACCAGACTCGATGCAATCGGCCCGCAACGTCGTTTCAGATCCAGACCCGTCTCGACTGGACTGAAAATGATGATGAAGGTTTGGATGAGAGAATAGTCAAAAGAAGTATTTAATTTTAGATTGGATGTTTTGCAGATAATTTTTCTGTACTTTTAAAGTGATGTTCCATCCAAAGTCTATTTTGATCAAACACACACCCCCACACACACACCCTCTAGGCCTGTAAGGTGGTATTAAAAGTCCCATAAAATATGAATTAGTATAATTATTTTCTTGATGATGACCAGGATCCTGCTGAACAGGATGACAAAGGAGGTACGATCCAAAGTGTAAGCCGATGAGACATCAGGTACGGATAAAAAACATGGTCGGATTCTGTGTCGTGATGGTTATACTGGTTTTAATGTTGCCTACCAGTCCAGCGTGATCTGTTTCTATTTCCTAGAAAGACGAAGTCTTTGTTTGATGAGGTTTTGTTCCTTCACTAAAGTCCAGCCGCTGTGGTCAACTTGGATTCATGGCAGTTAACGGAGGATTCCAGTTGTGATCAGTTTTCACAGCAGAGCAAAAAAGAGAAAATGTATTCATAGAAAATGTTTCAAACAATCTTGACAAAGCCTTAATCCACTTTTGGTAATTATTTGCTTTCAGTTCTTATGCTCAAAGCTTTCCAGCAAATGTTACAGTTCCCAAATCTTCCTCTTCCATTGATTATAACTAATAATTGAGACTATTATTTTGTATTTCTGGTTTTGGAGACTATTATCAGGCATCATTTGATTCACCAGGTAGATGTCAGTACATCATAATTCACAGTTCCAACAATTCTTCTAATATTTATTCACCTTTTTCATTTTTTTCTAAAGTAAAATGTTGAATTCGTGACTGTTAGTGAATGTTTTTATGCCTTCACTCCGGCAATGGCATGTTTGGTATATTTTTCCATCCCATATCTCAGGAACACTTTGAGGGAGCTTCTTCCAGTTTGGCACAGATGTTGCCTTAGTCTTAGGGTGAACTGATCAGAATTTGTTTGGTCAAAGGTCACTGTGACCTCCAGAATAACTCCAGAATTAAAATGCTAAGTATGGAAAAAAATTCTAACACATTTCCAATAGAATACAATTATTTTATATCCAAAAGGTCACAGGTCAACTTCAATGTGACATCACATTGTTGTGTTAAAACTATTGTCATTATTCAATGCTGCAACTCTTGGAACAGACCATATTTCACATTTGGGCGGATGCTGAGTTGGTGATACTTTAATCTTGGGTGTCCACCTGAGACTGCGGTGATTCTAGAGATCTTCTGTGATCTTCGGGTTGACAATGTGTGTGAAGCATTCACGTTTTAGAATTTGTAGCTGCAGCATCATCCACATTCGAAGCAATGTCTACTGGTATGGCTACAACTTTCGTTTTCTATCAGAATCAGCGTTATTGGCCAAATTCCTTGGACTTCGTCACTACATATGTCATGGCAGACATGGATGTAAACTGTAAATTGACTTGTTGGCAGCGGCATGCAACCGCAAGGCAATTACTGCCTAGTTTCTCTGCGGGTGTCACCACTTTGACTTGAAGAGGCTTCAGTACCTGATTCATCCTCATCTGCAGAGATCTTGCTGACAGACCAGTTTGCAGCTGCTGGAGAGCCTTCGCTCGGCAAATTGTCTTCATTTGAGGAGCTGTTGTCAACCTGTTAGCTTTCAGTGTTTTGACTGTAGTCTTTACCTTTTACCTTGGGGTTTCTGGTTAAATTCCTAATCAGTCTTACATGTGTCATTTGTTTCTGCAAAATAAATTGCAAGAAAAAATGCTGAACAAACGGAAATCTCCCACAGTTCAAGCTGATTGGATGAACAGATGTTACTTGTGATGATCTAAATATGAATATGGATATGCATCTGTATATCACGGAAACATCCGTTTCTTATCGATTTCACCAGTCAAGCGAGAAGCATTCTTAACCCCCCCCACCCCCCCAGTTGCTTTTATTTTGAAATACTTCAATTTATATTGATTCATTTCTGTGTTTTTATTTGAAAAACATCAGTAGTTTCATTTGAGGGCACAGAGTATTTTAAGATGATAAAAAACTGAATCATATGGTAGATTTCAACTTAATTTAAATGTAAACTCAATGGGACAGTCAATTTTAACTTTGTAACTCAGAAAATCTCACACTTGAATGGAAGTTGAAAAGATGCTGCATTTTGGCATAATAACCGTGACTTCATCTCACAATTTTTACCTTTACCAGCTCTGGACAGCTGGTTAGCTTTAGAGGGATGATGCGTTTTGTTGTTGAGTGCTTTTAGTCTGTCTGCAACATTTGTGAAGGACAAAGCTTGTTAGCTCCTTAATGAAAGAAGGTCTGAGACTTTTTTGGCTTGTCAGAAGCAACATCATTTGGTGCAAGGATACTGTACTGTACCTGACACAATAATTTAAGCTTCGGCACTCGGAAGGAGCAAACACAGAACTCTCCAGCGAGGGATCAAAGGAGGCTGGAATTAAAAATAAAAAAATAAAAACGGCTGGCTCTGACTGCCTCTCACAACAAGCCGTCATTTTGTTTTAGTTCGGGTTAAAGGAAGAAGAGGCATACCAGAAAAACATCGAGAAATGCTGCTTCTCGTCTTGACTGCAAGCTTTTCATGTCTTACAGTTGTGCCTCTGAGGCAAGACACCGAGCTGAAAAGTGAGAGCTGCTTTGATGGGAACAGGAGAGGCGGATTCAGTCACTAAATAAATCCAGCTTGTTATTTGCTTCCTCGGCAGCAGTGTTGTGAAGGTTACTGCTGAAATGTAATAGGTTGCAGATAACTAGTTACCCAGGTATGTTAGACATGTATTAAGTATCTCAATTATTTCCTTAAGTTACTTATTACATTTCATTTCTTTCCTTTAGTAACAAATGTTTGAATCTGGGCAATAAAGCTGAAAACTATACGGTATACACTTTCCAACAGGACTCAATACAGATTAAGGTCAAACTTTTAATACATGTTCTTTAATATAACTTTGATTTAAATTACTACCATCAAACAAGTCACATGTGGATCACAACTGACTGCAGTCAAAAATATTTCTTTCCCATAACCTTGAACCAAGTTCAAAATTTTAACCAAATTTGAGCAATGCACATTAATTTGATTAGCAGAGGGGATGTGGTGCAAATTCACACGAGAACCAATTAAAAATGTAGTTCTTACTGTATAATGAAAGGAGCCTGTGTATACAGAAAGTATTCCTGCATGCCGAAAAGATGCAAAACAACAATGAATAATATCTCAAATTAAATTTTTTGCTGAAGATAATATTTTTAGATGTATCTCCTTTGTAATTACTAACATTTTGAATAGTAACTTTAATGAATTACAATTTGCAGCAAGATGTCTCAAAAACGTTAGTACAGGGGCATGTTTACCACTGTGTTGCATCACCTCTTCTTTTAACAACACTCTGTAAATGTTTGCAAAATGAAGAGACCATTTGCTGGAGTTTTGAAAGTGAAATGGGGTCCCATTCTCGCCAGAAATGGGATTTAGGCTGCTCAACAATCCGGGGTCTCCTCTGTCGTATTTTGTGTTTAAAATCTTTAAAGAAAAAGGAGACCAGTTGCTGGCGTTTTGAAAGTAAAATGTGGTCCCGTTCTTGCCGGATGTAGGATTTCAGCTGCTTTAACAGATCGGGTTCTCCTTTGTTGCAATTTCCGTTTCTACTCTATAAAGGCAAGTTAATCTCAGTTAATAGCAGTGTGACTAGAAAGGGAATAACATGTTTTCGTGTTAAAAGGAGATTCCCAGGTTCTGGTTTCTTCCAAGCCAGGAATCCATCAATTTTGAATCATAATTGGTTAAAATTTCTTTTCTGTAAAATAAACCATTCATTTTCTAAGAATAGGTTGCCATGGACTTCAGAACCTGAGTTTCACCGTGCTTGCTGCACTTTGGCTTTTACTATTTAGAACTGGTCAAAGGCTGAGAATGAAGTCCCCCTGTGGAATACACCCTACATTCAAACAGGTTTTATTTCTCTCTGAGAAGTCGGGTGATTTGAATATTTGCAGGCTGTGGTTACTGGTTTTGCCTCCGTTGAGAGAGCATATCAGGGGATTTTTCTCCACCTACGCGAGTGTTAATTGCAGTCCAGAATACCTACTCGTTTTCAGTGCACTTGGTGGTGCGATGGGAGCTAGATTTCCTCTTGGTTTCAACAGCTCAATGTGCACTCGGAGCTCTCTAGGGGACAATGAATGAAGGAGAAAAAGCTTTTGGCTAATCTGATGGATAAAAAGGCATAAATACCCAACCGTGTGTTTAACACTCACCTCACAGGGTTTAACAGTCCTCTTAGTGTAAAAGCATTAGAGCCATTTAGCTGTTTGCAACCAATCTGTTCCAATAATTTACATTACACAGATATGATTAAGATCATTCAGGAATGATGTACATTTTGAAAATGAAAGGTGACAAAAATGATTTTTGAGGAATATCTGTCTGTAAACGCATTTCTGTACTTGAAAGAGTTGAAATGGGGTCTTTAATAATGTGTTTAACATGCAACCATTGTCTGAAGTGGAGAAAAAAAAAAATTAAAACAAGTGACCAGAGTGCCACTCAAAAGATGACTTTTTCCTTTAAGCAATACATTTGGTCCCTAAAACGTCAGGAACTGGAGAAAATGCCCATCACATGGTGACATTTACTAATTGCTTGTTTTGTTCAAAATCAAAGCCAAACAATTTGCTATTATATAAGGCAAAATGTTAGGGCGCTATTCACACATTGGAAGTCACAAGTTAAAATAAACAAGATGAAGAAGTAAAAGAAATGAGAAACGCCATATCTTTTTACATTGTTCAATAGTAGATCCCTTAAATGTTTATGAGCTGGCTATGTCGGATTGCTGACGATCAGCTAATTGATTCATCAACACATTTTTCATCATTAGTTCAGAGCAAAAGTTTTCCTATCCAATCTTCCGCTGGAGTATTACGCCTGGCTAAATGTAGACGAATGCGGTGCAACAACATAAGTTTGTTACGAGCAGGATATACCTCCCGGCCTCTTACCGGCAGTTTATGAACACTAAAGCTTTAACTTTGCTATATCAAATGACTGAGACCTGCGAATGCATCACGGTGACAGTACCTCCAGAGAACGGATACTGCGCCAAGACTCCGCCTCACTCTCGCGCGCGCACACACACGCGCGCGCACACACACACACACACACACACACACACACACACACACACACACACACACACACACACACACACACACACACACACACACACACACACACACACACACACACGCGCGCGCACGCGCACACGAGAGAGGCAGGAAGGCCACGGAGATTTTTCAAGCTCGTGTTATGCTCAGCTCGCATCTCCACGCTTGAGGGAGGATGGTGTTTGTCACGAAGATAGGGGAAATATCTGCAGTGCCATTTGTTTTAATAATTCACTGTTTCTGACTTCATAATCAACCTCAACACAGTCGGAGCCACTAAACTCGGGTAGCTTCCCCTCCAAAGTGAGTCCCGCGTGAATAATCTGTTGCTGACACGTGTTGAGAGTACACATAGAGATATTGCTCCGCACGCAGCAGCTAGTTTACATTTCCAGCCGTCTGTGTTTGATGAGTTACCTCTCCTCTGCTTTGCCTCCGTGTGAATTGATGTCCCATTTGCTCAGATAAAAGAGGGAGGCAACGGGTTTGCGTTGTTTGTCTTGCCGTGTCGTCCCTCTTTTGGAGAAGTATTAGTCTGTTTATTCACCGGCTGGGCTTGTAATGTGTGCAGATATGGACACAGCTGTATGTAGGGCTTCAAGATATGGAGTAAATATGCAACGGGTGATGCATTTCCTGGATACTCACGGAGCAGTTGGGAACAAGATTGACGAGGAGGAGTTTAGTACGTCGGCTCGCTGTTTTAATGCTGGTTTGCGCTGAAACAACCCAGCATCACGGCAAAGCGTGAAATAGACACGCCGGTACACTACAGCAAAGTGTGAGATAGCCACGCTTCGGCCCTGTCGAGGCGTGACAGTTTCACATTCTGTAACCGTGAAACTTACACACATGTAAAAGTAACTTGAGAGGCCAAACTGTGGACCGCCGTGTCTATTTCAGGTTTTGCCGCAATATACCAGGCTGGCTGAAAATAGGACCTTGAAAGTATATTTTTAGCATTGAAATTCATAAAATGTATTTAATGAAATAACACAGATGAGCAACATAAATATTCTACATGTCTAATAAACCAATGCTGACTAGAAATCTGCCTTTTACCTCTTACTGTTCCCACATTTCATCCCACATTTGTATCTTCCCACATGTCAAAATGTCCTGCACACCTTAACAGATGACATTTCTAATACTGTCAGTAGAGCCACTCAATGTTTCTCATTAATAATTCAGATAAGGATGAACAGACAAGCGTTAAAGCTGGAACAATTCATCACTGAATACATAAATTGATTTGCCGAAAATAATGTGCAACAATTGTGAGGATCACTTTACATTGCTGTGCTGGTACTTAAGTAAAAGATCTGAATATGTCTTCCACTATTGTCTTTGAGGCAGTTTTTTTGGTCAAAACAAGACATTGGAAGTCATCACCTTCAGGAAATTGTTACACTTATTAAGAAATACTGCAAACACAAAGATGGAAATAATGATTAGGTGCAGCTTCATCAACCTTTAATGTGTAAATCCTTGGCTGTTGGCTCTGTGCATCTGTTGACTTGCGTAATTATTATTATAAACATCCATTTTTAAGTTGGGAATCGTTTAGC
This sequence comes from Brachyistius frenatus, assembly GCF_029030835.1. Classification (NCBI taxonomy): domain Eukaryota; kingdom Metazoa; phylum Chordata; class Actinopteri; family Embiotocidae; genus Brachyistius; species Brachyistius frenatus. The sequence goes on from NW_027210655.1 coordinate 1,043,320, forward strand.
AATGTAAATAGACTATATCGATTTTGAAAGACTTTTTATATTAAGAGCTTCATGCAACTTTTCGTACTGTTACTTCCGTGTGGGATTAATTTATACCGTATTAATATTTATAGTTGATGCAAAAGTGTGAAAAATTGTACCTGCATAGATATTTGCAACGCATAACAGTAACGACATCCCACTGTGTCCTGGTAACAAAGAGTTGCTCATAAGTTTTTCTGGAGCAGCTGGGATCACGTCGAGCTGCTGCATGACAGTGGAAGCCTTCCGGCAACACCTTCCTGCTTCATGTCTTATTCTCACATCTGAATTTTTAATTTTTTTTTTTTTTTTTTTTTTACCGTGAAACAGCTGCAGGATTTAAACACCCCAAAGGTGAGATATCTTTAATCACAGTTGGTGAAAGTACAGACAAGGTAATACCGTACAACGTGCGGTGTCACATATGTGAGCACCCCGTGTCCTTTTATGTGTCGCGTGTGAGCGTTGCAGGTGTTTTGCTGTGGCGCCGCGGTGACAGATGTTTTCTGGGAGAGCAGCGTGGCGCCCTTGGGTGACCTTTTGGCTGTATTATCTCTCCGTGTCTCCTCCCTGTATGTCCCACCCTGATCGTATCTCCCAGCTCTGCTGTGCATGCTGCCCACGCTGCACCACTTGTTTGCTCCAACGCCACCATTTTTTTTCTTTCCCTCGCCCTCTCCACCACCTCCCTCTCTCGCTCTTTTATCGGATAAAGCAAATGCAGCAGGGCTCGTGCGGAGGTAAACAGTGTGGCTGCGGCTGTCAGTTTGTCGCCGCGAGAGCATGATTTAAGGAGCCTGCCATAAACATGACTGCGTTGATGATGAGGTTATTTGCCGATTTGTTGCTTTATTTGACATTTAACGACACGGTGGTTGAGAGCTCTCCTGGTGGTGGTGGGGGGGGGGGGGTCTTGTGGGGGGCGCGATGGGATGATTTATCTTGAATATAAAGGGACAGTCGCTAACGGACGCTGTTATCCCATGCCTTATCAGGCCATCACATTTTCTCAAGTATGCAGAGCATAGCTAATTGAGATAAATCGCTGTGTAAGCAGTGCTGATGACAGGATGGAGGCTGGCTGGCGTGCGTGCGAGCGAGCCTGCCGGCTGGTATCGTCCCTCTCTCAGATCCAATGATCGGCTGTTTGTCAGGCGGAGCGGTTACGAGGAGAGTGAGGAGGTAATTAAGCTCGGCTGAGTTGCGATGTGTGGAGCGTTTTCCGTTCGAGGCGCTCCCCTTCCTCCACCACCACCACCACCACCTCCACCACCCCGCCTGATCTCTACGGGGGCCGCGGTTATACAGCTGCACGTTCCCACCGAGTTAGCCGCACTCCCAGCAGCGGGGCCCACCAGCGGCCTGACAGCTACTGATACAACACCTCAAAGCTCTCAGCGCGCCGCTAAATTAGCTCACATCTCAATTCCACCTATTTCCCCCGTGTGGTTTTGGGTTCTTTTTATATATATATATATATATGTGTGTGTGTGTGTGCGTGCGTGTGGATTCACGCTGTATGTGTACAGTGCGAGTGGTTTGGAGCGTGGAGCGCCAGCTTTGCTGTTAAAACCTGCCCACAGCAGAGGGGGATTGTGTCGAGCTGTGGGGGGTGGAGCAGATTATGGATAGGATCTCAGCTGTGAGAGTTGTTAACAAAACACATGCGAACACCACACACACACACACACACACACACACACACACACACACACACACACACACACACACACACAAGTAAGAGGACACATTCAAGAATAACATTTTTACAGGGGAAAAAAAAAATTGAATTTTGAAAAATCGTACCGATAAATATTCGATCCAAGTCATCTTTCCACTTGCTCAAAAATGCCCTGTCTTCATATCACAGGATCAGTTGTACGTGCCCATAATGCAACCCGGTATCACGGCAAAACGTGAAGTGTCACCACAGCGAAGCGTGAAAGTCACGCTTTGGTCTGTCGAGGCGTGACAGTTACACGTTTTCCTGTTGTGGACGAAAACGAAACGTACTGCATGCGAAGAGCCACATGATTTACAGGAAAATGAAACGTATTGCTGAAACACGTGGTTGGGGTAAGGAGAGGAAACATTTACTGACCGTTGCATTTCTTCATTTACATTTCGTCAGATATGTCTCGGCGGTTCGAAGAAGTTCATCAGTGATTCAGGCTTTTCATTAAAAAGTCTAAAATTCCGCTGAATACATGGCGAGCTTGGTGTCAGAAGTCGCCCTTTTTGAAGTCTGTTTATGCGATAAACATATTTAAAAACCGTCAATGTGCGTAAAAACGTACAGAACAGAAAAACCAGACACAGTAAAAAAAAAAAAAAAATAAAAAAAAGATTTGCTTTTAGCCTGCTAGTTATCGGTATTTATCGGTTGTTTATTTTTTTTCATAAATCGTGTCAAATAATTTTGTCTTACGAGTGTTTCAAACTCATTCCGTTCTAGAAATATTCTGCCACCATATGCTCAGTTCATAACACACGTATGCAGAGCAAACAGTTCACCCCCTGGGTTCACATCCTCCTCTGTGCATGTGTTTGGCGTGTGTTCGACGTGAAGCATGCGAAATGTGGATGCACCCCCCCCCCCCCCCCCCGGAGGAAATCGAAAAGGGGAAGTTCATTTCTCTAACCGATATCTAATATTCCTCCGGCTGGATTTTTTACGTCAGCGCTCTGCGCTTATTGTTCTCTAAGTGACAGCCGACGACAACTGCCACGGATGGATGGGCTTTATTTCTCCGAGTTTCATCCTTATTTACTGTAATCAAACTGCACTCCGTCTGAAGGCTGGCGGTAATGCGCCGTTAGCGTTCTGTCAGAGGCCACGCGAGGTGAGCACGCCCCTTTCAGGATGTTACCTGCAGCCCGTCTCATTAGTTGCATGACGCATTGCGTCACACCGGTAACCTACCAGATGAAGAGAGGTTTTTTTTTTTTTTTTTTTTTTATGTTTACAGTCGGGTTATCTTCTTTTGCAAAAAGGAAGGAAAGGTTGCAGCGACTCATCAATGTTTTACCGATTCAGATTTATGAATTTTTCAGCAGCCGAGGAGTTCTTCAAATGCAAGCCAAGTCAACTTAGAGGAAGCTCGCTGAGAGCTCGGCTGCGTTTGCAGCCTGCTTGACATGCACTCGCCATCTTTTTCAGGTGAATCAAAGTGTGTTCTTCCCTTTCTGTGCTCCGTAAAAACACGATTCACTTTTCTGCGGCCAGTTTTAACATTCAACGTTCTTTGCAATTGTGCGGTAACTAAAAAATGTCCCCTCGGGGATTAATAAAGTATATACCTACCTACCTGCCTACCTAACTCGGCCTCTCGCCGCCTCCAACACCCTCGTTCAGCTATTAATTTGACGCCCTCTTTGTGCATCTCTGCTCCCGCCTCTCTTAGCGTGTTGCTCTTTGCATTTTGCTTTTTCACGGAAAACCGCATTAAACATTGCGTTGAATCTTTGAGAGCTGTATACGAGTTGATTTTTTTTTTTTTTTTTTTCCCGTTTCCAGTCGTGCCTCAGTCCTTTATTTTCAGCCCGATAGCCCGGCCCCTCTTCTGCAGTCCGGTCTCTCTCTCTGCTTTTTTTTTTTTTTACTCCCCACTGCAGACCTGCCTTAAGCAGCCGAAAGCAGGCTAGATCCTCGGGGACAGACTGCTGTGTGCTGGATGGATGACTGGCTGGCTAGCTTCATGTGTGGATGTACAGATGACTAGAGGGCTGGAAATAAAGATGACTGGCTTCCTGCAGGATGAGAAAGGAAGAAAACGGAGCATGAAAGTTTATAACATTAAGAAGCAAGAGGCATATATATATACAGTATTTGGGCTCATACAGGTGTTCTTTGGCGTCCTGTGTGAGCTTCATAATTATTTGAGAGGATATGTAGGTGGGCAATTTCTACCCACGTTGTGTTGTTTATTTTTCCGTTTTTGAAATGATTTACATTTTCGGAGATGAATGCAAAGATGAATACCGACAAGATATGAAGAAGATATAAAGGTCTTTTCATTTGTATAATAACTGCCCTGGTTTCATGGCGCTGCTGACCTGAATTCCCCAGAGAGAACTTTTGTATAAGCCAACACCTGAATTCTGCAGTAGTACAAAATAATGTTCGTCTTTCACACCGATCAGCATAAAATACTGACAACTTACAATGCTGAAGCAACAAAAATATAACGGCTGACAAACAACAGGAGTTTTCTGGCAGGACTGACACCAGTTGTTCGGAAATAATGCCCACATAGGGTTTCGTTGGTAATATGAAACCCAAATATTTCATTTATTGGTTCAATACACCAGCTTTTCTGTTTGAGCACACTTTCTTCCTGCTGTTAATTCGCTTCATTGGCTAATCATCGCGGGGTCATTATCAGGATAAATTTCACCGTAGAGTTCCATGATGCTAAAATTAAACCGGCAATCAACAACACGGCCAACTGGTCCAAATAAAGGGACTCGCAACCTGCGAGAATCGACTCTCCAGGCCCACAGCTGGCCTCAGTTCTGCTAATTGGAAATAAATCTCGGCCAAAATTGGCCAAAAAGTCACACCACACCTACGAAAACCAAATCTATCAACTGAAACCGTCTCTAAAGTCAAACTTTAATTCAAAAGCATATTTCGTACGCTGAGCAACACAATGTGCTGTGGATAAGAGAGACGGTACAATTGCAACGCAGCGCAAAAGAGAAATATGCATCAACAGGTATCATTACCGTTAGATAGATATAAACTGTAGATATAGACAGAGAGATACTTTAATCATCCCAACAGGGAAACTTCAAATGTCCAGCAGCTCAGCGCATGGAAATAATAATAATTTTTAATAATCTAATGTTAAAAAATGAATGCAGAATATACAAATGCCAACACACACACACACACACACACCGAGTTGTAAATAGTGAGGTTTGTAACCTTTGAAAAGTGTCCAGTGGGGCATAAATACAATAGGCAGCTTCCTCTGCTTTAGTGTTGACACCAGGGGTAATTAAAAAAAAAGACCACTGCCTCTGGACCTGAGAGTTCTTCCTGGTTTGTGTCTAATTAACATGTCTTTTACGACGTGAGGTGCAAACGTCGAAGATTTGTTTAGTTTCGGTGTGCAGCATTTTGAATTAAATGTGGTTGTTGCCAGTGGCACCGCCATCCGTAATCATGTAAACACCGTGCGTGCATTTTTCTTCAGCGATTTTGTGTGCGTGTTTGTCTTTTGACATTCCTTCTTGGAAAATAGATTTGCGACATCACATTATGCCTTATTTTTTTGTTGTTGCATCCACTCGCCAACGTTATCATGCAAATATGCTAATCAGAGTTTTTACAGTGGCGTCTGTAACGTTCGCGCAAAAGAACACGAATCAATCTTTCACATTCTCTCACTCGCTGGCGTAGTAGACGTACGTGCTGCAGAGATACATAACTGTGATTGGCCCTCGTGCATATCGTTTTCTTTGGCTCTGCCTGTCCCATTTTCCCAGCATGCCATCTTCCTTTACAGATTTTCAAAATATGTAATAAGTACGTAGGTGTAAGGGATTAGTATAATGTTTTTTTTTTCAATAAAACTTTCAGTGTTAGTTCATTTTAATAGACTCAAATTAAAATAGCACCCATAAAATAGGTCGAGACTCAAAACCATAAGTGCACATGGTGGGAACGTGGTATATATACAAATCTCAATCTGTTACGCGTGTGAAGCAACATTAAATTAATATTACAGACCTGAATTGGAACATAAAGACTGATGCTGAAATCCTACCTGACTTCTTGACTATTTTTTTGCACTGATTGCACTGATCACAGCGAAACCAATGGCGCATGTCCACCAAAGTGAATTTAGACATTAACGGGAACCTGCCAGTTCTTGTGTCTACTATTAAATATAACAATTCAGGAGCCAAAGGTTGCTGCGCAGCTCATTTCGGGAGACTCTTGAAAAGACCATTGTGCTAGTCTTGTTCTAAGTAGACTGTGCCTCGAACACCAGGTCTCGCACAACTGTTGCGGACAGCCAGCCGTAGTTGACCACAGATGACCCCGGTCTTCTTGTTCTCGTGATCAGTGTTTCCAGATCTCGACGTTCAGATACTCCAGCACAGAGGCGTCATACACCGGAGCTCCGGTGCCGACATGCTCCACCACTGTTACTCTTCCTCAGCAGCCTGTAGACAGGGCTAATGGGGAACTGAGGCGCAGCACGGCAGAAGCAGGTCTTGACCTTTGCCCTGCTGTGCTGCGCCTTTGCCGACACCGGTCCTTCCATTGTCTGTACATTTTTTGGTCGACTTTCCGTCTTGAAGTACAAAAGAGCGCTGATTATGAACGTAACCCCAGATTCTATGAGTACAAGCGTAGCTTTCATTACGGGGTTTATCTCTCTCGTGCAGTTGTGAAGCAGAATTTAATGCACCAGTAACCTGTAATTAAAGGTTGTGACTGGCTGCTAAGAAAATGTCAACATTTTGTCGCCTTAAGATGTGAGGGCACAACGTCTGTTTCTGCATTATTATTAAAATGAGCGAGGGGAGAAAAAAAAAAAAAAAAAAAAGAAGAAGAGAAGAATCCCACCTACTGGGTTGGTGGGTGGTTTGATGGATGGCTGGAAGGAAATGTGGGTTTTGTCTGCAGCATCTTCCTGGAGGAAGGAAATGACAGATCTGTGATGGTCAGTGAAAAGAAGCTTTTATCTTGCGTGTCACCTGCCAACTAGTTATCACTCCAGCCTTTGTGGGTTTAGTTAATTGGCTGAAACTGATGCCAGAGAACTTTGATGTGTTATTCTTCTCTTCTTGTACCTTTAATGTTGTTCCTCATCGTACCCCCAGTAGACTCCGAGCAGCTGTCAGTGATGGCAAATATGCTGCTGATGGGACTCTAACACGTGACGACTGTTCAACAGAGACAGCCAAACTGGTTTTACAGTGCAACGATGCTCTTTGATCTCATGCCCGAGTATAATGAGTTTGTGTATCTGCATGGAGGTTTGTCTGCAAACTAAACATGTAGCGATTCAGAGGTTTATTCATATTCAGGAATTACAGCTTTGCTACGAGTCTCAGGCCTGGAAAGTCAAGTTTGGAAACGATGATAGTTTTATGTAACTGAAAATTAAATATATTTGGTTAGAACTGATTGTAGCCCCTAATCTTAACCGGTAAACCTCCCACATGCATATTTATGCATCTGTTTGTGACTAAAGCTTTCATTTATCTCTCTAGATAATCTCGGAAAACGCTGTATGTTTGTCCTTCGCGTAGCTCGACAACCGTCCCCCCCCGTCTGCTCCAAACTCAGTGGGTGTGTTCCTCCGAATGAGCAGGAGAGTTAGACGTCGTCTTGCCAGTTGCTGGCCGGCTGGACCCCGGCCTCTCTGGAAACTCTGCCCTGATCTAGTTTGTGCCCTTGGCGAAGACTCGAGCATAGTACAGTAATGTGCTTATCTGGCTGTGACACCGGGACACAGGTTTTCCATATCAGGCCAGACAGAGGTCCACACAGACTCGACCGGCTGTGTCTTTGGTGAGTGAAGTTTCTCTGGACCGCGGCTGAGCTCCTCTTCCTCACTGCCACTTAAAGAGGCCATCTGTAAGACTTAGCCGAGCTGGGGGAGGACCCGCCAGGCTCCTGATAAAAGTGATGAGCTGTAAAATCGAGAGGGGGAGAGGGAGGAAGGGGGGGCAGCTGGCTCCTGCCTGCTACACTGAGTTTCATCTCGTCTGCTGGGAGACGAACCTTCCTGCTCTACCTGTTCCCCGCTGTCACTGTAAATGGGTTTGTTTATGTCTACAAGGCCGTGACAGCCGTACAGTCGAGGCCGTTCGGAACGCGCTGCTTTAGATCCGCCCTCATCATACTATCGATCCATCATTATTAGTGGAATTGTTGGCGTGTACACTGACAGTTTCCGTGGCTTGAGCAATTTGTGTAATTTAGAGATTTTCATTGGCCAATTTACATTTCAAGTTCAGCAGAAAATACAGACAGACTTTTGGTAAACTATCATCTCGGTTGTCTGTCTGTCTGTCTGTCTGTGTGTGTGTGTCTGTGTGTGTGTGTCTGTGTGTGTGTGTGTCTGTCTGTTTGTCTGTGTGTGTGTGTGCGTGTGTGCGTGTGCATGTGCGTGTGTCAAAAGTAATAAAAGTCTGAATACGAGCCCTCTTTTGCAGCATATGTTCGCATTTTGTCTCTCTAGCTCCGATCACAGATATCTAAGTAAACTGACTGCAATTAATCCAAATTATTTTTAAAGAAGACGCCATATTTCACACAGTAAAACAATACAATGGAGGATTATGCAAAGGAAATTGCCATTTGAGAATGTAAACTATAACTTGTAGTATTATATATTTTTTATGTAAATGACATCAAAATCACAAGTCAGGATTTACTTACAAATTGGATCATGGCAGTCTTTAACTGATGTCAAATGTTTGTTCAGTTTAACTGCATGAGTGAAGTCTTAACATGATGTGTGGCGATGTGAGTCGATCTTACACACCACAAAGAATCACAGTTCAAGGAAGCCATAATATCTTTTTCCAGGATGACCAAGTCTCCCTTTCTAAGAAAAAAATACTCTTATCAACTCCATTTGCATTAGATTATTAAACTTGAATCAAAGTAAATGGTCTTGATTTTTTTTTTTTATTTAAAATATCTTCAACCTTTTTATTTTTTAAGTTAAAAAGAAACAATATTTTCTCTGTGGTTGTCACACTTGCATCCCAAACATTAAATAAGAGAAAAGGCAAACTTCTCAAGATTTCGACGACCAGATCGTCCTCCCATGAAAGATCAACATATTGGTTGTATGTTAAAGCAGTTTAACACGACCCATTATTACATTAATTGTGACCTCTAGTGGCCTTAGTAATGATCACATTCATAGCATAACGTACGTAACAAATGTATTTATTTTTACCCAAACCGTGATCATTTCGTAAAGCTAACCAAACCGCGACCGTTTCACAATGGTGACCATCTGTTTTTATTGTTACCATGACGACGCAGATCCGGCACACCTGTCGCTGGTACTGTCCAACGGTCATATGCTTTGGCAAGTGACCTTCTCTTGTTTAGGTACGACAACGTGTTAATCGAATTGAGGCCACTAAAAACGCTCTGGTATCCTTCTGCTTTGTCGTTTTGCTGTGAGGACGTGCTGTTTTCCTGAAATCGGACCTCTCTTGGTCATTTTATGTAATAATTTTCCTCTTTCGGAAGCAAAGTCATGAGTGGGGTGACGTATACTGCTAGAAAACCTTTCAAGAAGAGGTCATCATGGATTCATGACTCTACAAAGAGTCTGACCCACTGGCTGCTTACTCTCACTGTTAGTTTCTTCTAATCACGACGACGTTGCCTAATTTTAACATCCCGTCACGATGTTCAGACGCTAAAGAATCTCTTGTCAAATCTTTTGTCACCTCATTAATTAGCAAAGATGTCAGCAGGCTACCTTTATATTAGAATGACCATTGTCCGAGGCGGTATGTTGTACTTGGGTGTTGGTCAACGCGTCATCTGAACCATGAATCGTCCAGTGATGGAATTGCTTTGAACGGGAATGAGCTCATCGTTGCAGTAATATAAAGCTCAACTCTCATTTGCAGCCAAACTCATTCGCGCAGGAATTTCTCTCTGCTATGGTTTGTTGTCTGCTCCTATTGAGTGGGACTCGACACTGTTGGTATCGATCAAAGCTGTGAAGAGTATGATATTGACTGTATTAAGCACCTATTCATGGAGTGACAGCTGCCTTTTATTTGGGATTGACTCAATGTGGAAGCCAGGTTTGACCCTGAAGTGCAACACACTGCTTCTTTCTACTTTTTTTAATTTTTTTTTTTACTCGTCAGTCAGGTGACAGTAAAAAGACTTGAAATCTAACAGTATTTTCACATCATAGAAAGCAGGCTAGTGTCTCTACAGATTTCAAGGGGGTGATCTAATGACTGACTCTGGTCAGGGAACTAGTGTGTTGGAGTGCCGGGGAGCCCTGGGTAAGTGGCCCTCCATCAACTGGCCTGTGACAGTAGGGAGGCTGAGTGTGAGGGCAGGCAGGCCACTGTCACCCTGGGGAGGTTTAAAAACCCTTTGCCGTGACAACCACAGGCTCCTCTCCACTGGATTGTCCGTCATAAACAACTGGGAGTGTAGAGCCACGGCAGGTTGTTCAGGTCTGTTCTTGATTCAGGTGGCACGGAAACTGCTGGCTCGAGTTTTTCAGGTTTTCTCAAGTACATGCATGTCCACATGCACCAATGCCTAATATGATGTCGGTCCTTCGCATGTCACCCTAAAATGGATACCCGTCACCAGGGTTTTCGAAGCAGGCCCTTTATGTCTGGCGAGTTGTGAGTTGGAGCCACTGTGGGGCAGACTGGGTCTTGTTATATCCAGACAACCCCCTCATGGGGCCGTAATTATTTGGCCCTTGTCAAAGTCAATCAGGTCTTTATACCTGCCCATTTCTCCTGCATCCGACACGCCGGCTACAAAAACCAACTGTTCACTTAGCGACTAATATGTCCCAGACCTTGAAATGTGCCATTGTTATGAGATAATCAACGTTATTTGCTTCATCTGGGAGCGGTCATAATGTTTCGGCTCATCGCTTTCAGGATCTTTATCCTCTTTTAATGTCTGTTCTCATGAAAAAATATACCCCTTTGTATTATTCTCTAGAGTCCCTATATTTGCTGGAATACAGTTTTGGTGGTGGACACAGACCACCAGAAAGGGAAGAAAAAGTCTTAAGGACACGCTTGCACTTCTGTAAGACATTTGGGACGGTGGTGCTTTGAGTTTAATACCAGTCTGGATCAAAGTGATTGACTGACTGACCAAAGGACCAACAGACAAACTGGTAAACAACAGCCATTATATCCAAGCCCCTTGCATGGGTGCTAATAAAAACAATGCAGACAATTAACTCAAAGCACACCATAATTCTTATTCCTCATGAAACTGATGGTTTTAATATGATTTTTCTGTACACTCACAATGAACTGATTTGAAACGTAACACATTGAATTGAAGTAACTGCATTGAGCATTGAGCAGTTTGCCGCCTTCGTTCTTCAAAAGGTCGATGCAGTTATACATTTGACATTTTACTGCATCGCATCTGTTCAAAAACAACAAATCCTGTTGTGCTTAATCTTTTTAAGAGTCAGATGCGAGGAGTGTCTTTGAGCTGTAATCATTTGATAATAACTCACTTTTGATTCTGTACATTTGTGTTTTTTTTTTAAATTTATTGCATGAATGGAAAATACTGTCTTTGTGGAAAGTATGAAATAAGTGCTAAAACTCATCTCAGGCTGGTTTTAGTATAAAATCAATGACACTAGAAGTGGTCAAACAAACACAAACAAACCCCCTTGTCCAAACTACTGCTGCATGTTTTTGTTTTTTTTTTTTTTTTTGTCAAGACAAAAACTTTGCAGCTTGCTTATTTGGCAAAAATGTTCTCCTCTTCTGTTTATATTTCCAACACTTAATTGCTGCTGTGAATGTCATAAAGTTACATATATTCACACTGTCGTTTTGGCTACCGTTCCCATTGGTAATGATAAGGTGCCGATGCTGACCGATTTCATTTGAAATCTGAGAACGTAGCAACATCGATAAAGCAGAGAAACAAACTGCAAGGCCAGCGGTATTCTAAAAAGAAACTGGCAGCAAATGGCATACATTTTGACCCAAATTGTCTGTTGTAACATATCAGGCCGTTCGCCTAAGTTTTTCCCTCGTACATATAGCTACTGGGCTGCGTGCTGGGAGACGTAGGGATTCCACGTGCTGATTGCATCGACAGTGCTGACTTGCTGTCCTGCGCCAGAGGTGTGCGGAGTCTTGCCTTCGTTGGCGTAAATGGACTCCGTGTTGTTTATCCACAGGCAGAAAATAAGTAGGCTTCCAGAAAGAGAAGATTGTTTGTCGTATGAAGGGATTTCCACGCGCGCACGTCCAGAAAAAAAGTAGCTTAGCTTGCTTGGGAGATGCATGCAAGCCACTTTTTTTTCATTTTTTTTTTTTTTTCATTTGTTTAGTTTTTACAGATTTTGCTATGTTTTTTTCTATCCTCAAGAGAACATAACGTTATTTTTTCATGTAAACAACCGCATACATCTTTGCAGAGTTGATTTATAAAGCCTGCTGGCATCAACAGATCATTTTTTTTTTTTTTTTCAAACTCAGGCTGCCAGATTGAAGTGCCAGGACTGTTTGATGAGATATATTTTCAAAGTGTAAAGGTGTTACCTTGTGTTTCGGTATGTGCGATTAGCACACTTAATATGTTGCTCGTGCTTTTTGGCAAGTGCACACGGAGGGCGTCGACAGCACATTGCCTGTGAAAAGAGTTTACACAAGATCATGATTTTCTTTCCATTTGATTTTATTCCTTCAGATGTTGGGAGAGCAGTTCATGCCCCGGCACACATCACAGAAAAAGTGGTGCAGCTGTTCAGGAGTAAAAGTGAGTTTACCTTCTTGGCCTCCATCCAGCAGAAGTCCTCCACGTCAGGAGTCATATTCTCCATCCACGAGTCAGAACACAGGTAATCCATCTGTAATCCTCTTCATTTTGGCCCGCAGCTCCTTTTCTGCACAACCCTTCTTCCGCGGATTACTTGAGCGCTCACATTTTAAATTAAACCCAGATAGGAATTTTCATCTTACTCTCAGCTGGTTGCAGATGGCTGTTGATGAAGTGAACTAAAGTAAAGAGCAGTGTGCAATTACTCTGCTGCCACTCTTAAGTCAGAGGGTAATGGGAGAGCCCGTTGTTTGGGTGAAATAATGCAGCGTTTTCACCTGTATGCTCAGGGCACGGAGATAACTTTCCGTCTTTTGTGTGTGTTAGATGAGCGTGAAGCACTAAGCAATACCAAGCATGCCGATGACGTTAACTCCTAACGTAGAATGTCAGGCTTACGCAATGGGTACGCGTATTTTTTTTTTTTTTTTTTTTTTGCTGTGTAGAATATTAGCAGTCTCCTATTGGCTGTTTCGAGGAGTCTTATTGAATTTGTGGCAGAGGACTGAGTGCTGCTGCAGAAATTGATGTCTGTAAGACATCAGCGAGTGGCACCAGTGAGCTCACCCCCTCAAGGCCCCCTGAGAAAATCTACTACAGTGAATTGTTTTTAAAGAGTAGGCAACATTGATTTTCCTGCTGTCCTCTGAAGGTAAAAGCCTTCAGTTCTGTAAGACGTGCATCAAAGTGAGCATGTGAGGGAGTGGGCGTATGTTGGGTTAGAGTCAAGACAAAATCATATACAGTGAGAGAGTGAAGTAGAAGGTCTCTCAGCTGATGGAGAGAGCTGTGCAGGGAAAGCTGATCTGCAGTTACTTCAGACCGAAAATGATCCGCAGGTTTGATAAGATTTGCTTGATGTTACCACGTGATTCCGTTTTTATTTGACTGTATAGAACTTGTCTTAAACTACCAAAGACGAAAGAAAGGTTTAGTTCTACCGTGACTGGTTACAACGTTAAAGTGCTGTTTACATGTTAACCCATGATTAATAATAAGCTAATGTCTTTTCTATATAATTTCAGAAATCTCTGTGTGTCTGTATGTTTGTCCTTCGCGTAGCTCGACAACCGTTCACCCCATCTGCTTTAAACTCAGTGGGTGTGTTGCTGGGGACCCAAGGTTGCGCACTGGAGAGTTTGGTGCGATTTGGACATGCGGCACGTTTCATATTAATACATTTGAATAAAAAGGCGAGAGCTAAACAACCGCATACCTTGGCAGCATCGGCCCGCTTACCTGGCTACCTGCTGTGTCCGGCCGTGTAGGCGGAGTCCCCCGTCCTGCTGCAGCAGGTTCGCAGAGCCTCGAAGCAGACAAAGTCTAGTGTCTCTTTACTCAGTTCTGCAGCAAACTGTTCTCAAGAAACAGGATTTGCCCTGCTATTAAAACACTGAAGAGCAGCGCCCAATTGGTTTCATTTTCGCAAAACCCAAAAGCCGGGCTATCATACTCCCAAAGAGGCTATTTTCAATGGGCACTCCACTATTTCTAATGATGACAAAGACAAAATGAGCACTTTAACTGTGAGCACTGTGTTTTTGTATATTTTGCTGATGATGTGTGCTTTTACTTCAGTTATTGAATGCCGAATTGTTACTTGTATAACTGTTTTCTTTGTGGTGTTCTTTGAGTTTGAGTCACAGCGTAAACCTTTTTTCTCTGCTGGTGTGCGCTCATATTTCTTCAAGCATCTCGTGTATGATCCTCCGTTGAAGTGAAATGTGTTGCCCCCCCCTGCGGTGCTTTTAAGGTCAGCCTGAGAGTTGCATTTCTGTCCCCTTTCTCACTCTCGACCTCTCCGTCAGTCTCTCTCCCTTTTCCTCTCACATTACCTGCAGGCATAATTGTTGCACAGTGGGTTGGCCAAACAACAGCGAGGCAAGGCTAAACGGGCCCAGTTGGCTGTACCGCCCTCCTCCTTCAGGCACAATGACACGCACCACCCAACACATGTAGCTCGGACGAGTGCTCGGACTAAGCAAATGTCAGATCAAAGGCACTCAGCTGCACTCAAACACACCCGGTTGTCAGATATGCAGATTCCTATGCCACTTATGCCATGCATATTGTTCCGAAATAGGCGTTTGGGGGATCAGCCCCTATTAAAATGAATATCCCTACCTTTGTTTACATTAAGACATAGCTCTGGATATTATTATATAATTTAGCCAAGTCTTTTAACCAAAACGCCAAAATACATAATTTGTCGTTGGCTTCCAATATCACAGGGCTGTATTTTGAACCAGAACCTCTATAGGTAAATTGATAATGTTCAAACAATTTTCAAACAATATGCAATGTTTCCCACACATAGACTTACATGGGCGGGCCGCCCACGTATATTTAGCGTTATTTATTTATTCGTTTTTTTTTCATCTGTCCGAGAAAATGACCCTCCTAACGCGATCGACTAACGAGTGGACAATCTCAACCTCATTCTCCTCCACCTGTGTCCGTTAAGCACCGTGCTGCACTGACGCGCAGAGATCAGAGGACTTAAACTTGTGCGTTTTGCAACGCGCCTGCAAAACGCAGCAGAGAATCTCACACTGAGCTGGAAAGAATCAGGTGCTCATGAATTAGGTAAATAACATAAATACAATATTTTAATACTGTATTTACTAAATTAAAAGCCCTCCAGTTTCACACAGGGTCCAGGTGTAAAGAAATCCATAAAGAAAAAAAGCACGCACACACTGTTGAGTTTAAACTGTTGTGATAAAAAAAAAAAAAAATGTGCGTGTTCAGTGTCAGTTTGTTATTGTTTACGACAAAAGAAGTTTATAAAGCTGGTTTGGGTGGAGCTCAGCTATGTTAATTTTTTTTTTTAATTAAACGAGTAGCTCTCCGACACTTTAATTTTGTCAAAGTAGCGTCGAGGAAAAAAACGTTGGCGACCTCTGATCCAGAGTGATGATGAAACCTCCAGTTAGTTATTTGACTTTCAAGACCTGTCATATTCCTTCAAATATTGCGTATTGTCAGGTACTATAAAAGAGATATTCAGATGCATATCAAGCCGAGCCGCAGCAGGCCAAAGTTATTGTAAGGTGAGCTGTTGAGTGAGTCGGAATGCCACATTGCGGGTGTAATTAAATTTGTCGAGATGGACTGAGCCTTGGCTGGCTTGGTGCAGACCTGTGCTCCATTGTGACCAAGGATTTGTTCTGAACCTCTGAATCCTCTCTGAAGTGCCTATTAAGAGCCC
Source organism: Brachyistius frenatus (assembly GCF_029030835.1). Taxonomy (NCBI): domain Eukaryota; kingdom Metazoa; phylum Chordata; class Actinopteri; family Embiotocidae; genus Brachyistius; species Brachyistius frenatus. The sequence goes on from NW_027210655.1 coordinate 1,059,111, forward strand.
TCCTCCGATGCCCGTCCTTTCCCATAACAACACAGGCCTCCAATCCAGCCTGCTAACAGACAGCTACTGTAGCTACTTGGCCAAATCCAATCATGCATTCCTGCTCCGTCCCTTCTCCACGTCTTCATCTTTCTCTCGACACAATCAAACCGTCCTCTCTCCCCTCCCACCCACTCTGCCAAGTCCGCTCTCCCCATATGATAATATCCTCCTCTCATCCTCCGCTCTCCTCATCCTCAAAGCGCAAACGCTTTTTTGAATGCAAGCATTTCTCGGTACCCACAGCAAAAGCAGAAAAAAAAGCTTTTTAATTTTTTTTTTTTTTTTTTTTTTTGCTTCTTGTGCCCGGCGCTGGGGAATGAGGAGGAAGGTTTATTGCTGCTCCACTCGGCTGAATAGAACAAAAGGAGCCTATTTCTGCCAAGACAGCAGTTTCCTCGGTCCCGGTATCGCTCTCATTGTCAGCAAGTGGCAGTGGCGCTGTGATGAACTAACTCAAAGCTCCGGTCTCTCCACTGGCTCTTCCCACCTGAGCACTCAAACACCAAAGATGCTCAGCTGGCTCCTCCAGCTGCTCTGTTCATCTGCCTGCCCTTTGTCACTCCACAGGTCTGTCTCTCCCTCTGTGCCTCAGTTCACAGGCACTTACAAGTTCCTCTTAAGGAAACATGCTGAGGAGAAGAGGAATTTGTTAAACTGGAGTTTGCGGTAAAAGTTTGTAAATGTTGCTGCATTAGGAAGTTCGATGCAGTAAATATCTGGCCCAGTGCAGACTTATCGTATATCTGCAGTAAGTTATGCGTGAGAGAAAGACATTAATTAATTAATCAGTCAGTAACTTTTACAGCCCAAACTGTCCTTTCTGAATACTTTTAAATCCTCTGCTCACGCTTTGTTTGGAATGTACTTCGTTTGTATGTTCTGTTGCTTTGCAAAGTGTTTGCTAAATGAACACAACCCTGATCCAGGACCTTCAGAAACCCTGAACATTTCAGTCAGCCTTCATACGAGGCCCAGGTGTAAAGTAGGAAAACTAAGACCTACCAACCATGACTTAAAGACAGGTCGTATCGACTTCTACAGATGGAAATCATGTTTTTGTTTGCACCCACCTGAAATTGATTTTGTTTTTTCCCACCTGATGAATTTCTAAAGATAACTTTCCTTCTGGTGAAGTTCTTTTCAACATTCTTCCAATATTAAATTCGTATTTATTATTCGTTGAACCAGTAAGTAGCTTTTGCAAAATCTGTGGTCCGTTAAACAAAAGCTGACCGCTTGGAATTCCTAAATCTATCCTGGAAAGTGAGATGTTGCAATATACCAGTCTCCTCTTGGGTCACATCAGTTTTTGTTAAAAGAGACCTTGTCAATCTGATAAATTAACACACAGCATTTGGTTCTACTATATACGCTAAATACGGCGGCATGCTGTTGCCTCAAAGCAAGAAGGTTCGGGGTTCGAGCCTCGGATGGGGGTGGTTCGAACCCTAACGGGGGCGAGGGCCTTTCCGTGTGGAGTTTTGTGCTTCGGTTCTCCCGGGTACTCAACAAAACATGCATGATCGGTAAATTGGTGATTCTAAATTGTGTGAATGCGAGCGTGCATGTCCGTTTCTGTCTTTTTTTCTGTGATGGACTGGCGTCTGGTCCAGGGTGTACCACGCCTTCGCCCAAAGTCAGCTGGGATAGACTCCAACTCCCCCGTGACCCTGTTCAGAATAAAGCAGCTATAGATAATGGATAGATGGATATAGTTTGAATAATAAGGTGAGTTGACATTTTGCCGAACAGTACTGTGACTTCCAGAATTGCAACTGACGATTTGATTTGTTTATCAGTCATTGGCAGATGATCCCAAATTTCTCGACGAAAAGAAACCGTTTGGAAGCTGTGCTGTGCTGCCGTGGGTACTTAATCGCTGCCTTCTCTGCCTGGATTTGATTATTTTATGCAAAGACTTCATCTTAAGAATTTCTCCAAATTTTGTTTTGCCATCAGACAGGATTTGTGTCATCTGTGGAGTAACGCTGTTACCTCTGACAGATAGCAGGCTGCACACTGCACTCCCGGGATTATTCCTGGATTACTCCGAGGAGTGCACTCGCTGCCGGTGTTTGCTCTCAGGATGATGATGCAATACAGTACAATTATTGTCTTGCATTGATTCCTTTGGCTCTCTTTTCAATTCTTTAGGCTGATCAAAAAGCCGAATTTTGCACTTATTGCACAGAAATACACTCTTTCTTGTGCAAATTATGTTCGTTAATAAGCATTCTTGCTTGCAAACCATCCTGCTAAATGTGTTTCGTGCCTATTAATAGGAATGACAACAGGATTGGAGACAGAATTTCTGACTTGATAGCAAGTGGTTTTCTACTGGAAGTTAAAGCTGAATTTACTTTTGGCCCGAAGAGCAACATAAAAAGATGACAAACCCACAGCTGCCTCTAATTAACACCGGGAAGAGCTGCTATGTCTAGAATGCTCAGAAATAGTTCCACATCTAGCAGACACAATATCAACTCTGCTTTTTCTCTGGTTTGGTTTCCACCAACTCCTGATGCTCTTATGGGTGCCATGGATTTAAGAGCTTTATAAAAAAAAAAAAAAAAAAGGAAGCCAAATGTCAATAACTGTTCCACGAGAATAACACTTTAGGGTTAGGTTAGGTTAGGTAGTTACTTTATTAATCCCCGAGGGGAATTTTTTTTTCGCTACAGCAGCATGCAGGAAGCAATAGATAAACTTACTTTGAAGAAAAACAGGAAGATGAAGCTCAACCGGCCGCCCTGAATCATCGAGACGATGCAATTTGCAGACAGAACATTAAGGCGTCCAAAGTGGGCCAAATATCAAAGGCTCTTATAAACTCAAGATAGTTTTGACAACAACATTTGCTCTGTCAGTTGCTGTCCCCATTTCTGCCAGGTTGCCTTTGAAAAGAAAACACGTGCGTTGCGCGGTGTCGCTCTGTGTCTGCCGAAGCCTGCTGGGAAGCAAGCTCGAAGAGCAGCAAGCCCACAGGAGAAGACATTTACACGCACAGCAGCCGCTCTGCTGGCTTACCGGCAACACAAAAGGCTTTCGTAGACTCACCCTGCCTCATACTTCCCCCAGACCTCCTCTCTGTGTTTGTTGTTAGCTTGAATGGCAGGATGCCCCTACCACCCCTGAGAGCATTCAGATCTCCACCACCTGTCCGACGGTTCTCAGACCCCGGGGACCTTCTCTAGCTTTTTGGCTGCCCTCCTTCTCGCGAGGGGAAAAAGCAGACTCGAAACAGTCTGGAGGAAAAACATCAGAATCCCCTGGAATGTCCTTTAACATTGGGGTGGCTAATACCACTAACTGTCTTTGGATTGAAGAGATAGTTTGCAATAGGTAGCTACGTTTTTAGTAGATAGGTTTGAGGTGTACTTTTCTCTATATTTCTCTTTCAATTTAAGTCAATTTAACAGTTTTTGGATGTTTAGAAACTACCTGAAGTTGTCATTTTGTGTCCTGTCTTAAATTAATAGCTCTGTTCGAAAGAAATGACATTTTTGAAACCATTTCAAATTTTTACTCTCAGACCATGGCAAAGAACTGCTTAGAGGAAGAAAAAAAAAGAAAAGAAAACACAACTAGATGTTTTGGATGGGACACAATAATATATCAAATCTATTAGTATATTCGACTATCGTTCTCCCTTATTTCCCGTGTTTTTACTGGCGTCTGGTTGTAATGCGTTACTCCTATCAGTAGGTGGTGGAAATGTGCCTAAAAGCTGTTTGCTAGCCGCCATAGAAGGAGGTACCAGGTTTAAACTGAGATTTAGACGTCACGATGCGAACAGCAGAAACGTGAGGACAACCGCTGCCGTCAAACATTTTCTGATTGGAACTCCCTCAAAAAAATAGATGAGGATGATGTAAAGTTAGCATACAAGTCTTCCACAGCGAAGCACCGACATTAGAGTGAAGTACCGAGTAGCCGGTCCATCCACTGATCAATAATCAATCGTTAAATGAAGTGAGTTTGATGTTGGACGTGCAGAGCAAACAAATCGCTCTCCTGTCAAAGATGGAACTAAAGACATGATCCTCATCAGTTCTGTCCAACGTGCCGGTTTTAGAAGTTGGATGGCATTTGATGAGCCTGAGTTAGAGTCCCTCCATTGTCTGTGTGTGTGTGTGTGTGTGTGTGTGTGTGTGTGTGTGTGTGTGTGTGTGTGTGTGTGTGTGTGTGTGTGTGTGTGTGTGTGTGTGTGTGTGTGTGTGTGTGTGTGTGTGTGTGTGTGTGTGTGGCACAGACTGTGTATAGAGGTGTTTATAAATGATACGCGGTCTGAGGCTGTTTCGGGGGGGAAGAGTGATTTTTGCTTTGAAATTCCCATCCCTACCAAATATTGCTTTTGCATTTTCCTGTCAGTTCCACTGCCTGTGTGTGGAAAGAGGAAAGGACCTCACAGTTCCAATGTTTGCTCTCGTTTACTTTTTCAACATTGAGCAGATCCCCTGTTAATCAGTGTTGCGTATAGAGCAATCGTACAGCAGCAACACAGCATGATTTGTTCAGCAGAGGCTTAGAGACTAATTCCAAAGTTTTCCCGAGAGAGTTTTGGGGTTTTCCCCTCTTTCCTCTGGTAGTTTTCGTGGGACATGTCGTGGACTCATTGTGTTTACTGCTTAAAAAAAAAAAATCATGTCGTGTCCAGAGAATATCAAGTTGGCTAGTTAACTGACTTTACAACATCAGTCATAAAATGCAGAGCCACGTCCTGGATTTTTGATGCACGCCTGTAAATGTGTTTTATCTGCTCCTCTGTGCCCTGTACACCACTGACTTCACCTTCTCTGGACACCATCATCCCTCATCACCACCAACCTGAGGTGGTCTGCCTCGCACAGTGCTCGGCCACTAATCACGTACGTCATACTGAACGCACTCCGGCTATAAAAAATATGAATTGACCCCCCCCCCCCGCACATCACATCACATCACATCACATCGATCTATCTACGTCGCGCTGTGCTCGGTGGTGAAAGCTGCCGTCACCCTCCGAAGCAACGAGAGAATCCGTTCAAATACCAGAAACTTCTGTCGAGGATGGCCTTCCTGTGACAACTCAAGCACAATGCCTCACTAACTAATCCCGCTCACATTTTCCAGGTCAGTAAGCGAAGGCACCGGTGTGTTTTTTTTGTTTTGCCACGGGGTCTGGTTTACCTCCCCCACCCCACTCCATCCTCTTTTTCCACGGACAAGCTCCAGAGTGCTGACCTCCCTATTGAGCAGATAATTGGCTGTCATCTGTCCTCCATGAAATAGCCGCATGACACTGGAGGTGAAGAAAAAGGACAGCATGATATACAGCCATGCCAGCACTCTCGGGCAGCCATTCATTTCCAAAACTTTTCTCTTACAGATGAAGCCACTGCATTTTGATTAAGACCACTTGTCACCCTCCCTCCCCCTCACCCCCCAGCAGCTTCTTCCCCGAGCTGTCACAGCACTTCTGAGACCCTTCTACAGCCCACAACCTCCATCTCAGGAGACCCCGGGGCCCGCAACCCCTGCCACCGTGGCTGTTTATCACGCAGCAGTTTGGGCTTCGCCATCTCTTCCAGTCTCAGCGTGATGATGCTGTGAAGAAATTGGGTAGAGGAATTTGCATGAGCACGCGGCATTATGCCCCGCATTATGAACGCCGTTAAGTCATCGCAGGTCACCTTGAATATTCATCCGTTGATTGGACGGCACCTTCAGTTTACTGGAATGGTTGGACATTTTTGGACCCCCATACATATTGATGAGAAATGTCCTAACCATTATTCAGTTCAAACTTTTTGTCAGAAAAAAAAAAAATCCACCATGTTGCTTTTGTAAAACTTAATACATAAACAGTTTGCCTGTTTGTAACAGCTGAAACCAGCAACTTCATGGAGTCAACCAAGACATACAGTAGTTTGGCGTAAAAGCAAACCCCATTATTTCTTTTCACTCTGGTATGTGCATGGATTAAAGAAATTAGATTTAGAATTAGATCTCCACCGTTAATGCTCTAACAGTGGAGAATTTAAACGATGCGTTTACCACGATTAACCTATAGATCAAGTACCATTCAGTCACAATGCAGGCTGTGCTGCCTTGAAGGGACATGATGAATTCACACACAAGGTATATTTTTAGAGCAGCGTACATATAGTTTGCCCACTACTTTATATGTACCGTGCAGGATGTCAGGTCACCTTACAGTTTCCTTGTACCATTTGTCAGTGTGCAGAATTTTTGCTTTAAGTAGTGTGTCTCTGCACACTCCCTCCAAGACCAAGTCCTTCAGTTCAGAGTCAGAGGTGGAAGATACATTCACTTAAAGTAATTTTTGAAGTTTGCAGTGTTGGAATAGTTTTAATCCATCATTCTTTATTTCACGGGTCCGACTAGCCTTGAGAGAAAAATCCCTTTTACTCTGCTACATTTTGACAGCTTCTTGTAGGCTCCTATTTGTTATATCATGCCTCCGTGCACATTCCGCTAAGCAGGTGGTCGGCTGGTGCTCTGTATTCGTGTCGCAGCTACATCCCCTCATGACTCCATTCACAGCAGGACAATGGCTGAAGCTGCAGTGGGAGGTTCAGATGACCCTGTTTTCTTTTTTACCACTGTTAGAGTTTGGCATTCATATACAGCGCGGGCAGCTCGCATTAACAGCTCGGAGTGCAGCAAGAGAACGAGTAAACACGGGTCTGAGGTCAGCGCATAAGAGAGCAGCGCTGACACCGACTGACAGAGCAAAGTGGATCGGTAGTGTTGATGCTAATGAGTTTAGTATAGCGCGCTTCAAAACTACTGCTGCTGCTGTAAAGCGTAAAGAAAGGCAAACACATGTATTTAACAGACAATTAAAAATGTAACATCAACATTATCGATGAGCCTAAATGAGACACCTGATGTTTGAAAATATTTTTTTTTCCAATTGACACTATATAGTTATTTCACAAAGAAACGACAACAAGTCTCATCTGCCAATTATGCAGTTCTAAATGTGTGTCAAACTTTTGTGGATTATATAGTTTTATGAGTTGCTGTGCTGTCGGTATAGGTCTGTTTTCAGACAGATTTGGTCACTTCAATCTTACTGAACATATGGGGTTGGTATCAAAGTTTAAGGACAGACCTGGGGGTCACAATAAATGTGCCTTTCTGGCCTGCTAGTAGGTGCAGTTTGCCCAGTTTGAACATAGGATCAATGACATAAAGCAACCCGGTATCACAGCAAAGCGTGAAATACACATGCCTGTCCACTACAGCAAAATGTGAGATAATCACACTTTGGGCTGTCTAGGTGTTAAAGTTACACGTTTTGTAAGCGTGAAACTTACACGCACGTAATTGTCATCTGACGTGGGATCATGTGACTAAGGTCCAGCAACAAAGCTTTTGAGACCAAGTACAAAGGACATTTTTTGGCAGTCTTAGTATTAGGAGGGGCTGGATGATGAGTTTCAAAATGTAGGAGGTGTCAACATTTTTCTTGAGTTGTTTTTTGTTTCCTAACCCCAACCATGTTCTTATTTAGAAACCCCAGCCACATGTTTTTGCAAAAAATATATGTTTTCCTTTAAATCAAATGGCTCAAAGCATGCAGCAGGTTTAATTTTCGTCCACTACAGGAAAGCGGGACACTTTCACGCCTAGACAGAGCCAAGCGTAGTCGTCTCACATTTTGCTATTGTGGACGGGCGTGTCTATTTCACGTTTTACCGGGTTGTGTATATACGGGTGATAAAAGCCTCCTTAAAATGTAGAAGGCCCCTACTAGCTTATATATTTGAGGCAGATATGTGAGGATAACTGCTTATTTAATAGTCTGACAGAAGTCAAATTGCAGTATAGTCTCATTATGATGTCATCTGTCATCAACTGGAATCTCCTATAGGTGTGATAAACCCACTGTACATGACCAGACATATAAAGTTACTACTGACGAACACTTTGAAGTGTCTATCAGCTAAGGAGAAAGATAATTACTGAACCTCAGGTGTTGGTGGAGACAAAAAACAGACCAAAAAGGAGAGTAAATATTGGAATATTTATCAGCTGACTCGAAACATGACTCCAAATGGATGTAAATTAAGCTCTGAATCTCCTGCATTTGTGAACATGTGACTGCTAACTGGTTCACCCCATCAATCTAAGAGATGATAACAAAGAAGCCTTTTCTTTTGCTTGGCAACTGTGGTAGCGATGTCCCAGTTCAGGGCCTTTTTTCCTCTGAAGCCTTTTTACATCATAATGGAACAACAGGGCCTCCTACTTTTGAAAAGATGCACCGAATGCGGGTGGAAGAGCAGCAAACTTTTGTAATAATTTTGAGGACACAAGCAGTGTTTCCCAGGCAGCCAGCCATATTCCATTCAATATTTTAATCTATTGCTGGCATTGTTTAACAGAGTGTTTAGGGGATCCAGATCAACTGTACCTTGTACCTACAACACCAAATTTTGCTGAGATCTCACTCATGCACATCTTTTCAAGTTGTGTTAAGAAAACAAGGGCTTACACAGTGATGTAGTTTTGCTAGCCTGGTAGAAGCTAGCAAAGTGGTAGAGGAAGACATTTCTCCCTCTATCACTGCCAGACATGTTTTGTTTTGTTTTGTTTTGTTTTGCTTTGTTTGATATGCAAACATGAATTTTTTTTCCGTGTATGCTCGCATTAGGAGTCTGTTAGATCAGCTCAGTTGCCATTAGGAAAAAAAAAAGCGGCTATGTACAGTGCTTTTCTTTTTGAAAGGATCAGCAATGAAAAAGAAAGCCTTTAAATGGTGATAAGTCTCATTTAAAAAATGTTTTTGGTACAGAAGCACCAAAACAGATATGTCATTTTTAGAGTCTGTCAGGCTCCGCTATTCATAACAAACGGACTGCCTGCCAATAGATTATTCCCCTTCATTAAATATGTTGTAATGCGGTCATACAATAGCTACCACTAAATACTTCATAAAATAAACGCTTGCTGTGAAGTGGAGTTAATGCCTTTGATGATTATTTCAGGAGTCAAATCAGGATAGCAGTGCTTCTGCTCATTCAGTGATTTCAGGGCTCTCGAAAGCCCCGGGGACGCTTCCATCAGTGGGAGAGGCAAAGCTGGAGAGTTCTCGTTCTCGCTCTACACCTCGTTCGATGCAAATGATTCTTCTCCGGCTGACAAGTATCAACGGCTCGGTCTCCTGCAGCATGATAGAGACGGGCTGTCAGGTCGGTGCCGAGCGCCGGCACAGAGTGATGTATTCATTTAATCTCGGAAGGATGACAAGCTGTACAAAGGCAGCCGAACTGGTCGTCCATACCCATACCCACACCGGCTCTACTTCTCTCTCTCTCACACACACACACACACACACACACACACACACACACACACACACACACACACACACACACACACACACACACACACACACACACACACACACACACACACACACACACACGTCTAAGCAACTACTCGATGCGTGCAAATGCAATTTAATCTTGTAGAAAAAAACATTTCCCTGAGATGCTTGTTAATTTACTGTGTGATAATTGTTTTAGTGAGAACACAGCCTGCTGTGTGGGGGGTTGATGGCCCTTCATTATCTCTGTGGAAATGTTTGAGCTGAGCTGAACCCTACAAGACACCAGCTACTGATCACCGCCCCCTCCTTTCATTTAGTTTGTCTTTTCTTTTCTTCATTGCAATGATTAATTGGCTCATCTTCAGTCTTAGTATGCAAGAATACAACACTGGTTCATATTTTTTGTATTGAGTTGTATCAACAGGCACTGAGGTAACATTTAGTCATCCCGCAACTGAAGGTACTATATTTGTTTATGACAGTGTCTTTCAAAGGGTAAGAAATACCAGTGGTGATCAAAAAGTTTTGAGACTCCTCCTGTTTTATGGGAACAAGCACGAAGCAGGTAGAAAGCTAAAAGTTGGAAAGTTACATGCGTTTTTGTGACCACTGGTGCAGGAGCATCTGCGATTTCGCCATGGACCTGAAACGTGAGCAGAAAGCACACATCAGATTTTGTGTCAAATTTTGCGGGACCAGAGGGAAGTCACAGGAAGCCAACTCCGGTGAGTAGGGGTGCTTTCAACGTGTGGCCAGCGGGTGCCTTGTCATGCTGGAGAATTAAAATGCCATCTCGCAACAGTTCAGGTGGTTTTTGAATCGAAAAACTTTCTACAGACGCCTCAGAAGATCACGGATGAACTCGGTGTCGACAGTCTGACCCTTGGGGGGATGACGACTTGGTGCACAACCTTCTGAATGTCAAAGAAAACCATCTCGAAGAATTTTTTATCTTAGACACCTTCGGTCTTGAATATTGAAGTTCAGCCACTCTTGTCTTACTCAAAACACCTCGCTCGGGTCGTTGCTTCATTGCCGTAGATTTTCTGAAGCATTTCAAGGTTGTTTTTGACTGATTAAGTTTGACACAAAATTCGATGTGCGCTTCCTCCACAAGTCCAACGTGACATCGCAGGTCAGTGGTCTCAATCACACAGGTACCTCAGTAGCTGATGCTGATCAAGGGATGTAACTTGGAATACTTAGTGAAGTTATAGTTTCCACCTGCTCCGTGCATGTCACATTGTTGCACCAAGAGCAGCAATCTCTGAACTTTTTTTTATTGCCAGCCTTGTTTCTACATTTGAAAAATTATATTTCACATGCAAAATTAAATATTTAACTACTGAGATGTCCAAAGACCGTATGTACCCGTTTTCATGTGTTACTTTACCTTTTACATTTCAAATATCGGAAAGTCATGTGTGCCTTTATCGTGTGGAGTTTTCACGTGTATTCGAGTTCCATTTTACGTTAAATGTGTTTCACAATCACCATGCAGTTTTTTCTCAAGGAAATTTAAAAATGTATTTGTAAACATTCAGATAATTCCGATTTGTAATTTTAATTATGAAAAAAATCAGTTTCAGGTTGGGACGCGAAACACAAGTTCAGACAAAATTTAAACAAATCTCCAGGCTAGCAAAACGTATGGTAATTGGACCCAAACTTAATTTTGTAAACATCCTTCACAGTTTCTAGAATGATTTCCTGGTTCAACTTTGAGCCTCTGTGCTCACTGTAGTTTTGGTATGTGTGGACAGTTTCCTTTTTGATTTTTGTTTGTGTTGAGTTCTTATGAGTTCTTCTCAATTTCAATCATTTTCCAAACAGGAAGATGGATAAATCTGCTGCCCCACAGCTGCGATTGATATTCTGTGTAGTGGGTTCACTCTCTGTTTTCATAAATATGCATGAGAGGTGTTGAGCTTTGGTATTGAATAGGCTTGATCCCTGTGTGAGTCTGATTTTTTTTGTGCCTGAATATATTGGGATAGGTGGGGTTGCGGGCTACATTTTGGTTATATATTAGAGAGCCACACGGGCTACATTATATAGTTTTTGTGTGTGTATGGATGTGTGTTTGTGCTTAGGGGCCAGAGGTTCCAGTGTTGGGGTCATTTGCAGCCGCGGGGAAGCTGAAATGTCAAGACCGGTTGCCCGCGGCTCAGAACTGCTGCTGTCTGTGGCTGGCTGGCTCTTAATTTAGCATGGCTGATGAGGATGCAGAGTAGAGCACACATGGTGCCGAAAAGAGTTACATGTTGAACGCCTGCAGTCACCCGACAAAGTGAACATAGCACCGTAGGTTGAAATTGAGACGGAAATATCTCTCTTTTTCCTATTTGCTTAGACATACTGCTTTACTTAAAGCTTACACTGAGCAATCGCCTCAGTTGTTAATGCTTCTAGTCACTGCCCTTCATATGTGTATACACATTGTTGTTACTTCAGCTGGGTGTAGCGGTGTTCAGCGGTTAGGAGGGCATTTTTTCCATTAATATTGGATCAGCAAAGTCTGCCAATGCGATTGTGGTTTCTACCAGACCATGGTTAAATAGAGATAGTACAAGGTTGAACAACATTGAATTTTCATAGTATTATAACAGATTTTCATTGTGCAAATATATGTTTGCTCAACAAGCAGTAAAATAGATCTTATGTCCAAAAAACCTGTTCCCTATTTATGTGAAATTTTAAATCATGATATTCATGATAATCTTCTGATGTTTCCTCATGTCAGGTCATTTTCCTCCTGACCAACACTTGATTACAAGGTTAAACAAATGAGATGAATGACTTTAATGACCTGAGGCCAAAATGTCTACTTCTACCATAGACTGTATATAAAAGTGGACGTAGCTTCCGGCTATGAAAAATGAGACCAATGCGGAAGCGGCTTAAGCTCCAGTACCAACGGGTGCCACTGGAGGTTGGCTCCAGAAAGCCTCCGTCTCCATAGACTCCCATTCAATTAGTATCATAAAATTCTAAGTTAATAAATTTGTCCACGGGTTATCTCGGATTTCTATTTTATTTCCTGATCATATCACTTAAAGGATTCCCACCACTTTCCACTACTATACTTTCTGTTGGTGCCACCCTCAGATAAAGATGTCAGCTTTATCTTTTAATATGTTACTGTAGACTGACTTACAATATCCGTAGAGCATTGGTATTAAAGTTAAAAAAAAAAATAATCTCAACGACATAAGTGAAGAGTGGACATTTATTTTTTCTCCTTAATTCTGGTAAGTCTTTAGGCTAAGCAAATTTTCACTTCAAAAAAATTGTTGCCCATATTGTGACTCAATTATTAGACAGTTGGGTTACTTTTTCTTCTTGACTTTACTGATTAAGTAATCGACTGATTGTTGTAGCACAAATTTACAGGTATTGCAAGAGGTACTGTAGAGGCTTTCAACCTCCTTCTGAACCTAAAATATAATTAATTTTCATCTTTATTTCTAAAAAAGGTTTAGAGAATCTGCAAGCCTGCTTTGGAAAAGACCTTGGACATGTAATATAAATTTTGACTTTATTAATCCCAAAGTGGGAACATTTTGTCATCACAGCAGCATAGAAACACAAAAAGGTGCACACAGTAACAGAATAATTACAAATACGTATACAATAAAATAAGGTAGATAAAATTTATTTTTTCGTAAAAAATTAGAGCAATGAATAAACACACACACGATATACACAAAAACAAATGAAATAAAATAAAATAAATAAATACAGCTTGGGATGAATGGAAAGTGTCAGGTGCTATGAAATGAAATGAAATACAGGGCAACGTTATTTTAGGGTGGTGTTGAAATGCATATTGGATATTTCTATACTCCACATAGACTTTGTCAAGGAAGCTGAGCATCTCTGACCTCTGACCTCTTCTCTTCCCCTGCAGCTACTTTGAACTGGAGAGCAGCGGGGTGAGAGAGGAGATCCGCTACCACTACCGCTTCAAAGGCAAGCCGCGCTCTGAGTCCTTCCCCTACCGCCTCGCCGATGGCCAGTGGCACAAGATCGCCCTCACCATCAGCGCCTCACACCTCCTGCTGCACGTCGACTGTAACAGGTAACACACACACACACACACATCACACTTGGAAACACCTTAATGTCGCTGTCACGAGCGGCTGCGACGGTTTGTTTTTGCCGTGCACCTTTGAAGTGACATGTCTAATGAACTGTCAGTGTTTATCACTGTAAATGTAGTGTCTCTGTGGTGACACGCTGTTAACAGTGCAGACACTGAAACATCCAAGGACTAATTAACATGCACACGCACTGTAAAAGAGAAAGGTTGTATCGTTATATAACCTCCTGTATCTCTGTATAGGCTGGGTGTTGGTCTTATGCTGTTCCTCAATGAAGTGGACGCTAACAATGATATAACTGCTTCATTGATTGGCCGGTGAGGACCCTTCTCTAAAAGGAGCATTCAGTGAGAGCTGATCTATAAACTTGCACTTCAGCTGTGACAATCTTCCTCGTTCCTCACATTCCCTCCCGAGAGCCGGGAAGGCATCACTTGTCCTTTTCTTAATTCAGTTGCTCGACAGACATGCTTGCGAACGAGCGGTGTAAATTTGAGAAGCGGTAACGCTCCGTCACCTCTTGTGGATGAAAAAGCCATAGGACGCACTGTAGTATCGATTCATCCCAGACGCCTATTATACCCATCAGGCCGGTGGTTTGTCGATTAATTATTGCTGCAGTAGCTGTCTGTTAGATAGTGAAGATAAAAGAGGGGATCGGAGTGACATTAGGCAGAAAAGATCAAAATATAATTGGATAAAATTGGAATCAAAGGTTTTGGTTGTGCATTTCTTTGGAGGAGATCTGATGTAATTAAGAGATGGTGAGACTGAATGAGGTTGGTTTACAGCTACTTATCATCTGGTTGTAGTTTTGAGTGGTATGAAACTGAAGGTTATTACTAAGATTAGCTGAAGACTGTTTCTAAATCTTATCTTAAAACACATTTTTATTAAGTCTACTCATTTCCTGATGAATGCTGTATCTTGTTGTTTGCATAATACAGCTCTGCCATGCTACCGACATACAATCTCATGCTACTATTTTAATTTTACATTAAGTCTCAATTCAATTCAATTTTATTTAAATAGTGCCAAATCACAACATAGGTTATTTCAAGGCACTTAACACACTTAAGCCCTTTTGTTTACTTTACAACATTATTCAGAGGAACCCAACAATTCAACAATTCCCACATAAGCTAGGAGGGAAAAAAACATTACTTTAAGGGAAAAAAACCTCCGACAGAGGGAAGGAAAAACTCCCTTTTAACAGGAAGAAACCTCTGACAGAACCTGCTTTATCTCGCAATGGTCATTTAATATCAGTCAATCCATTGCCAGCCCTCAGTTGTACTGAGGATCAGCATTCAGTAATGAGTGAAATACAGCTCACAGCGTACAGTAGTTCAAAAACATCACACACCCACAGACTAAATCATCAAACCTGTGGTGTCTGATAAATCTCTGCTAAAATACCAGCGGCTACATAGAAACTTTTGTCTTCAGTATTTTAATAATTAAAAAGCCCTGTCAATTTCTCGAACAACATCCACCCCTGACACCCCTCCTATTGTCTTGAATGGCAAATTCGCTGCCAAGAGAGCGTCTTTAGCTGATGCTGTTCACCTGGGCCTTCATGGCTATATAAGCTGGCCCATGTGTTTAGTCTGTCTCTCTTGTTTTGGTTTACGCCTGGTTTGTTTGTTTTTTGATTTGCAATTAGGTTCAAGCCTTGAGTCGGGTTGTGTCAAATGATCCCAGACGAGCCCCCATTTGTTACAACCCGGCTCAAGGCTGGACAAAAAAAGGGAAGGACTACACATGAGTTGTAACTAAAGATACATTTATTTTTACAAGACCAGGGGTGCCACATCCACAAAGAAAACAACAAATAGTAAATAAATATTAATTTCAGTTAATGTAATTTTACCTGCAGGGAAATACTTTATGGCCCGGGATACCTGTTGTGGGACCCAAAATCATTTTATTACAATTTATTGCACTTTTCACTGTGAACTGCTTTGTGCCCCTGATGAGAAAAGTATTATGTCAATAAAAAACTTAATTTGACTGTTTATTGGATTAGTAAAATCTGTATATGACAATTACCACCTCTGTTTAGCTGTTCAGCAGTCCTTGAATTATGAATATCTGCTGATGCTAATGTCTGATAATCATAGTTTGTTAGTATTTTGTTAGTATAAAATTAAAATGTTCGCTCTGTATTCACATACATCACATACAGCTACATGGGTAGTTTGCAGCCAACAACTGCACTTTTAAAGTGTAAATTAATACAAATTCGACACTCAACTTTCACCAGTGCAACAAGTCAGTTTGCATTCATTCTCTTGGTCTCATTTACCGGTACATGTAAAAGGACCTGAAGGTCTTTATGCAGAGCTGAAACTGTCGAGATTTTCCCGGAACATCAAAGCAAGCGTGCGAATGTCAGCATACTTACCAAGCTCCTCCCACCATGCACTGGGTCAGACAGAAAGGTCCACCGCTTCACCAACAGACACTCTCAGCTCTGATTACATACAAATTATATTCAGCATGACCTGCAGCGGCACCAGCTGACACCACCTGCTGGCATATCACTTTTCAAATTGTCTACAAAATAGCAATTACAGCTCACGATGCCTTTCATCTGAGAAAAAAACACACGCCTTTTAGCCTGATGTGACTCTGTTATGAAGACAGACTTTTCCAAACTAATCTGTCCATCAGCATCATCCATCATCCTCTCAAAATCTATGTTGAAACCTTGCAGCTGTTGTATCAAACTGTTCTGTATATTTGGTCAAAAAGAGTTTAACTTGCAGAAAAAAAACAGCAGCTAAACTCTTAATCTAGCCTTGCTCACATAGCATTTGGCTTTTCACTGTAAGGGCAGTGACCTCTGCTTCTTCAGCTTAAATCCTTTAAAATCACCAGTTCCGGGGGTATTTACTGGCAACCGGGAACCTTATGCTATGTGGATGCAAAAATAATCTGTCAAATGTTCTAGTTTGGATTACCTAAAGAGCTGGAATGAAAACCCACCAAACTGCTCTGTATCTACTTCCATTTCATAAGTGACTTTGCAGGAGAACAGAGCATATTTTCCATCATTAAATCTATAGAGAAAAAGCTTGAAACCGATAAACACTGCAGTGAGCAGAATATGTCCAGAATTACCAATCAGCCTCTCCTTGTCCATATAAACTATATAATATAAAGTAATAAAGGCAGTTGCTAGATTCTCGTTTTAATTTGCACTCTCATTAAACACTTTATTTTTCAAGTTTTTGTAGAACTAATGCTGATGAAGTTATACCACATGAATTTAGAATTAGACATTCAATAGTATTTTTTGCCCCTCATGTTTTCTCAGTACAGCAACCGAGTAAATTCACCTCAATTCAAAAATTTTGTTCAACTGAAAAACAAGAAGAAATAGTAATTGCTAACCTGATACTCACTTCTATTCAGTGAAATGTGTCTGTGTGCGAAACAAATTGTCAGACCCATTAGCCTCGACATTTCAAATGGTTTAATTTTTGCACTAAATCACACTTTATTGATTTCAAGGCTCATTAAATGGTTTTAAGAATCCATAAATGTGAGCGAGGGCAATTTATCCTCACATCTTCAGCTGGACTTTTACCTGGTAGAGTTTCTTTGGCTTTTGCTTTGTTGATGCCTGTTTCACACTCAAACTGTGACATGCATTGTTTGGCCCTCTAGGTTGATATTGAACTATAAAGTAAATGAAGACTAGTAGTTACAATTCAAAGGCAGACAATACTTAAACTCCACTCGTCAATATTTATCGACTGGACCGCAACAGGAGAAGCGAGCCTCATAAACACACATTAGGTGGCGATAATAAACCGATTGGTTGCAAATCGATATTGAAAAGAAGAAGATGAAGAATAACAATGACACACACCTGCAAACTCGCTGGACTGTTCTATTACGTGTTCTCTGAATAACAGGAAGGACCTTTATCTATAATAGTACCTCTTTGAAGGACTCGAAGGAGTGAGTTAGTTACACCACTCATCGACCAAATGCCATGACTTCCTTTATCGCTGTCAAATTATAATCCCTCAATTCAAAGTAAAAACGTTTCGTACATGGTGCAGCCTTAAAGTAGGTTTTGACCCCTGAAAGGTATAATTTAACATTTTGGGAAATATGCTGACTTGCCAAAAGTTAGATGAAAAGATCAATAGCACTTTGGTGTCTGCTTGTTCAATATAAAGCTGCAGCCTGGAGACTGCTATCTTAAGACTGGAACCAAGAGGGAAAAGTCAGCATAGTTTTGGCTCGTAATTAATCGTTTTGACATTTTAGTTTTAAAAAATTAAGTGTGATTTGTTAATAGAGAGTTGCAGATATTGTTACTTTTGGATTGAGCTGACTCCCCGACTGTAAATAAGCAACTGTTTAACCACCACAACTTAGTAGTAAAATTGATAAATCCTAAAGGCCATGTTATTGCTTGTGTTCCAAAAATGCAACATTGAAAAACCAATGGCAACAACATTTTGCAGGAGGTAGCTTACGTTCCAGATATCAGAGAATAACTAATGTACATGTTCAACGTGATAGCAATATGACAATTATAATAATGATCAAAAGATTGTAAATGTATCTTGAATTGTAAGCTCATTTCGGTCAAAATTAAGTTGTTTTTTTCCCCAGAAGCTAGTTTCTTCTCACAAATGATTTAGTAAATATACTCAAAATCAATATTACAATAAGGCAAGTTTGGTTAGCAAACAGAGATGACTCACTTTCTCAAGTAAAAAAAAACAACAACTCCTGTTACCAGGCGTCATGCATTCATTGGAGGTAACCAAAGGGCACTCTAGGTAATTAATACAACACTTTCCAATGTCACATTTCATTCTCCTGCTTTTACTCCCATTAATAGCTTTAAAATATCTTATTTAAAACACAGCAATGAATTCAGACACTGTTTAAATGTCTTTGACCCACATTCATAACCACCGCCGTTGTTATTAAACAAATGTAAAACTCCATTCATCCTCTGTGTTGAGTGTTTTTTAGACGTTGCAGTCAGGAACATTCAAATTGCTCATCAGTACTATGTTGTTTACGGACTGCTTTCAGTTTATAAAGTCTAGCATTTCTTTTTCTTATTTTCTATACTTAACGATTAAATTAAACATTTGTAAGGTAATGTAATTGATTATGCAACACATTTTTATTAGGGATTTGAGCTTGGTTGCTGCATGAAAAACACAAGGAACAATAACATTATCCTCTATTTGAAGGAAATGATCCATTTGGATACCCCTGCCATACATGTCTGTATCTTTGACACTGTTCGTTACAAGAAGTAAATCCTCTGGCTTTCTGCAGGGCAGCAGCTTCAATTTGTACCTGTCATTTTGTTTGACTGCAGTGTGCTGGTCTCTGAGTCCACGTTAAGGACTTTTACCTCGGGTTAAGCTTTGGTCTTAATCTGTTGGTAGATCAGAAACTGGGGAGTTCACGGAAATGTTTCTGCTTCTGTGTCCTTCGCTGTCCGTTTTGGAGAATGATCCAAAGAAAGCATAACAGTGGTAAAGTCGTCTGTAAAATACAAAATGCTGACAGTGTACATTTTCATTTGGCTGCGATGAAGTAGTCAGTGAAGATCAGAACTTTGTACATACTCCGTAATAAAGTGATACAAATAAATGCCATCTGCACAGACATGGAATCATGCAGTATATTTTTAACATGACACAAAAAATAAAGGTTAACTATTGAAAGTATCAGCATTACAACAATATTATTGTTTTTATAGTGGTAACCATAAAAAATCATGGCATAACCGTATGCGATATCCAGTAAAGATAATAATTAAATTGGTTTTATTGTTTTGTTTTTTTATTTAAGTCTAAAGAAATCAGTTTTCTTTATAAAACCCAATATCACAACTCACATTTGCCTCCAAAAGCTCTGCAGCACATACTCAGACAACATATTGCTCACTGGCTCCATTGCAGAGATTTTGGAAATATAATCTGACAATCCTGTCCATTAAGTCACATGAAACAAGCTTCCCCCCCGATCCTTTTAACAACAAAGTGAATCCACTGGTCCCTCAATTCCTTCATGGACACGGTTTTCCACTTTGCATGTTCTGGCTGGTTCAAGTGGATCTGTGAGACATCGGGAGAACACTTGAAGTAAAACGACCATGAAGTTGTGTTTTTCTGAGTTCAGTCTGCAAAACATTCTTACATAAATGTCAACCAAAGACCCAAATCAAGCTTAAATCATCGTTATAAGACTATGTAAATATAAAAACCCAAAGTATGTCATGAAATGTTGAATCAAAGCTGCTATCTCGGTCTGTAGTCTGACATAATAAACTAAAAATAACAGACCTTTTCGAGACCTTGCACAATCCTGGCAGTAAGAACTTGGAAGTTACTCCAACATCGCTTCCTCTTCTGTTTGTTTTCTGATCACCACCTTGTTTGGTAGTGAACCTGAAAGTGAATATTGCACTAATGAATCCATATTGCTCAGGGGAGACGTCAGCATTAGCGTTCATGGACCTCTGCGTTTTAGCCCAGACGTGACTAATTGTGTACAAATTTGGCTCACCTGGTCTCGCTGCGCCGCCGCTGCCGAATCGCTCTCATCTTATCTGACAATATTTAATCTTTGCCCGTAATTATGTTTCTTCTGTTCACTGATTAATGTGGTTTACCTCGAAGCTCATCAGCTCAGTGTGTTCACAGGCATAAACATCTCTTTTCCCTGCCACTCTAACAAATGACCCCGGTCAGTTACACGGTTTTACTAAATAAATGTCCGTCCCTAGATTTATTTTATTAGCCTGGCAAAGCTGAGCGCCCCTGTTCTTGTACCTTTAATTTACCATTATGTAAATCTGAACACGTTTAGTGGGCTCTTCATTTTCCAGAGTCCATCTGTAATGGGATGGAAAGTACAGCAACACCTTGAACAGAGTCAAATGAGATGTTTTTTGAATAAAAGTGCACACAGAAAGGGCTTCAGAAGTCAGTGATCCGTCCTGCTGTGAGGTGACAGGTGTATTCATTAACATGTCCGCTTAAGGATGTCATAATAAACACCAAAGTTCAAGAAGAGCAACCAACTTCTGTCTGTCCTGTAATTATCAAATTAGGCATTTAGTAAAAGGTTTAGTGGCAAAATAAAAAAATATTGTCTGGCCAGTGGAAATGTTAAAACTCACGTAAAGGATTTAAATCTTCTGTTCTTTATGGGGAGCAGTTTTTTTTTTTTTTTTTTTTTTTTTTTGGGGGGGGGGGTAACGTAAGTGGCGTAATTAAATTACAAAACAAATTAATTTAACATGGACCTTGTTACAGTTTCTGAGAAAAATATATAATTAAATTGCAGTTACTATTAAAAATGTGGGCGATTACAAAGGGATTTTGTCTCAATGTATTATTTTAAATAAAAAGCTAATATGTAGATTACAATATTCATTCTGTTGCTTTGCAGTTTTTCGCCGTGAAAAAATGCCTTCCGTCTACGTCAAATTTTGAGCGTCCTTTTTTGATGTGTTCCCTTGTATGAATTTGAACCGCCTCTCATTGCCGATTAATTCCACGTGCATTTCTCTGAGCAACAATGCCATGACGCTCGCATGTCATTGGATAAAAGTCATTCAGGAACCAGTTAAAGAAAACAAAACTAATTGTGAACAGCACCCAGCCCCATAGTTCAGAACTGAAGAAGCCTTTTGAATGAGAGGTGAACCGTCCTCAAGAAACTCTTAGAAGTCCAGTTGCCTTTGGGTAACACTTAGATTCAACATGACCTGGATAACTGAGAATCTTCGCAGACAGTACCCAGCCCTATTGATAGTTCTATCATCAATCAGCATGGAGTTGACCTGAATGTAGACATGGTTTAAGGTTATGGGGACATTTTGGGCTTTTACTGCAGTCGGTTGTGATCTACATACGTGTGATTTGTTTTGGTGGTTGTGTTTTAAAATCAAAACACTCCAATCTTAATTCAAGTTCTCATCACAGATTTTGGAATACAAATTGACAGTGTTGAGTGCTGTTGTGAGGTTTACATAGTTCGAATTGAGTTTTTAGGACTTTTCAGCTTTATTGCCCAATTTCAAACATTTGTCAGAAAAGTAATCAAAAAAATAAAGCTACTTGACTTTGATGAAGTAACTACATTTTCAACAGAGTAATTACTTTTCAAAAGTGACCCTCCCAACACTGATGTGGAGCACTTTTTATCTTCAGGTTTTGGATGATCATCAAAATGTTATTTGCATTCTTGTCAGGGTCTGTGGGCAAAGCCGTAAGTTTGGTAGCTCTCTTTTTACAATCCGCTGTTATACTTCAAACCAAGTCCCATGTTTTTAGTGAAGCAGTTTATGCTCCAGCAGCTCGGGCTAATGCAAAATTGAATGGTACGACGCGGTAAATGTGATATATTCCTCCCTTATTTTGTATTCTTTGGCTTTGCATTCTGTTATAGATCATTATTGTCGAGACAGTTATTTGCTCTTTGTCAGTGGCGTACATTTGTGTGTCAAACTTCACCAAAGTTCCACTTTCTGATCCCTGCGAGTGAATCCATCAAAATGCAGTGATTCTATTATTCCTGTTTTGCTGGTGCGACTAACTCTCAGGTCAGGACACCTCAGCTGTGTTTCTCTCTCTCTCTCTCTCTCCTACAAAATAAATTCTCACCGAAAGTCAAAGTCACTCCAGATCAAAAAAAAAAAAAAACTTCTGCTCCGCTGAAGAAGAAATGTTATAAACTCACCCGTCCAGATGAAAAATACATTTCCTGTTTTGCTTCTGCAGCATTTTAGGAACATTTCAATGAACAGCTCAGACATTTGGAAATAATGACACGTATTGGAGCACAACATGTTATTGCACTCGAATGTGTGGAGTGAGAAGATCGCTGCAGTGTGTTCATATGAAGAGTCAACGACATTTTCGGCCCTCGTCTGTCATTTTCAAATGAATTTTTTTGGGGAACAAACTGTGTTTTTGTAGGTTATTTATCCCCCACAGTCACATTTGTGTGATATCACCTGCAGTGGTGCCACTGCAGAGCCGGGACGAGATCAGACGCTTACATAACTGTAGTGTGTAATTGTAATCTCTAAATTTTCCTAATTGAATTAGTGGCAGACACCCAGTCCGTATATACCCTTGTCGCACGCTCCTATTCATCTCTTTGTTTTGGCCACTGAATAGCTAATTGCAGTAATGACATTGGCTCTGCCTGTCACTTACACCACGTGGTCGTCCCCTGCACTCGCCGAAGGTCATTTCGTGTGCAGACCTGGCTGGTGTTTCCCAGGAGGGCGGCCTTCGCTCCCTCGCAGCGACGTCCACTTCCTGCCGCCGGCGCTGTCGCTTCTCTCCTCGCTTTGACACCGAGTACAGCCAGGACTCTGCCGCATGTGCGATCATCAGGTGCGATATGAAAAGTCAACCTTCAAGCAGCGTCCAGTTAAAAAGCGGAGGAAAAAAAAAAAAAAAAAATTCTCCTCGATGGCTTCATCCTTTTCAGGGGTGCAGCACAGAAATAAACTCCGGACAAAAGCAAAAACCGACCTTTCTTAAGATCTCGACCCCTTTTTTCACTTAGTCTTCTCCATGCCTGTAATTTCTCTCTCTCCCTCAGTGGGCGGTATACAGGAATTCATAAGACAATAAATGTCATGGCCTGCTAGGATCCACAGTATAAACATTACTTGACGGATTGAACAACTGGCCTGAAAGCAGCAGGGCTAAAGTCTATGTTTTATCATAAGGGTGGTGTTTGAGGAAAGATCACATGGTCATTCAAATGTTCATAGCAAATATTGTAATCTGCTAATCAAATGTACTGGATCTGATAATCAGATGTAGTTTATAAAGGTGACATTTTATGAGAAAAAGCTCATAGAATTTCCAAAATGAAAAGGGTTTATCCTCTGGGAAGCATGTAAATCTGTGAAACACTCCAAATCTGTCATTTTAATAGCTCGTTATTTGCAAGTTGTTGGAAATGATGTGCCGATAGTGTCACTAGAGGAAGCGTTGGACATTCTAACGGACCGGCATTAACATGTATAAAGCTTATTGCAAACAAACAGACAGAATGAATTCACAAACAAACAAAAACGTTAACACAACGTAAGACAGCTTTTTGCTGAGCTTATAACTGCATCCAAGTTTTCAGTAGCAGGTCTAGTTCCCCTGGTTGGCATGGAAACAAGTCTGGACAAAAACCTTTCCACTCATTCAGCTCATTTACACTACGAGTCATGCTGCGCACAACAACATACCATCCAGCAGAGAAGATACATCAAGAAGACACATCATAATTTGTTTACAAGTGGGAATAATACAAAAAAAACAGTTTAGAGACGTCGAGCGTGAACGGAGAGCAGCACTGTGACGTGTACGGAGCATCCAGAGTAACGATTCCCAGTTACCTGACCTGAACTGTAGTATGATTGCATATCCACTGGATTTGGCTCCTTGTGACTTCTTTCTGTTCCCCAAAAAATGTTGACACATATTTTGACGCGAGCTCTCTGCTCAATTTTTTTTTAAATTTTTTAAATTTTTTTGACAATGTTGTTGTTTCTTTTATTGTACTTTGTAGCTATATGTTTATGCATGCATTTCTTTTTTTGAATCCTGAATTGCACATTTTACTGCTATGCAAATATTTAAAAATTTAGATAAAAACAAAAACAAAAAAAAACATCTTAAAGACCCTTTTAAAAGAGATGCACGCAACAGAAGGGGAAACATCTTAAAGGAATATTTGGATTCATTTACAATTCCTATTTTCATGGTTTTTATGATTTTTATCCGCAACATTTTACTTGACAAAATAACTGCTGAAATCTGGAAGCACAGATACATTGCTACAACAAAATCTAGTGTTTAATAACTTAATAATTCCAAACTAAATAGAAATATATAAGTACTATGTTGGTCAAGGTAGATCCAAGATGTCAGTCTGTAAATTGTGACTAATGTTTAGGGTTGACAGTATCAGTTATAACTTTATAATGGGAATGAGTTGGGCAATTTTAAAGAGTCAGAGATGAAGCTGTTTTGTTTTCTTTGCTCCTGTCTGGATATCTGAGACTACAACTCATGTTATGTTTATGCATTTATGTTAAGGACACATTATTTTAATTATTTACTTTTTGTATTCTCTCCTGGAGATTCTTGTTGGAGAGAACATTGGTGTCGCTGCGACAGAACTTGTACACTCATCAATGACAAGCTTTACATGTGGAGAAGCTGAATAGCTGAATAACAATTGGACCCTATTTTACAAAATGTCTCCAGTTTTGTGGGAAGTCAGGGGCTCAGTGGGGCTTTGTGTTAGTCATCACTATACAGAGGTGGTTTGACTTCTGACAGGATTCTTTATTTCCTTGTTATCCAAGGTCAAGGATTGGAAGACAGATTTATGGATACAGCTCCGTGAGCTGCGGTGAGTCGTCTGAGTGACGGTTACAAGTTGTCTTCATTTAGCTCTGTAGTTTCCTCGAGTGAAGCAGGTGACTAACAGAGCTTAAAGTGTATACGTATATTTAATTATTCTAAGAAAAAAAAAATCCCACAAAGACTCTTTTGAAACCTGCTGAGTTGAGTCATTATGGACACACAATGGTTTCAGCCGTGGTACATTAACAGCAGAGACAATAATACGAGTGCACGCAGAGGGCAGGCTTCCAGTGGCATGGCTCGGTATATTAGCCTAGTATACCGCACCCAAATTCACTGTGTGTATACCTAGGTCTGGAAACGCTCCATTGGAATTTGTTTCCAGTTGATGCATGCTAATGAGTGTAGACTTCGATTTCATTTTGAGACTATTGAAGCAGCCTTTAACCCGTTGGTTTGACCACCATATGCTGAAAACTCTACCATTGTTGGAACTACTGCAACGCCCCCACCGCTCGCTAATTAGTCCTTCACCATGACTGATCAAACCTTAACGTCAACATGTTTTCCAGAATATATTCATCGTGAAGCCTGAAGCTGTGAGCTTTAGTCTGACAGAGACCGGCTATCTATAATTGGAAATGTCAACTACTTTTGTCCAGACTGAAATAACTGCATGCCACATTTGATGCAGACATGCACAGGATGTACCTTTTTGGCCTTTTGGGATCATGTTAACATGACAGCACACTGGGACTTTTGGGTGGAATGTTTTAAGTGATATATCTTGATATAGCTATGGGGTGAATTGGTGTCGTATTCATTTGTGACGTTCCTGTACCCTTCGGGATGAGTTGTAACAACTTAGGTGATCCCCTCACTTTCCTTGTAGGAGGATATATTTTTTTAAAATTTTGTATCTGACTTTATTTAGGTTAATGAGCAAATACCTGAAAACATCTGATGTTAAACCTACAGCTTTTGCTGCAAACTTTTCCAATATTACAGAATTCTTTGAAATAATGGCCCTCTGAAAGTTTTGATCCACTACAAGAATTTCACATTAATCTCTAGATTTGGCTGAAATTAATTGTGGAAATTAATGGTCCACACAGGGTGAACCCTACTCACTCTTCCGGGGTTTGAAATTCCGCTTTGACCTTGAACATTCCAAAAAGGTTGATCATTTTATCAACACTTTTAAATCGTATTTTAAAGTCTGATAACCATTTGTAATATTCCTTCATATTTTCATGGTTCGTTGTGCAGCTTTAGTAACTGAAGATTTTTTGTTCAAAGTAGTGCAACTTTGGCAAATTGAAAAGATGAATTGGACCAATTGGCACCAGAAAACGATGGCAGGTTGCATCAGTCGTCCAAGATTTCCTCTAAATATCCTATTTGAGATAATTAGCACGAGGCTGATTGAGTCTTCAACCGATCAGAATTTTGGTTTGAAACTGCCTGTTGTATAATTACTGATGGAGGCCAGTAGCTACCGGGTTTAGCTGCAGATAGAGCAGCAGATGCATGGACAGCATGAGAACATGGTAATGGAGAGGCGTTTATGTGGCCTGAATTAACCAGACAATTGGCCAACAGTGGAGTCTGATCCACATTATTCATCTCATTTAACCCATAAATCATCCCGAGGCATTAATGTTCAAGATGTCGTTATGGTCTTAACAGTGTGCTTTTGTTGCTCAAAGAGGGGCTGTTATTGGTTTTATTAGGAATAAACTGCCAATTGCAGGCAGTCTTTTTTGTTTTTTTTTGTTTTGTTAAAGCTCTAATTCACTGCCGCTCATTACCACTCCGAACACATTTTCAAATCTCACCGCAGCTGTCTTTGTTTCAGTTATGGTGTGAAGACTTGTTTTACCTCTCCCTGTTGCCTCTTTCATCCTGTTTTTTCTTTTCCTTTTTTGTCTCCTGGTGGTTGTGTTGAATAGTGGCCTAATTAAGCTTTCAAAACAGCTGACTATCAGTGTTAATAACTGTTGCAACACATAGTCTAATTAAATGTTGTGAAATGGGCACACTTTAGGAGGTTATGCAAAATGTTGCATGAATTAAACAGCCTTTTCTTTTTCCTTCCTGCCATTAGAAGGTCAAGTGGAACTTGCATTGAGGCACTGCTGAAATGATTGCTTTATTTATTTATTAGTTAATTGACCAAAAAAAATAAAAATATTTTACAACAATTTTGATAGTGGAAAAATTACGTAGGTCATATATCAACCAGAATGAAAAAGCATTCTTTGGTTCCGACGTCTTTAATGTGATTGTGTCGTGGAAAAGCTGCTTGGTTCTTGGAAACACTTGCTGTCGTCACAAAGGAAATATAATTATGTTGCAGCAAATGAGACAACATTTCCTCAACGCAGCCTCAAATTAAGCATTTTTATACTGAACATAGACTTCGGAGCTTCGTTTCCGTTGGTCAGTTGAAGATAGCACATCGTTTTCCGAACCAATTATTAATGATTATGAAACAGAAATCACATTAAGCAACTCATTTCCTGAAACATAAGTTGAAGCTCTCTCTGTTTTCTATCTCATTAAACTGAATATATTTGGATTTTGGACTGTCAAATTATGGTCTGAGAACATACGATCGGAACTTATAAGCATTTTAAATGATCAGAACGTGAATTCATTGAAAAAAAAATAAGGCTAAATCGCATTACTGCACGTGAGCACAGAAAGCAGTTTAACGATTAGCGTTGTAATTGAGTTTCGGAAAAGAGACGTTTGGTTGAGGTTGCATGTCATTTTTCAGGTTTTAACAATGATTAAATACTGTTCACTGCAATATTTCGGTGTCAGGCTCCATGTTTCTACCTGTCTGCTCCGTCTTGTCTTTTGTGTGGAACCCAGTTCTCCTTTTTGTTCATGCTGTATTTATGTTGTACTTAATTTATAGTTCCCGCAATGCTGCTAATACGAACATCGAGGTCGAAAAGTCGAGAAGCTCAGTGAGCCTGACTATCATAACTCCTCTAGAGCTTCTGAATTATGATAATAAACATTATGTATGCTTGTAGAGATAATAACGGAGCTGTTTTACATTCATTCGGTTTCTCGATCAAGTGCGTAGTTGGACGTGGTGTTCTGAAATACTGTCTGCGTCTTCACACGCTGGGCTGATGATGGAGAGGGAGAAATCGAGAGCTCTCCACCTTAAAGATCTCATAATGATATGACTCGCACTGCTTTTGTGTCCAGCAGCCAGAAAATGACATTCTGCTTTGCTCATTAAAGAAGGCAGTGAGCTGGAAGGTATATTCTTCTTCTTTTTTTTCTTTTTTTTTTGTACCTGTTAAGCAGCAGCCTTGCCAAGACTATCATTAGCATAAGAAAAGGGGCTGTTAGAAAGGAACGGAACGGAACATTAGATTAATGATAGAGCTGTAAAGAAGCCAAACTTTATCCGATAATACTGTAATACTGTCTGTCCATCTTTCTCCCAGTGCACTATTTTTTCATGTTTATCTTGTAATGTATCCAGCTGTTTTAATATACAGTGATATGGGTGGGCAGGTTTAAGCCATAGTTTAGTCATGCATTGACCACTAGAAGTGTTACTCCAAATGAGGAATTCAGGTGTGATGTTTTAATTTCCTGTGAAGGGCAGTGCCAGTGCCGCTCAGTGGAGCAGCAAGCATTCATTACCTCATTACCTGATCATTGACGCCCCAGCCAAAGGGAGGAGGACCGCGCAAAGAATATTAATAAGTTGAAATCAGGTTGATAATGCTACACGATGCCGCCGGTAACCTTGACCACCGCTGACCTTTGTCCTTGGCAAGCTTTTTGGTCTCGAGATAAAGTTTATATTTGTATCTCTGACGGGGAAGCTCTTTTGTTTGTCAGGGTGGTTTTATTGTCACATGGGCACACAATGAAAGCGCACAGGATATTATATCTGGCCTTTGGGTCTCTAATCAATTATTCAACTCCAGCAGAATAAGCCACATTTAGATCAATGGGTTGGCTGTGCAACCAGTGCAGCAGCTCATGCAAGCCTCTGAGTAATTAGTCCTCCTGCACCAGGCACCCTAATGACAGCAAATTTGAAATGTCAATGAAGTGGTTGTGCTCTAGAAGACGTTTTTTTTGTTTTTATAAATGTGATTCTCTGTAATGTGCTCCTCATGGGAGTCGGTCTGCTCAGACACACCTCTACCATCTGACTGGAATTTTTAATCAATGATGCAAAGTTGCCATTCCATTAAAGCAGCTGTTAACACCCATTATTTTTCCTCAGGGTGCACTTATCACCTGGAATTGATTTTAAGGCATGAAATGGTAAACTGCTGATCCTGATGTGAATGAAAGCAGCGCTAATTGGCTTTTTTGCCTAGGTTTTAAAAAAAAAAAAAAATGTATAGAATAATATTGTTAGGTTTGAGTTCAAAGCTTAAAGGTTTTTGCTCTATTTGTATGTGTCGGTTTTTAGTTATTTATCCAATGACACTGCCTACGTATTTTGAACCGGCTGCTACAAAAGCACAGTTTTAAATGTCAGTTTTCTTACTGCATATGTGATGCTACTGCTTTGCTTCCCAAACCAATTCAATCACCCTGAGAAACCCGATGGAGGCAAATTGCATCCAAATTCTACCCCATCTTCTCAGTTGAACAGCACAGCAGGTATTCATCACAGAGAGATGCAGCCTATGAAAGTGCATGACTTGAGCTTTCCTACAATGGCAGTGCCTTGTCTGTGGGATGACAAAATTTAGATAAAATTGACTATGAAGATATCTCTATTGCCATTTTTTTTTTATGGTAAGATACATGTAAAAACATAATGATTTCATAAGACTTTTTTTTTTCCTGTGTAAAGTGTAAAGGCTTGTATAAAAAAATGTCTTAAGTATTATGAAATTAAATAATGAAAGATTTGGACAGCCTTGACTGTTCTGAAAAATAACCAAAAATTATAGCATGAGTGGTTAGCCCTGAACAAGATACAAGTGAAGGTAGTAAAATTACCTTGAAAATAGTCTGGGGTTCATAGGGTCAAGCCAGCAAAAAAACAAGAAAAACATCAGTTCAGTAGGGATAGGACATGATTTTCAAATATTTAAATAATCGTTAAAGTATGAACATTTTTTATTCAATCAGTGTATGCGACTATTTGGTTGCAATGCGTTACTCCCGTCAGAAGGTGGCAGTAATACGGCGAAAGGATGTTTGCCAGCCGCCATTAAACAACATAAGGAGAAGAAGGACAGGTTACTACCAGGCTCTGGAGCTTTGCAGGTACAATTGTGTGACGCTGTGAGATTAGATGCCAAGGTGTCAACGGGAATAGTCAATTAATAATCGAATAGTTCAGAGCAAATTTCGAATACTATTAATGCTTGAAATGTCCATCCCTGGAGTTCTTTTACGCTTTGCTAAAGAATGTAATGCAAAAAAGTTCCCCAGCTCCACAGTTTTCAATATAGTCCTGCCATTGACTGTATACAAAAGACATAGCTTCCAGGTCTGAAAAATGAGGCCATTCAGCTGCAATACCACCGAGTGCCACTAGAGGTTGGTTTTAAAAATCCTCCGGCTCTGTAAGACTCCCATTAAACTTGTCTGAAGTCACTCCTTCTTATTAATTTTCTGTCAGTCCGTCTAAAAATACTCCCATCAATAATTAGGAAATAAGCTTCAAAAAAGTGTGTTTTTTGCGGCGTGTCTGTTTGATTGACAGGCCTGTGGTACAGTCAGGTTACGGCTAGTGGTGGGCAGGACGTAGTAATGTCTGGTTTCCAATCAGATCGAGTCAGATCCACCCCTCGCTCCCTCCCAGCTCGCCCAAATATGGCCACTTCCGGCCAACGGGTGACGTCACTGTTGGTAGCGTCTTGATTCCTACTGTCATACCCGCTCCTTGCTGTCAATTGGTCAACAATCTTGTCATGTGTTGAATGCATCTACATGCCTTGGTCATGACAGACACTGCTGTCATTGGCCTTCCTGAGCCTCTATCATCCAGTTGCTCAAGTATATTTTTCAGGAACAGATTTGAGGCTCTTAGTCCTCCCTATAGCTTCCTTGTCTCTGAGGTTTGCTGTTGTCTCGTGTCAGATGTGATGGAGTGTGTCATTACTGTAAGCCGTCCCTCTGTAGAGCGCAGAAGGGGTCCGGCCCACCTCCTGCAGGCAGGCGGTCTTTTTAGACCGCCTGCCTGCTGCCAGCTCCACCAGCTCGGTAGCCCCTGGTGGCAGTAAAGACGAGGAGGAGGAGGAGGAGGAGGAGGAGGATGGGAGGAGCGCCCTGCACCAAGGAGACCCAGGGGACACGCAAGCGTACATTCACATCTTACTCACCTCTGCATCTTTTTTTTTTTTTTCTTTTCTTAAGAATATATCTGCAGCTACAGTAGTTGTGCCTTATCATAAAAGCAAAGGGGCTTCTATCAACAGATAAGGTCATCGCTGAGGTGAAGTAATTACAGCTATCGGACACGTCGAGGAAGCAGGCGTGCAGTTCCTTTGGGAATTGAGCGACAAAGCTGGATTCGACTCTATCTGCATCTACATACTGTAGGTGAAACCAGATCTATCCCCAGCACCGACGTAAGGGTAAAAGGAATTTGGGTCGTTTTATCCATTAAACATGATACATCTGCCATCTTATTAGGATACGTTCTAGTTTCATAGCAACACTTCCCTTGCCTTTCTCAGCAGGGATGCTCTAGTTCTTCTCAATGAGTTTTGCTTTCTCTACTTTTGGTTCTCTCGCATCACATACAGCCAAGATATTTAAAAGAAAAAAAACAAAACGTGGAAAGAATCCTCTGTTGGCCGTGTTTTTTTTTCTTCTTTTCCATTTGGGCCTTCTAGAGCTTTCATTTCTACCGGTGGACGATTTAGACTGGATTTAACGGTAAATGGTAGTATTGAGTCAAATGGCATGCCTGCCATCCCGGAGTATAATGCCTGCGTCTTTCAACCGCTGTGCGTGGCAGAACTCCAAACTTGAGTGGAGCTCGTACAGTTCGATTCATTCGCGGCACTTAAAGAGGCATGAGAGAGACTGGCAGATGCCCTTTTTAGAAGTAGATGCTGCCGAGCTGCGTTGACAGCTGCTCCAGTGTACTGTCGGGCTTCAAACTGAAGTCAAGAAAAGACTGGAATAAGAAAAAGGACACCAGCACATTATTCCACAACACTATCTATCATCTCCACACTGAGGACTGGGGCTGCAACTAATGATTACTTAAATTATTTATCAATCTAACCATTCTTATTCTATTATTTGATTAATTCTGTGGAAATATAATTAAAAGAAAGAAAAGTTTCCTTCACACTTCCTTGTACCTGTTTAATTGGTAACGGTTTCGAGGCAAAGTTTTTATTCGACAGACGGAACCGTACATATCGGCTTTAGGCTTTTTCTGGCACATAGAAATGTTCGGCTACAACAGATCAGATGTGACTCAAACATCTGTTTCGTTAAGGAAGAGATCTAGACAGGGAGAAACTGGAGGGCATGACAGTGGAGCTGTACGTAGTGAAAGCAATCACTCTGAACTACTGAACAAGACTGCCATGCTTTGGGTGTTTCCTCCACTTTGCTGTTGGTAAAGTCGCTCTCTGTTTTTGGGTCAGTTGACTAACGATCACAAAAGCACTCCCTTGATACTTTTAATGATATCTGTGTAACATCTGAAGGGACTTACTTGTTCTTAAAATGCATCCAGGGGCTTGATAGTCCATCAAAGAACCGCTGCGTTGAAATTATATAGAGGCGATGATTACATTTACGTCTTCAGAGCAAATATAGCATAAGTATCCTACTAAGACTTTTATCACCCACTCTTACCTCGGTTTTCCAGCAGGCATGGCTTCCATTGCTTGTGCGATGCTGTTTTCATCTCATCCTTCCATACTTCATTGGGAGCGTTTCAGAAGAAAAGCGTTTTATCTGCCCGTTTTTTTTTTCTTCACTTCCTGATAATGTTTCTGTTTTGTGTTTATTGATGCTATTTGACACTGTGTGTTGCAGCCTATAGGCGCTTGATGCAGTTTCTTGTGTTTTAGTTGTTAAAAAAAGACATTGCTCCTCGTAATTATTTCGTGATTCTTCCTTATGACTTTGCGCATATCTTTAGCAGTTATTGTGTCGACATGTGAAGTACAGCAACAGAATATACAGCACGTTAGCATAAAGAAAGTGCTGATTAGCAGCTCTCAACACTCTTATGAGTCGACACTCTTATGTTAATGTGCTGGAATTCATGTACAATCACAGCAAATGGACTGTAACTGAGAATAAGCTCAATTATTACTGTAGGAGCACATTAGAATTAGTGGAGAATAATTTACATTCACGAAGAAAAAGGTTGCGTCATGCTAATTCTTGCACATTTTGTTCACAATGTATCTCCACTTTATTTCTTGTCCACGTTTGTACCTGTAGTGTTGTGTGTTTGGGGTTGTGAACCACACCTGTACTCTCGCATGGAATCATGATCAAGGTCTAGGCTCTGGTGAAAGACTACGTGATGCAGCCGTTCATGCAAAGCATTAAAATCCAGTGAAGTTTATGTTTATAGCAAGCAGCAGCCGGCAGTGACGTCGCCCGTCGGTTTGTGAACGGCCGTTGTGAAGCCTCGAGTTTGGAATTTGGCCGGCGCCGCCTTGCTAGTTTGGAGCGTTTTGGAGCAGGAAGTGACCGTATTTGGGCGAGCTGTGGTGAGGAGCGAGCGGGGGATCTGACTCGATCTGATTATAAACCCGGCGATACTCCGTCCAGCCCACCGATAGCCGTAACCTGACCGCACCACAGGCCTGTCAATCAAACCGACACGCCCCCGAAAACACGGCTTTTTGATGCTTATTTTCTCATTAATGTCGGGATTATTTTCAGATGGACCTCCAGAAAACGAATTAGAAGGAGCGACTTTAGCTCACAACACCGAGACAACTCATGGAGAAATTTTATTGGATGAGAATTTCATAAGACTACTTGAATGGGAGCCTATGGAGCCGGAGGCTTTTTGGAGCCAACCTCTGGTGGCACATGGTGGTATTGCGGCTTAAGGCACTTCCACATTGGCCTAATTTTTCCAACCCGGAAGATACTTCCACTTTTTTTTTTTCAGTCTATGGTTTACAACCTAATTTAAAAGTTTTTTAATTTCATGAGCAGACTTTAGTCAGATTTTAGAAAGTGCCCTAAAACCCAGCCCCACTTACACACACATTTTGAAGCATTTTTCAGTGTATAGGACACTCTTTTTTAGCTGCCTGCCGGAGCTTGCACAGAAACCAGTCTCCCACCCGCCTTCAGTGACTTGGCATATCCCAGCTTGTGCTTTTTGGCAGCAGATAAACGGAGAGCTTTTGAGAATTTTGTCCCACGGTGAGGCAAGCGATTGAAAAGAGACATTGACTCCCGATTTCTGACTTTGTCTCCCTGCCAGAGGAGAGACACAAACACGGTAGAGAGCATCTCAAGCTCAACTTGTGGGAAATTTAATCTGGTCTGGAGTTTAGTGCGGCCGACAGACATTGGCAGGGCAAACAATAAAGGCTGTTATTGAGATTGTTCTTTTGAAGGGAAGCCACGAAGGCTGCCAAATACCTAAATAAATTGTGTCTAACTTTTGAAGACGAAAGCTGTTAGTTTTGGAATTTTCTGACATGTAATCCTTAAATTAGACAGACATGGCTTTTGATGGCATTTGTGGCTTTATGTAGTGTCTATTCAGTCTTTTTTTATTTTTTTTTATTTTTATTTACTCTTATCAGTGGCTTCAGGATGAACTTGGGAAGCAGCCAGCCAGTGTTGCTGAAATCCTGACTGCCTAAGATTAAGTGTAGTTTATTCAATTCTGTCCGTAAATCGGTGGAAATGAGGCAGCCTGGCAGCTTATTGAAATGGTCTGTCAACAAAATATGTGCTATGTAGTTAGATTTGGATTTATACAGTCTGCCATACGGTTCTTCCACAGTTCTAGCTCGGCCATAAGGCAGCACTCTCCGCATCCGGGCGTTGTCTCTTTGCCTCAGCCTCTCCATTCACATGAATGATGGCGAGTCGCTCCACACCTGCCTGACTCTTCCTTCGGTATCGAGATGTGGGTCTCTCTCTCGCGCTCACATGCACACAAGACTGTGATAAAGGTTAAGAGGAGCAGTGGGAAAGTGGAGCAGCGCTGCCCCATTTTAGTGGTTATAGATGACGTTAAGAAGCCGGGTTCATCCGGCTCCACTGTATCACGTGTTCCCCGCAAACCGCTCGGTGTCCGCCGAGCTTTGATTCATTAGCGTTCCCTCTCTAATATGCTGCAGATCGGGGGTTTCCAACCTTTTTTCCGCTATGACAAAATGAAAGTGTCTGAGATCTACTCATGTTTAGCAACATTTTTTCACATAGCTGAACTCCACCCAAACCAACTGATTTAACCGGAACAATGCAGTGTTTCCCTTTCATTTGAGAACCCCCCCCCTTAAAAGAAACAGATATCTGGGTCAAAACCTAGTATATGGCTGGACCCTGTGGAATCTGCAGCGCTTTTATTTTGAAAGTAGCGGCGTTCAGCTTACCTGCCGTGTAACTTTGATCTCTGACTCACTCGGTAACAGACACTCGCTTTAAGGACACCCGCTGTTGCGGTCCAACCGAAAATGTTGTATTTATGTTGTTTACCTCATTTATTAGTACCCGTTTCTCTCAGTGTGAGAATCTCTGCTGTGTTTCTGATCTCTGTGTGTGTGATGGGAGAGAGGGGAGATTGTTCACTCGTTAATCGATCGTGTTGATAGCGTCATAATCTTGGAAAGGTAAAAAAAAAAAAAAAATTGCAGAAATTGATTTCTAAATATATTCAGGAGGCTGTCAAATATACCTAGGCATGCTGTGTCGAACCGTGCCTGATCTACTCAGAACCGGGTCACGGGCTGCTGGTAGTTCGCCAGCTATGGTTTGGAGACCGCTGCAGTAGATGCTAAGGAATCCTCAATATTTTAGTCCTGGTTGATTTGAAGATACATGTGGCTACTGCTCTTGATGACAGGAAGAGCGGTTTAATATTTCAGGACCAACTTCTTGAACAGCTACTTCGTCAGAAATACATCTGAAGAGAAACTTGTGCATTTGTTTTAAAAAAAAAAAAAAGCAGCCAAACCGGCGCGTGTTATGTTTTAGTACAGACCTAGTAATTGGTCATAATTATCCATCATGCCACAAGCCACTGGAACCTGATTTCATGCTGCACACATCCCAAGAAGTTTTGCACACATCAGCAGCGCATGGTGAAGTTTGGTACCTTGATGTGGAGTTGCCTGCAGCTCTTCATCTGCTCGCTGTGGCTTCCTCCTCTCATGTTGGACTGAGGGCAGACTGGATGAAACAGTGACTCATTATTGCCTGTGGAGGTGTGGGGTGGTGTTCAGAGAAGGGATGAGACGAGCTGGTTAAAGCATGCTAATTGCTGTAGATGTGTGTATCACTATATATTCATCAATGAATGACTATGCTGAAAAAAATATGAATTGTATCTCTTTTTTTTTTCTAAATAAATGAAAACTATTGCTGTTTTCCGAATGACAGACTTTCTTTAGTACAATAACAATTAGTGCTCTTACATCTTAGGTCTCTTACTTGCGTAGTGCAGGAATTTTAACAGTAGAAGTGTTGTTTCAAATCGCACGCTTCCGCTTTGCACTGACCGGAAATAACCGCAGCATGTGAACGCATCACCCGCCAAAATATCTGCAGCTTTAACTATTTTACCGAGAAATGAACGTGTTCTCGTGTACTCTGTTTAACACACTCAAAAAACACAGATGACTTCAGTCCAGCAGCAGTAGTAAAAAAAGAAACACTTATGCCTGGTGTTCAGGAACAGCTGCAGTTTCCTCAGACGCCTTAATTTGAAAGTTTTTCAAGTCGGTGGCCCCGCCCCCTTTCCTCTACGTAGCCAAAATGGCGACTGTTTCGGGTGGAAAGTGTCCAGCGTCTCACACTTCCTTCTTTGGACCGTTTTGGAGTGCATCATCCTGGTACTCGTAGTGCACTGCTTGTTTCTGTACTTGGCAGGGTGAACAAACGTATGCACTCAAACTGAGTGTTTGGTATGTAAGTATGCTATCTGGAACACAGCTTATATGCAAAAAGGTTTTTATTGAAAAAAAAAAAGTTAATCCTAATACGATTAATTCATTGTATTTGCTCACATTCTCTTCTCCTCCGTGGGTTTGAAAGCTATAGCTGCTACTCGGTGCTGCGCCGTGGTGATAGAAGAGCACTGCGCATCACACTGTACAGTATGTTGACTGGTGTGTCACCTGCACTGCGACGACAATTAGGTGTTGACGGCTGCGGCATCTGTTGTCAGACCGTGCAAACGCGCCTTTGAGCACATCGCCATTCTAATTGGCTGCTCTGCAATGTTCCCCCTGTGAGAGTCCCAGCCAGTTGACGAGAGGCGAAGGTGTGGAAAGCAAAGACAGAAGGGTGGTGTAGAGGAGCGGGGGGGGGGGGGGGGGGACGAAAATATGGTACGATCACATGACCTCTACATTCTCTATCGCAGTGACGCCTCGCCCAGCAGGTGGGAAATAAGCATAAACAGCATTGAGGCACTGCAGCAACTAATGAATAGGCACCAAATGTGTGCACATACATACATGCATATAAGAAGAAAACAGGCCAGCCTACTGTTGTTTTTAGCGGATTCTCTCAATCACCGAGAGAAATTTGCTCTGTTATTATTATTATTTCAGAGAGAACTACTTGTATTTCTGGCATGTTTTCAGTATGATATTTCAACCCGGTAACACCGCAAAATGTGAAATAGACACGCTTTGGCCTGTCTAGGCTTGACAGTTTCATGTTTTCCTGTATTCAAAAATTAAACCTACTGCATGCATACAGTCATGTGATTTACAGGAAACTTTTAGGAAAAACACATGGTTGGTGTTAGGAAACGAAAAAAAACAAAAAACAACCTCAAGAACAACGCTGTCACCTCCTGGATTTGAACCTTTGCCTCCTGCATGGCAATACCGCCGAAAAATGTGCTTTTTTACTTGGTCACATGATCCTTTGTTACGTTACTTTTACGTGCGTGTAAGTTTCACGCTTAGAAAACGAGAAACTGTCACGCCTAGATAGGCCAAAGCGTGGCTCCCACACGATTTGCTGCAGTGAACCAGCTTGTCTATTTCACGCTTTGCCGTGAAACTGGGTCGGATATTTAGAGTTTCTAACCCACCTATCATTTATCACATGCGAATCTCTCCCTTGTTTTGGTAGCATCGACTTGTTGTATTTGTCATAACCGTGAATCAATTTTGCGTTAAGTAATGTTTGTCTACTCGAAGCCATAACACACTCTGTGGAACAATATCATTATCTTCAGCTCTTACGGCTTGTTTCAAATGTTAATTGCATATTGGCAGTTGTTGTAGCTTTGATCTGCCGGCTTCGAAGAAAAATACAGCTGTATTGTTTGCTTGCTAAACGTCTTGGCTCGCCTTTGTACAGGGAAGGCAGCTTTGTTTGCCCATGGTTTTGTTTTGGGGGCTGACAAGTGCAGACATCCAGGGATTAGCCTTACTAGTGATATGTTGACATCACAGGGAGTCATTTCACTCAGTGCTAAACACAAAAATACTGCTTAATGGAGCTTTAAGTACAAGCCAAAGAAATGAAAAAAAAAAAGACCAGGATTTACAGTATGTGCATGGGATGGTGACGGTCATATATCAGGACCAATCACCTGCCCAGACGCTCACCTTTCTGGCTCACAAATCTCCCTTTTGGAAACAACCCCCACCACTAATAACAAAAACAAAAAAAAGTTGTATTTTGTATGATGACCTATCGTCCCTCCACTTTCATGGGTCCTCAGTATATCCCTAGT
This sequence comes from Brachyistius frenatus, assembly GCF_029030835.1. Taxonomy (NCBI): domain Eukaryota; kingdom Metazoa; phylum Chordata; class Actinopteri; family Embiotocidae; genus Brachyistius; species Brachyistius frenatus. The sequence goes on from NW_027210655.1 coordinate 1,097,871, forward strand.
AAAGCCTGCCATATTGCGAGAAGTGGTACTGCGATCTCTTTTGAAAGATCCAAATAAGTAGTATATTACTGGATGTAATGCCCTTCCCAGGGAGCTGAAATAGAGAACAAGAGAGGAATCAGCTGAGTGTGTCTGCGAGGGCTCATAGTGTGAGAAGGAGAGGGGGAATTGTTCTCTGACATCCTCACCGAGGCCCATTCGGAGCTCACCGCCATCGTTAAGCCCACCTTCAGTGCAAGGGAGGAAAAAAAAAAATGGTGCTGAATGACGCGGAGGATGTTTGCCTTGATAATGCCAAAGCCTGTTTGTGTCTCTGTCAGGAGTCGCGCGGTTAATCCAGCCCACATCCCAGGTCCAGATATCAATACCGTGTTAGAGAGCCGTGGGGCGAGACTGCCTGTCATGCTTGAGGAGAGGAGGCTCTGCTCTACGCTCCCATGAAAGGAGAAGGGGAGGGCGGGCGGGACGCGCACACACACACACACACCAGTCTGTTGGATTTACTCTGGCATTCAGCTGTATTGGATCAGTGTTCCTGCCAGACCGGGGACAAAAAGAGGAAAAAAAAAACAAAAAAAAAACCTTGTTTGTGTCCGTGTCGTTATCATAACCAAACATTCTCCTCTGGTTTGTTGTTCCCCCCCCCCCCCCCCCCCCCCCCCCCCCCCCCCCCCCCCCCCCCCCCCCCCCCCCCCCCCCCCCCCCCCCCCCCCCCCCCCCCCCCCCCCCCCCCCCCCCCCCCCCCCCCCCCCCCCCCCCCCCCCCCCCCCCCCCCCCCCCCCCCCCCCCCCCCCCCCCCCCCCCCCCCCCCCAGGATTTATGAACGGGTGATAGACCCTCCTCAGATGGAGCTCACCCCAGGCAGCGGAGTGTGGTTGGGCCAGCACAGCCACAAGCACGGTCTGTTTAAGGTAAGACTCCACAGATGATGCACACGCACACACACACGCACGCACACGCACGCACACACACGCACACACACATATACACAAACGCGCACACACTCACTTCGCGTACCAGAACGTGCGCCGCATTCACTATCACCTGGTATAATTGGCCATATTTGCAGCGGGCTGTGTTGGTGGAAGAAAGCCAAGTGTAAGATACAAGGAAAAAGAAGTACTGAAAGCTCATAAGAAGAGCTGCAAAAATATATAAAAAAAAAAAATAGAAGCTCAGCGTGTGCTTTGAAATGCTTATTCCCGAGCTCACCGCAATCTTGTCGATTTCTAATCGTTGCTCATTTTCTCAGGCTCCTGCGCGCACTCACAGCGGGGCAGGGACACGGCGGAGTATCACCATGCTCATGATATTCCTCCCTCTCCTGCCCACCCGCCATGCAATCAATGGGCCTTGTATTTTTTATTATTATTTTTTCTTCTATGTAAGATATTGATTAGCCACCAGGCCTTACTGTGCTGTAAATTACCCCCCCCCCCTCTTTTCCCCCCCGCCCATTATTTGACACGGCTGCTCACGAGCACTGTTCCCGCTCCGTCGGCCTCCTCCTCCTCCTCCTCCTCCTCCTGCATCGAGACTTCAATGAGCTCCCTTCTTTTCTGGAGGAAAGGCTTCTTGGTCTTTGAAAGACGCAGCTCCATCATCCCCAGCTTCAATATACCGCAGTCAGCTCGGTGCCGGGGAGTCTGTTTACCCCTCGACGTGCGAGGAGCGCTCAAAAAAAGTGTTTGTCAGCAGCAGCAGCAGCAGCAGAGGCAGATGGCGTGGAGAAGCGGAGGCTCGTGTGAAGCGACTGAGAGAATGTGGGAAGTTTCCCCCTTCAGGTTTTACACGGGGATGAGCTGGCGTCTCGGCTGACAGGTGCACTTGTGACACCTTGAATCAAGGACCGGTTGCTCAAGTCTATCGGAGGACGCCATTTTGAGCTGCACCTTTTTTTGTTTCTAATTATCTCCTCCCGCTCATGCGTACTTATGAGCCAACGATACAATTAGTTGTTCTGCGTACACCTACAGTGGCATCCATAAGTCTGAGACCACGAGTGAAGATGTTGCCCGTTTTGCATTTCAAATTTAAGGCAACAATTTCCATTACAAAATGATACGAGCCTCAACAATTTGAGTGGAAATTAGATTTTTTTTTTTTTTATTGGTTCCATAAGTTTATCCACAACCCAATAACCCCATGTTATCCCGGTATGATCTGGCAATGTTACAAAACCCTCTTTGTTATGTCACGAAATGTTTCATTTTTCTCACTCTGAGTTGCCTCATAAGAAGTGAGGTTTGAGTTCAGGTGACTGTGAAGAAAAGCCCATGACAGTCAGCTTTCTTTGGTCTTCAGGTACTTTTTCAAAGCTTTGAAGTGTGTTTGGGGTCGTTGTGGTGCTGCAGTATGAATCGTCTCCGAAGAAAGGAGTGCTACTTCTCCTTGGTCAGGATGGTGTCACTAGTGTAGGTATCAACAGTGGTGCAATGCACCGGGGCCCTGGAGGTCCGCAGATTTAAAAAAAAAAAAAAAAAAAGGGCCTCTGTTAATATTATAATATGATGTAAAGGAGCGTTATTGTTGCAATAGTTATACTATATATCCCACATCCCTACTGTGTTCAGTTATGCTTTAAGTCATAACTTATTTAATGTATCTATATTCGTCTCGCCTTCGTCTTTTTACAATGTTCCAAAACTGCGTGTTCTTTTTCGATAAATTTCCACCCATCGCTCATTTGGTTTTATTTGCTTTATATTCCCAGCATGGCCCTTTATTGGAACAAAAGCATGCTGGGAACTGCTAATCGGTTTGTCCAATTTGTGATCACTCAAAGTCGTAACGTCTTTATTTATTTTTTTTCTTTCTCCGACGGTTCAACCTCGTAGCAAGAAGTTCGGTGAACGACCAGACGTGAGCTCGAGCTGATAAAATCTTCAGCTCTTCAGCGGCTGGTTTTGCAGGACGGGAGGTGCGTTGTGTGCTCCTCCGCGGCGAGATTGATCGTGTACTTTGCAATTATCTGGAGCGGTTGTGCGTGGACGTCCGCAGAGAATGCCTTTGTGTCGGCGGCCGCACGCGGAGGCCGAGAAGATTATTTGCGCCGCGGGCCGATCGCCGCCGTTTCGTGCTCCTGGGTGGCGTCGATTCAGTGCAAAGCTCGACCCTCAAACTTGAATACCGTGTTTCGCCCCGGGTCAGTATCATTCCCTCTTCCCTTTGTCTCCTTGCATCCGCCCATTATTTACTGACGGAAATCTTTAACTCGGATTCATCAGCGAATAGAACGTTTTCCCACCGTCCGCTGTGAAATGATGATGTCCCCCTCTTAAGTGTCTGTCCTTGTTCTCCCTCCTGAGAGACGGTTCCGAGACGCTACCCGTCCTCTGACACGACTATTAGTCAGCCCTGTTTTCATGGTGCTTTTGCTCATCGGAGTCTTTTGTTGTTTACTTAACAAATTCTAGCGTCAGTGATAAAGTGGCTTTTCCATCTCTCTGTGAACAAAACTCGATGTATTGATTTTCGGATGACGTGGTCACTTTTGTTCGCCCCCGAACGTGCTTTGTCTGCAAATGCTCCAGTTTTTGCAAAGTGTTTGGATCGCCATGCGCTCTCCCCCCCCCCCCCGTTAGAGAAACTTCAATGTCGCCTTATTTGACAGTAAAGAAGCCCCTCTTTGTTTAGAATACCAGTTCAAGGACCGATATTCTAGCAGTTCTGATTTTCACGTTTCAATATTTACTGAACGAGCCTCTGAGCTAATCAAGTCATCTCAAAAGAATCCCTTGAGCCGATACGAGTCAGGTAAATCTAACCTTTTGTGCAAAGGAGTTAAAAGCTAATTGTCAAAAAACATAGACTGGTCACAGACTGCCCATTGGACAACCGCTAACAACGGTTTGGTTACCAATTTAGATGCAATGCCTTGCTAAAGTTAGCCTTGCAGCTACCTAGCTATATTTTAGCTTGAGCTATCCGTTTTCTGTACGTGTGTGTTCAAATTTGTTTCCACTTTAGAGAAAGAAGACAAGATAAAAAAAAAAAAGTATATTCCACCCTTTAAATCAGAGTTGTACAAACACTGGAAGCATGGCGACACAGCAAGTCTGGTTCTCTCCTAAATAAAAATAAACAAAAAAATCCCCCCCCTACTACCTCAAAAGCTACTAATTAACACATTGTAAGTTTAAAAACTGGGAAAATAGAAGCACAAGTTTATACAGGGGCCTTTAGGAGACACAAACACACAAACAGAGATGCCGATGGCGTGAGGGAGTCAAAGACAAAACCCAACTTTCCAACTTTTTCGCTGCTACCCCTTTGCTATTCTCCTCACACTTCCTCAGTCGGTCCCTTCTTTAACCTGCTGAAGATGAGGGGGATAAGCAGAGCCTCCTTACGTCTCCTCGTGCCTAAAGCTGGGAAAGGGTGAGGAGAACTTGTCGGGGGAAATGGCAGAGAAAGAATAAAGAGTTGAAGAGGAAAAATAGCCGAGAGCCATAAAAGTAACGCTGCAGATAGAGATAGGAGGTGAAATAAAACAGCAGCTGTAATCTATCCCATTCAGCATTCGGGAGTGGGATGGCGATAAGACAGGCTAACTAGGCCTTTAAATAAAACATATTGAGCCCTGACGGTGGCTGGAGACGCTCCTTCGTTCTCTCACTCCTCCTCCTCCTCCTCCTCCTGGGAGCCTCTTCATCGGAGGGAGCTACTGTAATAAATTATCTTTATCTAGAATCCATTGTGCCAAGGATGCCGACTCCTCAGGGACGCTGCGAGCTCGTTTGGAGCCGGTGCTTTTTGCGAAACGCTCGCTCTTTCATGCACCGCAGGACAATAATGAATCTAACGTGGACACTGATGGAAAGCTGGAACACGTTACGTAAGGCAGCGTGAGGTTTCACAGCTTTGATCACAGTCTTGCATTCCTCTTCTCGTCGCCTGGTTGTCTGCATTAGTTTGTTCATGCTCTGTTCACGTATTTCACCTTTTGCAACATCATCATATTAACGACATGATCTTTTTTGTTTCCCCTCCATACATTACGCAGTGTGCTCTTTCTGTTCAATCAAGTAGTAGTAGAGTTCAGTATGGGGTTCATTTACCCTGCCGTTAGAAGTAGATTGGGGGGAAAAGGAAACTGGAAAAAAAAAAAAAAATCAACATTTTATGAAATACAGTTCAATTTTATGCAGAGCTGAACTTTAAAAAAAAGTTTCTATAGTGTGATTTTCCTTGTTTTTTTTGGGAGTCATTTAATAATGGGATGCGTTAAGCCCTGAATGTATAGTAAATCCCTCAATCCGGCATTGGTGAATTAAGAGTTGGTTCTCACTGAATTTGTGTGTATAGGTGTATAAATCATTTGCTGAACTGATAAATACGACACCAACATTTTACTCGTCGTTGTCTCACCATTAGCTCAACGAGTAGCTTTGGCACTGGAGACTTCAGTCTAAACAGCTCCTCCTTACGGTTCTATATCTTTGTTGTGTTGCTTCGTGTTCATCAGGAAGCCTCCTCTCAGATTTGATTGCACTTTTGCACTTTTTTTTTTTTTTTTTTTTTTTAACATATTTGGGCCCCTAAAGTCTGAATGTGTGTGTGTTTTTTTTTTTTTTTTCCCAAATTCCCACCCCTTGTTCTCGGTTAAATTGCCCAGCGAGTGTTTATCACAGAGAGAAACTCGGCTTTGAAGTCGCACGTTCGTTACAATCTACATGAAGCGCTGCGTCCGTCTCCGCCTGCACTTCTCTTAATTGCATCATTTCTGAAGTCTCAATTGTTCCACAACGTACTCTATGTCAAAAATAATCTACTTACAACTACCTGCAACATGAATGGACCCTTTCTGATGATCTGATGACAAAACATTCAGATAATCCAGCTTTGACATCACTGCTGACTTCTGTACCGTCTCCAACATAGAGCCGACATTACAGCCCGCTTTGTATGAAATAATAATAATAATAATAATAATAATAACATGGTATTTGTGGGCCTCCACTACAGCTGAGTTATTAGTCTGAGTGTCACTCCCTGGTTTTGGCTCCTGGCCACCCGCGGTCCTTCAATGACATTTATTTTCCTTCAGGCACTATAAGCACATATTTTTTTTCAAATTGCTGAGTCATACAGTGTTCCACAAACATGGTTCGGATGTTTCGGTTGCCTGAGTCCAGACAATCACCTCTGCCCAACTATAAAAAGACATCATGTTTTATGGTGCGATACAATTTTCCCCTGAAATAAAGGCTTATATATATATAACAAAAACCCTCTATGTCAAATCAAATGATGGAAGGTTTAAATCGCCAAGACTGTCCTGAAAAAAACAAGATACAGCATAAACAGTTAGCCCCTATAATGACCAAGATACGATCTTAAATGTGAAGATGGTGAAATTACCCTGAAATGTTTGAGCCCACAAAGGGTTCAAATGCTTTTTTTTAATAATCCTTTGCAAAAACACAGTTTAAAATGTTTGATGGCTGCAGGTGCGCCAAATCAATACTGTCCCCCACCGGTTTGATGTTAAACTGGGGGAGCATTACTATCATCATCATCATCATAATTATTTTCTCCTCTCTTGCTCTTTTCGTTTGTCTTTCACTCACTCCCCCTCCCCCCCCCCCGCCCCACCAATCACGCTTGTTTAATTAGTGTTGTCGGTGTCGGTTTAGTCCCCAGAGATGAACCGCAGGTGGAGGTTAAATCTTCAGACCCTGCTGGAACATGAAAAGGTCATGTTGTGCATGATCAAACCGGGAAAGAAAAAAAAACAAAAACAACGAAGCGCGGGATGAGGCCTCGCCTCTGCCAGCGTTGCCCGAAGGCAAAAAGCTCCGGCCAAACACGTCCGGCCTATTATCGCTATAATAAACAAGATAACTGGGAATTATGACGGGTAATTTTAGCAGCTATAACGGCGAGTGAACTCGTGAACGTTTGGGGACGCAAAGGAAAACAAACGATGCATAAAACTGTATAAACGCGCACTTTGCACACACATTTGCGCTCCTGCTGAGGAGCAATATTCATTCCCTTTATGAATGACTCGTAACTAAACTTCAAATCAATGCTAATTCTAATCTAAACCCTTAATGGCTCTTCCGGGCTACTTTAAGCCTCGGTTTGATAAAGTCTCATCATTTTGAGGATTTTTTTTTTTTTTTTTTCCAATCATTTCATTATGAAGACATTTGTTTATCATACAGTTAAATGAAATCACACCTCTAGTATTTTCTGTTTTGCAGGACCATCTGTAAGTACTCAGCCGAGGACACGGCTGTAATTGCTTTGTCTCTACTGTAGGCTTCAAATGTTGAACTGACACTTTTCAGCTTTACCTTGAAGATGTTTGCGAGTCACGTATTAATTTTTATTTGTTACTGCATACAAGGCTACTTAAAAAAACAACAACATCCAAAATACACCGGCTCCACCTTTTATTTCTTTCACTTCAATGTCTGACATTGTGTTGACGCTCACCTTCATGCAACCGATCAGGCGCGTTTACAGCTTCAGAGCGGGCCGTCCAATTTTTCAGCCCTTTTAGCTTTGTTTTGGTCTTTCTTACACGTATTTGTCGCTTGTTTGATTTACTGTCCTGCAGTTAAGTCTTCCGTCATGAAGTTGGTGACACTTTGTTTTGCCCCAAAACAGCATCCTGTTCCTGCTGGAAATGAAATTGATGACATCGATGACACTAAACTACAAAACAAAATGCTTTTAAATCCGTAACAATGGGCTAAAAGTTTTATAAAACCACTCTGCGGAGTTGGAGACAATACTTTGTGGGCCAATCCCTGTCATATTAAATGCAGTCCTTTGATTCAATATGAAAATATCGATTAGATGAGCTTTAAAACTGAAAGTCAGCGTTTCTTTCGTTCGTTTTAAATCCAATGTGCAGCTGCACAGAGACAAAACGATGGGAAATGAGTCACTGTCCTTACACTTAATGTGCTGTATATAGCATAAATTACAGCGGTGTAATTGCACATTCTACCATGGGAGCATGATTTCTAAATAGTGCTATTCTCACAGTCTTTGTAATGCAATGCACCATGCATCAGCCGTGTGTGTGTGTGTGTGTGTGTGTGTGAGAGAGGAGAGATTTTATGACTTTGAATTACCTACTGATCATTGACAGTAATGTGTGGTCAGGGCTCCCACACTACACCACCGGGACAGACATCTGTGATCTACACCTTCATTTCCATTCTGAGTGACACTGACAATCTCTTCACCGTCTACTGCTCACACCGACTCTCTCTCTCTCTGTGTGTGTGTGTGTGTGTGTGTGTGTGTGTGTGTGTGTGTGTGTGTGTGTGTGTGTGTGTGTGTGTGTAAGGGAGAGACAGAGTGTGTTTGTTCTCAATCTGTGCTGCAAGCCTGTTCGCCCCAAGGCCCCTCCATCTGTGTCTCTATGTGAAATAAAGGCAGGTGTTGCTTGCATCCAGCCCAGCCAAACGCGCTGGAAATGGCTTTCGCATACACGCGTAGCCTAAAAAGCAGAGGCGAGGATGCAGATTGTGCTTCGAGGTCTTGAATCCTAATGTCCTTCCAGCGTGTTCTTTTGAAGGAACCACTTCGGAGGAATGCTGAGAGTTGATATTACTCCCCCCCCACCCCCCCTCCTTTGGGTATGCATGTTTGTGTGTGCGGGTGGTGGTGGTGGTGGGGAGGGGCGCACCTCGGTGTCTGTCGTCTTGCGAGTTCATTTTATTTTCCATTAGAAAGAGTGTCGCTGCCCCCCCCCCCACCACCACCACCACCACCACCACCAGCAGCACCACCACCAACCCTCCCTCCAAGATTGTTCCCTGTGGTCATCATGAAGCCTCTGTTTACCAGCCGTGCAGCTGTGGCGGTAGCCTGTCATTCAGAGTGATTGACAGACAGTCTGTTAAAAGGAGTAGGACTCTGAGTTTAAAGTTATACGTCCGCCTGCGTGTGAAGTCCTCCTGCTTTAGTTCGGTTAGGAATGGATGCTGTGTGCAACGGTACGAGTTTATTTTTACTCCGTTTCTGAAACACTAGCACTTGGATGAGGGCGCACGGGTGTGATAATTACGTTGTTTTTTTTTTCTATTTGGAGACTGTTTCGTTATCGGTTGCTTTTCTTCCGATGATCTCCAGTTTTTCTACAATTCAAGATTCCCACGGAATTAGGCCAAGTTTAGATTTCGGTGCAGTTTCAAATATTTTTGTGTGAACGTTTTTCGTGTGTTGTTGAAAGCAGATCTGGGTCCACATGCAGATGAAATATTTCTAAATCTTATGCGTTATTAAAGCAGGTTTAAAGAATTATGCAGCCTTCAGAGAGGTAGACACTCTCTTGTGCTTTTTAGTTCAGCTCTTATATGAAAGCACTACACTTGATAAAGATAAAACGGAAAAGCCTTTTTATGTTCTTACTAATCATATATCTGGCTGTTACTTCTTCTTGTATCTGGCATGCAGAATGTTTTTGGATTTATTTGTGCAGGTTTTTAGATGTCTGTCTCTGAGGCATCTGCCTCTATCCCAGTATAATGAAGGTAAATGGAGATTTTAGTTTAGTCAGTTTTAAAAAGTCATTTAAGAAAACTGAAAAACATTCTTTACACCAACAATTTTAAACTTAGAATATAAAAACAACGTTAGGGTGGATATTTCCTTTATTAAAAATGGTATTATCGCACGGTTACTTTGTTGATCTACCACTTTGGTCCAAACTCAAATATCTCGACAACTGCTGGGTGGTTTGTCGTGAAACTTGGTACAAATATTCACGGTGCACATCGGTTGAGCGCTGATGACTTTGGCGATCCACCGACACCAGCAAAGTAAAGTTTTTGCTTATCCTGTAACACATCTCGACATCTGCAAGATATACTTGCACACAAGTTTTTTTAACTGAACGTTCACGAATCCTACGCTTGAATCATAACTTTAAACGTCAACTTTTCGTCTTTCTACAACGATGTATGGCCACATGCCTAAACTCAGCCTCAAGCGTGCTTTGTGTTTAGTGCTAATTAGCACGCTAAGATACGAACATTGTCCCTGCTAAACATCAGTACTTCAGCATTGTATTTGTTAGCATTTTAACATGGCAAAGTTAACAATTTGCTTCCAGCACTGTACGCCCTCATTGAACTGCTAACGGGACTGGATGTTTTTCCAACATCATTTTGGTTTATTTGATCCGGAGAAAATATTCCGTGTACACGCTTATCATTGTCTCTCTGTATCCCCCCCCCCTCCCCTCTCTGTGTCAACAGGGCATTATTCAGGATGTGAAGCTGATATTCGCTCCCAACGGCTACATCACACAGTGTCCTAACCTTAACCGCAGTAAGTATCATGACAACGCAGCCATACATACTTTAATATTCTATCTACTGAAAAGTTGAAAGATAGAATAAAAACAATCTCCCTTGGTGTGTCTCATTATAAAAGTGGACTGTAACGGGCTGTGTCAGCTGGTGGTTGCCTTTATGAAAAGCTTTTTTAAAAGGCTTTGTCGCCATTGACCAAACCTCCGTTTTCATTTCTTTACTCCAGTAGAGTCCTGTCTCCATTGTGCTGTACGGGATTTAGAGCAGCCTCATCTCTCCTTGCCTTGTTTCCCCATCTGTTTACTGTCAAACAAATTAAGATACAGGGCCGCCACTGTGCTACCGTCTCTGGCACTGATCAATAAGGCAATCGCACCTTGGCGCTTTATTATTGATAGTGCTCGCCACGAGCTCCTCTTCTGTTTTCTACCGGCCACCATGAGCTGTGTACAAGTGCAGTGCAGTCAGGCTGATGATTTCTTTGCTTTTTTTTTTTTTTTTTTTTTTTGCCTAAACCTAAATGCGTCCCTCTTCCTCCGTCTTTTCTTTCACTTCTCTGTTTTGGTGCATCCCGTTCCTCCTTGGAGCCTGTCCGACCTGCAGCGATTTCCTGAGCCTGGTGCAAGGCATCATGGATCTGCAGGAGCTACTGGCCAAGATGACCTTGAAGGTAAGAACAAGGAACAACCTCTTGCATAGAAAAAAAACGCCTCCTCCAAGTCATAAGTCTATAACTACTTAGGAGAATTTACAATAGACTGTAACACTAGATTTTACCGAGAGGCTTTGCAGATCAAAGAAACACTGAATGTTGGCAACCATGTCGGTGAAAGACTTAAAAGCATTCAGTTAAAATATCAACTAATCCCTGACACATGAATAAATAAATGAAAAATGAATAAATAACTTCCTGCTTCACAGAAGCTGTAGAAATGATTTAGGTGCTGCCTTCAACTGATGCGCATTGTTCCGTCTCCTCTAAATTCAGTATCTCATTTTGTGTTTAATTTCAACAAGACGGTGCCCAGTAAAGACAGAAATTATTGTTGGGAAAGGAAAACAAAGTGTACATGCGCCCTAATCTGTTTTTAGAAAATATAATGATCCTGTCAGTTATTACTGTGAGTGTGGATTAAAGTAGTTTTAAAAGACAACAAATAAAAAGCACGGTAGAAATTAATGTTCACGTAAAACGAAACAGGAAACAGACAATTATTACATTTCATTATAACAATAGAGGGAAATGTTTAATGCGTGCTCTCTAGTGCCAAGATAATGCAATGTACCCAGTTATAAAGTTACGGCAGTGAAGAATTGTACAGTTCTGGAGCTTTTGACCACATGACACCGTTTTCATCCGCTGATTATGTTCAATTCCCACAGAAGTTATCTGTAGAAACAAGCTCTGTAATGATAATATCAAATATTTAATTTGAATAAATGTCTGTTATGTCAGTATCGCCGAATGACGTAACACAGTGGTGATTGATCCTGTGACCGACTGATTAAGGCCTTTGCATAGACACAAAACAGAGATAATTGAGATTTTATAGAGTTTCTGGTACTTTTTTTTTTATCAGTTCATATCAGATTTAAAAGAAGGAAGGATGGAGGGATCAAAAACTTTGTTTTGGGAGCTTATTTGCTATTATTTAAATCAGCAAAGTGACTACAGAAAGAATCACAGTCATTGGCTCCTATCTAATGTTAAATTACAGATCATGGGACTAACATTTAATTTGGGAATTGCAATTTGTATCATTTTAGGTCAGATAGACATAATTACTATAAATATCATTCTGACCATCTTTATTTTTATCAAAGCAAATATGTCAATTTAAGGAGAGAGGGCTTGCGCTATTTCTAAGACTAAAGGTCTTCATAAATTCTGTGTACGAGTGTGTGCGATGGACCTGAGTGTGTTCCCCACCTCTGTGCGCGTGGGAGTGCTATCAGGCGGGAGTGGATGGAGCAAGGACACCTCAGTGGGTGGCTGAGCTATAGAATGATTTTCGGTGTAAATAAGGCTGAGATGAAGGCCATTACCCCACCGCTGCGTCGGCGCCGCCCTCCTTCGCATGAGCAGATGCTCGACCTACTGCCACTCGACCTCACCGCACATGCGAGTCGCAGCAGGTAGGATGCAATGATATAAAACGCTAAATGGCTTTTTGCACCCTACGCGTTGAGGAAAATAGAGGAATTCCAGCGTGAGTTGAATAATTGCTCCGCCCTGAGTGTGTGTGATGCGGAGTGTCAAGGTGAGGTGAGATGACAATGAGCTCTTCAGCGTGTGTGGATTAGCACGGCAGCATTTGCATGTATTGCACTTGCGTCTTTGTGAGGGGGATCTCGAGCGTGCCAAAATTCTGAGTGGAAACGGCTCGGTTGCACTTTTTTTTTTTTTTTTTTTTTCTTTTTGATACCTCAGCGTGGAGTTTCAATACGGCACACGTCCAATTTGATAATTTTCCTGTTTGAAAATGTTACCTAATAAAAAAAAAAAAAGAAACCCACCTCTACCTCCAAACTCCACCTGTGGTGTAGCCATGTGCACAAGGTTTCAGATTTCAGATGTCTTGTAGGAGAACTGCTGAAGGACATTTTCAGAATTTAAGTTCAGTTTTCAAACATGTTTATGCAGAGGAGCTTTTTCATTATAAAGGCCCTCTGATATATATAAAAAAAAAAAAAAAAAAAAAAATCCTCTTGATTGTTTCCAATTCATCCCTAAAGACTCTGAATCTTGCAGACGTTTCTCCAACTCAACCTACGAATTAGACTAACAAATCCCTCCCGAAACCTTTGTGTTATCTCAAAAATGAATTGGCACGAAGGCTATTGAGATTGTCTTTTTCGAGATGCTCGGGATAACGATCTAAAATAACCATAAATAGTTAAATATTCCCCTCCATTGCTGCTGAGATGCATTTTATCTTTTCTGAAAGCCATACAAGTAGATTGAACTCTCTTTAATGTTGTTAGTTAATGTCGACTGTATAATAACTCACCTCTGGCAAAATAAGACTGTACAATAACTGTATAATAACTCACCTCTGGCAAAATCCATCACATAACAATAGCACTGTTGACTGTGTTTCTTGGTTGTTTGTATATAATATATATATATATATATATACTGTACTGTATATACTGTGCATTTTATATTTAATATTTTGTACTGCTATTTTACTGCTATTTTACTGCTATTTTATTGCTTTTCTATTATTCTATTATGATCTTATTGCTTCTGTATGCTGCTGTAGCGAAAAAAAAATTCCCCTCGGGGATTAATAAAGTAACTACCTACCATCTACCTACCGAGCAAAGAGGCTCACGGGTCACCTGTATATGTCTGTTATGACTGTAGGATAGATTTGCTGAAAAATGTACTCCAAACTTACAACGGCTACTCCTGGTGGAGGATTTCTATGTTCAGTTTGAGTTGGACTCAAAGTTTCTGGAAGATTTTGGAAACGCTGAATGTATTCGGATTATTTTGCTGACCCTGATAAAACATGTTTTTGGTGAAGTTGTTTTCCAGACTCTATACATCAAAAAGCGGCAGGTGAAAAGTTAGTGTGATCCATTGACATAATTATCAGAGCAAAAATGGGTTTGTTTATTTATTTATGCTGAGGGGTTATGGCATATCTTTGAAGCTGCAGTAGATCCACCATGTGGGCTTTTGTAGAGATATTTGATACCACAGTCGAGTGTTTCAGTATCTGCAGGTGAAATCCAATGCTGAGCAATAAATTCATTACAAAATCTACACTCTTGTTATCAATGCCAGTTTTGCCTTTAATCGCTTCGTTAAGCGATGTATAAATCCAATTAAAGACACAATTTGAAAAGAAATGTAATAATTTACCCATAATTCACTAAAATGCACAGATGCACAACCATTCAGGAAATTAAATCAAATTGATGTGGAGAAGATAATTTAAGTGCCAAAACCCATGAAAAGCAGTGTTGTCTTCTAATATTTCATAATTTTCTGTGTGCTCTATATTGTGGAGGGAGTTATTAAAGATGATTTTTGTTGTTGTTGTTGTTGTTGTTTTACCAGAATTTCTCACTGAATTTGCATCGTAGTATTTAGGCCGACTGGAAGTCTCTCCCACCACTTGCGTTCTAGGATGCTTCGAGTCATTTATTCCCACTGCGTTTCATTGTTACATCTAAAACATGATAACTACTTAATGACAAAACATCCCAGATCCGAATTACAGAGAGACTCTTAATTAAATGCTCACTGACCCAAGACCCATTCGTTCCCCCAGAACTGTTTGAAGATTCACCAAGATACATGTTTGACATATTTTTCAGACAAACAAGAAAGATACGATCTATACATGCATCTTTTCCCTTGCCTTTATATTTATTTGGCTTTTGTCTTCAGCTGCTATTTCACTATTTCAGACTCATCTATCAACCGTAGGAGATACAGTACACGCCTATTAGCCTCCGACTCCTTTGTGCGTTATCCCGGTGCCATTTGATGCTCGCCTTGTATATGAGCGGTATTCCTCTGCGGTGCCTCCACGGCTGCCTCCCCAGCCTTTGAAATTGCACTTCAAACATTTTTTTGTTTGGGGCTTTGACAGGACACATCTCTACCATTCGCAGCTCACACAACAACAACAACAACAACAACAACAAAAGCCTCAGCGACATCCAGCATTTCTGTATGTATTATTATTTTTTTGTATCCCTGAGAACCCTCTATCATTTCACAGCAAACCTCTTTCTTTCTGACACTGAGGCCTCAGCGGGTCTCAGAGGAGCAGACGGGGTGAAGGGCAGAGCTGCAGAAGAGCTTCGAGTGTCTTAAGTGGACCTCCACTTTCCCATTTGACCCACGTTGCTCAGATCAGTTGGACTTTTTAACCCCCCCTCCCCCCTTCCCCACACACACCTTCCCACCTTTGAAATGTGGGTCAGAGTACTTGAAGTTCATAGCTATACGAGTTTATACGTGAACTGTTCTTTGTGTGTAATCAGTGAGTTTAGCTCCTATTAAAGGCCTTTTGCGAGCTTTGATTGCTCAGAAAAGAACCTCTTCTGACGCTGAACCTTGAAGTTGATTTTCAAGTGGAGAAAAAAAAAACGTAAATTATGCTAATGATACTTTCATTTCACATGATGGTTACTTGGAGTGATATCATTAAAACAAGATTGCACGAGAGTGTTTGCTCACAAGGTTTTATCTGTTGCAGTTGGATCAATAAGATGACAGATCTATGTTTTTAAACCATAATTGTTACTCTTGATATTATTTTCAGTCAAATTCGACAGAGATGAAAATAAACAGAAGAAAATAATTTGGAGTTTAAGAAAATGAAGAAAAAGAAATGAACTAATCCAACACTGGCTCAGTGAAATTAAATTGACTGTTTTTACTTTTAGTTTTATCAGCATGATGATGAATCGTTTTGACTGAACATATCTGGGAAATATTTATATTTGGCAGAATTTCAAAATGTTGAAAAACAGAAGAGGTCATTTTTTTTTTACAATATTCACTTTTGCGATACAACACCTGTTAGTAGCAAGTAAAACATTATATATTTTTTTTTATGTTGAGGCACTCAGTATTCGGTTAAAATTGGGGGAAAAAAAAAAAATCCTGGTTAAACGAAGTGCTTTTTTGCCGTGACACTCTGGATCCTGTGTCAAAATCCATCACTGTTGTCTGTAAACACAACACAAAACAATATTTGACGAAACTGATTTTGGTTTTAGTCTGATTTAATAATTCATAAAAGAAGGGTTACTACCTTGTGATTTCAAGTTGAAACCCTGGTCGGTCAAAGCCACGTGACCTCCCCACCCACCCACCGTCACCGCCATTTGTCAGTCAGAGATGCATCGCCTCTGTTGAGAGAAACGGGTTTGAAGAAGAATATCTGATCAGTGTGTCGGAATAGAAGAGTGGTGAGGCGGGAGCCGTCAGCCCTGTCTGTCATCTCTTAGTAGGTTATTGCCCGAGGTCTGGGAGCATGAGCGGAATAACGATCACGTATTATTCTATGTATGCCCCCTTCTAATGAGCGGCTCCCGGTGGAGCCGCTCTCTGTGAAATCTGAACCGGGGGGCGCGCCAGAAGGTGGGTGGTTGGTGGGTGAGGATGGGGGCTGGAGGGGGAGGATGGAGGGGGGGGGGTGAACCTGCACTTTGAAGCACGCTCAGACTTCTGATTTGGCTTTTTTGCGACTCCCGTGTTGCAGCTGAACTACGCCGAGTCCAGACTGACCCAACTGGAGGGCTGTCACTGCGAGAGGACCTGCGGCGCCAACGGCCTGGTGTACCGGGACAAGGAGCTGTGGGTCGAGCCCGAGAACTGCAGGAACTGTGCGTGTAAGGTGAGCGTCACCTTCGGTCCTCGCAGTCACATGGATGAGCCTCTGACTTTCAACTGCTCACGGTCAACTGCCGCGCAGTAGAAAATCTCCGTCGCATCAAGTACTCGGATCTATTTTTGAACCCTTGGAAAGTACTGTTTTCTGCGAACGAGTGAACCTGCTACCGCGAGAACAATCATTTGAACCTGTTTCCAACGCCATTTCAACTTGTAAAGAATCGGAGAGAAAGTCATTATCTTGAGTGGAAATCCTGGAAGTTTAAATTGATTTGAACAGTTTAACATCAAATATATCATCTTATTCCAGTATTTTGGTGCATTTGTGTCTCTATGGTAACTGTAGAAAGGTGACAGGACATGAGTTGATAGAGACAGAGAGATGAAAGGTCCCCTGCTAGTTGTGGATCAAGGATGTTGCAGGCATTGGTCTGCAACCCCTCAGGCGATCAAGGTGCTCGAGCAATATTGTGCTCCATAATAAACATGCTTGGCCTCTTCATTCAAGCTACATGATGTCTACCGTGAGAAAAATATTTAAACCCAGGACGTGTTTTTTTTCTGCAATTTCAAAAGAAACTGCGTCACAACCACAGACTGTATATAAAAGTGGACGTGCTGTAGCTTCCGGATCAAAAAAAAAAATTAGGCCGATGCTTGAAGTGCCTTGAGCTGCAATACCACCGAGTGCCACTGGAGGTCGGCTCCAAAAAAGACTCCGGCTCCATAGACTCCCATTCAACTTGAAACATCAAGTCAATCATTTTTTTTTCTCGCAATTCATTTCCACGTTGTTAGCTAAAGTCGCTCGGTCTTATCACTTTTCTGCTGATCCATCTTAAAATAATCCCGTCATTAGTTAGAAAATAAGCTTAAAAAAAAACACGTTTGTTTGGGGGGGGGGGTTGGGGGGGCGTGTCTGTTTGATTGACAGGCCTGTGGTGCAGTCAGTTTTACGGCTATGGGTGGGCGAGACGTAGAATCGTCGGGTTTCCAATCAGAGCGAGTCAGATCCACCGCTCGCCCCCCCCCCCAGCTCGTCCAAATATGGTCACTTCCTGCTCCAGACCGCTACTTACGAGCAAGATGGCGCCGGCCAAAACCCGAGCTAATGGGTGAAGTCACTGTTGGCTGCTGCTTGGGTACACCAAAGTGATAAATTACAATATTTATAACAACATGACCTCTGGTACACTCTCCAGACCGCACACTAATTATACATAATATAATTTTTTTTTAATGGACAGTCACTACAACCACCGATTTCCCCCACACCCGACACTTCGCTTCCTTAACTTGCCTTCCCATCAGACCTCCCTCTCGCCCGGCGCCTGCATCATCTCTCTCTGCCTCCTGCCCGCCCCCTGTTAAGTGCCCGCTAATAAGCCTGCCTGCCTGCATTCATATGCACAGGAGGCAGAATTTGAAATGTGTTGAATCAGTCCATGCCGGAGCCCCCCCCCCCCCCCCGGGGGGGGGGGAATTAGACTGGCTGCATCACTGCACATCAAGCGCGGGGTGGAGTTTAGTCAGTCTGATTTCCTCCCGTGGACATGCCATTAACTGATAACCGCGGCGTCCCGGGGGAGTCATTTCCGATGACTCATGAAATGAAGAGGCGCTTGCAGAGAGAGATATCAGCCTCAAAAAAAAAATTGAAGGCAGTCCTTCAGGGCCTGAATAACTACCTGCTATCAACAGGGCACTCCGGTTCAGAATGTACTCCATGATGAATCTCTTCTATGATTATGTAAAATCATTATTTGTCTTTTGGGGGTTGTTGTTTTTGTTTTTCATCGTAAATATGATCGCTCTCAGTTTCAGATTGCAGCTCTGTGGGTTTGATTCAGAACAGTTTCGGGTCGGTTTGCGCGTGTTAATGCTTCATTTGTTTAGTGTTGTCGGGTTTTTGATTGCTTCTTTTTTTTTTTCTCGGGATGAAGACATGAAACTCAATTAATGCTTGAACAAATGAGTCACAGAAGCAGGTAGGAAACGGGGATTTTTCAGCCGTGCCACGGGCAAAAAAAAAAAAAACCAAACCGTTCACACCGAGTTTTGGATTGACCCCGAGGACGTTTGCACATTTTTCGTAATAAAAAACATGTCCATCATTTTCTTCCAGAACGGCGTGGTGGAGTGTCGCAGGATTTTCTGTCCTCCCGCAAACTGCTCAGAAGACCTGCTGCCCGTGCATGTCGACGGGACTTGCTGCAAGACCTGCAGACGTAAGTGTCCGCATGCGGCGCTTATTCAGGACGCAGGAAGCGAAAAAAAAAAAAAAAACACGTTGAAAGAGCCCCTCGGGGTGATGTTACAAAAATATCTTTCGCACCACACAAACAGCCTCAGCTCAAACATTTTAAACTGCTCAGTTCACACCCCAGATTCTCTAATTTCAAGGTGGTTGATGGTGTCGTTCTACAATTACAGACTCTGCGGGGCTCGATTAAGACTTGATATCAAGACTTTGCATGGTGGTGCTTTTTTTTTTTGGGGGGGGGGGCTTGTTTTAGTTTTTCCAAAACCAAAGATTTCACGGGAAAAAAAAAAAAAATCACGTGAAATGAATAACTAATTGATTCATTGATAATTATTGCAAACTTTAATGGTTAAATCTGCCGCTGTCATCCGCTAATAGTGAGCTGCCACAGTAACTGAGCTTGTGAAATGCTCAACCCGCCTCCTTGCTAATGTCGGTGACCCACTCTTACAACATTTCCATTTCTTCTTACTTGCCAAAGAAAGATACCATTTCTGGTCTCATCAAACCTTTTCAACCGAACAACCACAAAACTTAAGCTCGTCAGGAAAAACAGGCACCGGAGCTTTGTCTGAATTCATCCTCGTGTTAGCTCGTTCACTATTCCCTATGATGGACACTCATTAGTTTACTCAATAGTGAGCTGTAAATTCAGATTTCCAAACACTTACCGATCATCTTCATTTTGGTGTCTCTCTCGTCTTCTGTTGCAACGTGGACGCTACTTGTTTTTTTTCCATTGTGGAATTTTTGCGCGACTAAATTTACACACTCGTTAATCAGGCACTCAAATAAATGACCCAGCGTTTGGATTGTTTTACAACGTACTGGCCTCGCCGCGCCACGCCGCCCGTCGCTCACGGCGTCAGTTTTCTTCTTCGCGGCGTTGACGTTTTTTTTTTTAAAATTCCCCTTGAAGAAAAGAAAAAAAAAACCCGCAGAACGTTCGGCACAGAATACGCACCCGGCACCTCGTCGAGCTGCTGGCGTTCATTGAAACGAGAAAAGAAATATGCTTGTTTGCCGTCGTTTGGAAGGCCTTAGTGCGAACGGAACCGCTGCAGATACGGTGCCGTTGCTTGTGGGCGGTTCTCTTGCCGGCAACGGTCAAACTGCAGTAAACTATCTGGGGAGAGCGAAAGATGACGGTCGTGTGATTTTCACGGAACCTGAAATGGAAGCGCTATTTCAAGCGCAAGGCGCACAGCGGAGGGGGAACTGCTCACGGACCCACGGACAACCGCGTCTCCCTTACTGCACCGCAGAAAAACCACCGAATCCCCCGACGTATAGACCGCCTTTGAATAATTCCAGCCCTTCTCCGCCTCCCTCCCTCCCTCCATCCCTCCATCCTTCTTCTTCTTCTTCTTCTTCTTCTTCTTCTTCTTCTTCTTCTTCTTCTTCTTCTTCTTCTTCTTCATCCGTCCTCTTCCTCCCTCGCGTACATCAGAGCTCTGGCACAGATGAACGAGGGGAGCGGCGCTCCGGAGCGGCAAACCGAGCGCCATGTGGTCCCGCACCCTGGAGACAGAGGGAAAGCAGGACTGCATATCATACGCCTCACTTTCTATTTCTGCTTTATCACCAGAGGAATATGCAGAGGGGGCCCGTTCCTTTGTTGCATTCTTAATGCGCTGTTACAGTTCCTCTCCGCTTATGCACACTAGCTAAGAACAAACTTTGTTTCTGACGGAATTAACTATGCAGAACCCGAGACGGGGAAACTTTTTTTTTTGTTTTGGGTTTTTTTTTTTTTTTTTTTTTGCAGGCAATCTCCAAAACTCTCAATTTTGTTGAAAGTACCAGTATTAGCCTGAAGAACTACCCCATTTCTGGGGTTTCACAGTTACCGTTCTTACCTTAATAGAATGCGTAGAAAATTGCGTTGTATTTTCTCGCCCGCAGCAAAGTGTACCTACATGGGACGGACGTTTTCTGAGAGCCAGCGCTTCTTATCCAGGAGCTGCAGGGAATGCAAGGTAAACACGACTTCTTCCATTGTACCATCCTTTCATTCTGCAATCAGATCGCCAGGCAGCGCCTTTTAAAAAAAAAAAAAAATCTTCCCCCTCCCCCCCAAGTAAATGTGCAATGATTGTTTGTGGTCGAATGCTTGGTGCGTTATTCAATTAGCCAGCAGGCCTTATTCGTTTTCCCACCCTCCTGCAATCTGTTCAATCTGCCCCCCCTTTTTTTTTCCCCCCTTCTTCTTCTCCTTCTCCGCTCTAATGGCGAAATAGCCAGGTAATTAGAATAACTTATGAACACGGCAACACAAAGGCCTGATATGAATTGGAGCTTCATCACCGCATGGATTATAATTGTATTCATTATTTCATGTTCAGCGTAGAACAGAGTTGAGCTTTCTTCACCGAGAAACCCATTTATCTTTTAAAGACACTATTTTAAGGAGAAAATTAGCGCCATGTGCGAGTAATTGCTTACAAAGAACCTCGCGGAGGATTCCTGGACTCTTTATTAGGCCTCAGAGACTCGCAAACATCGTTATACTGTTTGTGAGCTTCGTTTCAGGCAATTACAACCATCTTCCCTCCTGGATGTGAACGCTGCTAAATGAACAATTTTGTGGACACATTGTTTTTCAAAGGGGTCAAAAAATGTGTTGCTGTTTGGAAGCATGACGGGCCACAAATTTCAGTGATATATTTTAGCATGTGTGTTTCAGGAACGGAAGTACTGATCGTCTCTGGCCTCTCAGTGGGAGAGAGGCGGGGAAAGCAGTGTGAAAACCTAAATTAAATGCATTCATTGACGTACAATATGGAAAAAAACAATACAAATGGGAGACAGTGAGGAAGAGTGCCGTATTAAGCCTAAATGTGTACGGATTATGTGTGAAATGACTCATTCTGGTCCACAGCGCAAACCCTTAGTGTTAGTTTAAAGGTTTGGCCTCCTGTTTTTGCATCTTTAAGACCACTAACTACAGTCCCGTGTGCTGGTTCGTTTCCCAAAGCACGCAGCCGGTTTTTAGTTTGAATCGTCTTTCGAGGCAGCCACCTGTTTCAGCTGAAAGCCACGTCACCTCCGTGGTCTAATAGTCCTCTGGAACGCAAAATACAATTGTCACTGGGAAATTTAACAATTATTCAAGCCAGTGTCACGGCAAAACGCGAGATAGCCACGCTTTGGGCAGTTTTGTGCGATATAATACTGTCCCACGCAGGTAGTACGACGGGTTCACCCGAAGTCCTTTTGGTCAAAAACATCTACCACCTCGTGCTTGAAAAATCATTAATCAGATTGGACTGTTGGAAGTGTGCTAGCGAAGACTAAAGGCGGTCTGCGGCACCAAAAAAAAAAAAACCCCACCTGAAACAGTCCTTTGAGCCATTATTAACGTAAAAGAATGAGTGCAGCTTTAATCAATTAACTGAAAAACTGATTAATTTATGATGAAAATAGCCATTAGTTAATCAGATAACGATATGACTGATAAAAGGCTCACAAAGTGACTGCACTATTTCAAGATGACACATGGAAGCAGTTAACATGGGTCCTAAAAAAAGCTCGACATTGCACGAAGTCGTGAAGGACAAAAGGCGTCTCAGGGATTTGAGTCAATATTTGAGACCTTGAGAGGCCTTTCCGGGACCACCACAACTTTGATCCACCAGCCAGGCTGCTGCTGCTGCGTGTCCGCTATTTGTTTTCGAGAGCCCGGGGACGAACATCATCATCACCTAGCCCGCAGCTTCGGTTTTCTGTGATGTCAAAGTCCTGATGAGTCATTTAACAAGTGAACATTTGGCTTTATTTGCTTGGTTAGAAAACACGTTTTCTATTTCATAACATGCTGACCTTCAATCCATGATTGACAGATTTACCTAAAGAAAAAGAGCTTTCCGAAACAGGCCGTTGTTTGAGTTATTGTTGGCACGACGGACGGTATTATTCTACGCTAAGCGGATCTTTTGCAGCAAAATAACCAGTGACGGCAGTTCGCATTCACTTTGCAGAACATCAGAACATTTTCATATGCTGCTCGGAACATATGACCGCTTCAATTCTGGGGGAAAAGACCACCAAAAGAAAATTGCAGTATATTTGAACAAAAACCAAGCAAAAAGAAACACATTACCCCACTTCTGAAAGACCTGCATTGGCTACCCGTATCTTTTAGAATGGATTTGAAATGTCTTTTACTTGTTTATAAAGCTTCGAATGATCTCGCCTGACCCTGCATCAGTGATCTGGTCTCATTTTATGTTCCTGTCAGATCGCTGAGGTCCTCCTCTGCTTGTATTCCTCATGTGTCCCCTAATAGGTCTGGTGAAAGCACCTTTCTCCTTTTATATTCCTAAAACTGTGGAGCTTTTTAAAAGAAAACTAAAGACATATCGTTTTAGTCTATCTCTCTAGTGATGTTTATCATCCTGATTATAAATTTGTATTTGTTAAAATGTATATTGATTCTGACAACGTTGTTTTATTATTGCAATTTTAAGTTCCTCGCTTTATGTAACCTACATTTTTACTAGTTTTACTATATTTTTCTAATGTTATTGTTCTGCCTGTATGCCTGTTGACTTGTGTGGTTCTTTGCTGTTTTATGTATGTTGCTCTGGTGTGAAGCACTTTGGGCTGCAGGCTTGTATGAAAGGTGCCACATAGATAAAGCTGAGATGAGTTGTTCTACAGGTGGAGGAGATGGTCATGTGACCGGTTAGATCCAGGTTTAAGCCCCGTGAACAGATCAGATTGTAAAGCTGTATATTTGTGTTGAAATTATTATTATTTTTTTTTTAATGCATTGACCTTCACGCATTTGACCCCGGCTCTGAAATCGTAATGTCTTGCCTCCGTCCTCTCCTTCTAGAACGGCCTGATGGTGAAAGTCACAGAAACCTGCCCAGATATCAACTGCACCATCAGCGAGCAGATCTTACCAGAAGGCAGATGCTGCAATGTTTGCAGAGGTTTGTGTTTCCCCCCTGCTCACTGTACTTTTGCCTGCATTGTGTGAATCACTCTATTTACTTATTTTTCTTTGGATGTGCACGTACCGATACCCTGTGAGGAGTGAACACAGCCGCGTCTTCCCCGATGCCGATTCAGGCTTTGCCTCTGCAACAATTCAGCTTCTATCCCTTTTCCACTGACTTTGGCTTGAATACCTATCGGAGCAGATTGGTCTGTCTGCTATAGAAAAAAAAACAACCCGCTCTGCCGATTTACCTGAATCCTGCTGCTTTGGCAGGGGAGGTAATACGGGGTAAATCGCCACTGGTAATTCAGTAAGTAGATTGAATAAACAAACTGTAGGAGGCTGTCAGCTGTAGAGAGCCATAATGAAAGAATCCCGGGGTGGGTTTCTGACGGAAGGGAAATTGCTCGATCGTTTAGGAAAGATAGGCGGCGTGCCTTCGGCGCCACTGTATTCAGAGGAGCAGGAAGATGAAAAGTATGTAAAGGAGAAGGCGGGGGGGGGGATACATGTTAAGAAGATTGGGGGAGGAAGAGGATGTGAGGCGAAAAGACAAAAGATTGTATAACACACAAAAAAGGAAGGAAATATAAACTCTTAACGGCGAAAACAAAAGGAAAGAAAAAAAAGACAGAAGGGAGACGGAAGGTAAATAGCACATGAGAGCAGGGGAAGATAAAAGGAAAAGGTGAAGGCAATATACGACGAAGGCTTGATGTGCTGAGAGGGGATGAATGAGGAGGGAGGGTAAAGGAAGACTAGACTCCTCGTGTTGGAGGAAAGAGGGAACGGTAGCAGGAGACAGGAGGAGAGCGTAAAAAGTAAGAACTAACAATTACGCACACGCACAGTGGCGAAAACGCCGAGCTGGTCATTATTTAGCGAATCATCTCCAGACCTCTTTTCTTTTTTTCCTTTTTTCCTGCTGTGTGTGGCTACCACCACTCGTGAGATTTATTTGTGCGCTTGCTGTTAAGTCCTCACAGTCACGCTGGCTCTGTTAAATTGGTAATTGCACAACTGTCACGCACCCCCGCTATTTTACCGAAACTACAAAAACAAAGAATTCGACAGCGAGCGGTCAGCGTGTGCAAATTGACATTCAGCTATCGCAACCTTTTACTTTACTGGAAGCGTGTACATTAGCACAATCGCACGCCCACACGTGTGCCATAGTCCTCGCGTGATCAGTCCTTTAACATGCGCGTACAGCCCTTCGGTGTGTGTGTGTGTGTGTGTGTGTGTGTGTGTGTGTGTGTGTGTGTGTGTGTGTGTGTGTGTGTCGGGTGGGCGGGGGAGGGTTGAGGGGGGTAATGCAGGACTCCTTCTTCAATAATGGCTCCCCAGGGTCGGCTGCCTCTCGGAGGGCTTTTTTTTATTTTTATTTTTTATGTGCAGCCAGTCTGTCGCTCATTGCAGGACATTATGGGCTACATCAGCTCGTGCCTACCGAGCAGGAGACAATTGTCTCTCTTTCCTTTCCTTCCTGTCACCTTCCTGATCTGTCACACTCATTCTCGGTCTGTCGATCCAAAATGTCTTGTCCCTTTTTTTTTTTTTTTTTTTTTTCCATGCACGGCCTCGGTGGGAGGCTTCCTGTGGCACGCGGACGGAGGAGAGGATGTTCGGAGTTTAATATGCGGTAGCAGTTACCTCTTAGACACCGACATAAATGGGCATGTTCACAGGTGGGAAGCCAGACTCTGAAATTGTGACCTTGTCACTGCAGCACTCCCGCACTGCTGATTTCTATGCAAGGAAGCGCTCACCTCCTGTAGCTTTAAAAGGTGGCTATAATTATTTCATGTTGTGCTACTACCGAATTATAGCAGCCAGAAGTGGTCTATTTAGCATTTTATTTACACAGTTGGTATATAGCATCTTCTTGTGTGCTTTTATTTTGAAATTTCCGCATTACAGATCCTTCAGGGTCCGGCCCTTAGACTGTAGATCAAAGTGGACGGAGCTTCCGGGTCTGAAAAACGAGGCCGATGCGGGACGTAGTATCGTTGTGTTTCCGATCAGATCGAGTCGGACCCTCCGCTCGCTCCCCTCCCCCCCCGGCTCGTCCAAATATGGTCACTTCCTGCTCCAAACCGCTCCGAACTAGCGAGATGGCGCCGACCAAAACCTGAACTCGAGGCTTCGCAACGGCCGTTCACAAACCAACGAGCGACGTCACTGCTGGTTACCGCTTGGTCTGGCCATGTGTGCCCAGTCCTCATTATATGACTAATGCAGTACTCTACATGTAAAAAAAAAACTGTCCTTTCACTTGCTCTGTTAAATAAAATGAGGTGTCTAATTTGAAATGAATTGGCAAAATAAAATGTAATTAGTCGCAGTTATGTTTTATATTTGCCACGTCCGTTACCTGTAAGCACTTGTTTGTAGCACTGATGTGTTGTTTACGCAGGCATCCTTTGAATTGAAGCTGTGTGTCGTGTCTCAAAATACAAAAAGAACAAATGAGTAACAA
Organism: Brachyistius frenatus; assembly: GCF_029030835.1. Lineage (NCBI taxonomy): Eukaryota > Metazoa > Chordata > Actinopteri > Embiotocidae > Brachyistius > Brachyistius frenatus. The sequence goes on from NW_027210655.1 coordinate 1,124,208, forward strand.
AGCAGCGAACTGATGACTCGCGCATTTTTTTTTTGTCTTATTGTCGTTTGTTTAAATCTCGCACCAAAATCTACTGCAGTCGTAAACTTCCACACCGGGGCTCAACCCGCCGTCCGCAGCGTCGCGGGGCGACGGCACCGAGGTTGTGTTTTTTTTTTCCCCCCCCGTGCTTTTATATCGGCCCACAGTTATGCATGCGGTGTTTGTCCACAACTTTCCGCTGCCTTGAGTGAGCGGACTTTTTTTTAACACCTCCGTCGTGTCTCTCTTTCAGGTTACGACTTCTGCGCAGAGGGACTCATTTGTGGGGAAAACTCCGAGTGTAAAAACAGGAATACTAAAGCAGAGTGCGAATGCAAGAGCGGCTATGCCTCCATCCACGGGGACTCCACTTACTGCGAAGGTAGGACTGCGGGTTTTTTTGTTTGTTTTTTTGTTTGTTTAACCCACCTCAGGCTGAGCCGGGGCTCCGGCGGCTGACTCGTAATATCTATTAGCTCGCGATGTTAAAAGCAGTATGGGTGGCAAGTGGGAGGGAGCGTTTCAGTGGCTGTTGTCCTTCGGGAATGAATGCGTTTATGACGGCTGTGGGAGACTCGTATTGAGCTGAGGAGGATGACACGATGATGATGACTGGCTGTAAAGAGAGTCGTGAACTTTCACCACGATGTCAGGAGGTGGGACGAAGTGAAACACTGGAGGCACTTTGGCTGTCGTTGTCGTTTTTCATAAAATGTGAACGCTAAATCAGAACACTGGTTGACGCATCTCATCTGCAGAGATTTGTGTGGTTTGAAATGTTTCTGATGCCAATATGAAAATCGGAGATTTAGCAGCAATATTGTTCACTACTATGTTTTCTTAATGGCTAAAATAGTCAATTCTCTGACTAACAGTGTGAGAGAACAACAATACTGCTTTACTGACTAAAATACTTCATTGTTCTGCGCTGCAGAGGTTCAGCTCTTGAATTCAACATGCTGTTTGCCATCTTCAGTCCTCTTGAATCATCTCAAATGTACAACAGAAGATGCTTTAAAAAAATAAATAAATAAACAGTTTATGTTTGCAACTGCAGATGATGTGACAGTGACATAAAAAATAGTCAGACAGAGTCATCGCTGCTTGTTTATAGCAAGTTTAAAGTCTCCGCTAGTTGGCTTTTGTACTGTCGCCTCTTGGAACGAACGGGGAAGCAACGAGCTGCCTGCGAGCTCAGAGCTGTGTAAACTTTTAGAAGACATCATTTGTATTCACTGGGCTGGCACACGTATTGGTCCTCTCAGGATGATTTAAAACTTTTTCTTTTCTTTTTTTTTGCTCAAACTTTGCTAAGATTTAACCCTAACTTCCAGTGGAAAAGTTCATGTTCGAGCTTATTTAGATATTTTTTTTTTACTCAGACTGTGAAGTGCAGGCTGCACATTTTGGCCATCTGCCAGCTCATACTGCATACACTGCATGTTTCACCTTTCCTCAAAAGCAAAATAAAAAAAATCTAACTTTTGAGACATCATCTTGTGCATTTTTAGGGGTTTTCCGTGAAATAAGTCAGCCGTCGGGGTGCTTCCAGTATTTGTTGGCTGAGTAAAAAAAATAAAAAGCCCTAGTCTGTGGGTGCTGGAGGCCCGGATTACTTGTGATGGAGCTAATGGCCTTATTTGATTAAGAGGCTTGGGAGCGTCAATCTGTGGATTGAAGGATTTGCTCGATTGCTCGGCGCGGTTGTCTTTGGGTCGGAGCCACAGCAGACTTGAATCCACTAAACATGCTGAGAGCCGAGTAGCCGCGAGCCCTCCAGTCTCTCTGCCTCTGTTTGATCTGCATGGTAAAGAGGTTTACCCAGAGCTCCACTCCGATCCACGACGGCCCCGCACCATACGAGTGAGGGCTGGGAAACGCTGATTGTTAGATCGGCTATGTAAAATCGCGGAGCCGCGGCTTGTATTGGCCACGGCAGCATTATCCATGTTTTGGGGGTTGCACCCGGAAGGCGGCTCAAAGTTCTATTGTAACTGGATTAGAGGGATAAATTGTACAGTATGTTGATATTTGACATGGCTTCACTCTCACCTTCAACTTAAATCGGCTGAGTTTAACACGTCTTGCACAGCAGATGGGGCTAATCATGTCATTTTCAGTTGTTTTATTTCAGCCCAGCAGTCTGACGGGGTGCCGCTGATATCGTTATAGTTGTTTTACAGAGCAAATTAATATCTCCTCTTGTATTTTATAAACAGGGGATTGTGTCTGGCTGTAGCTCTAAGCTGTCATTAAATATGACCATTACATGCTCATAAATGTTTTAATATGCAGCTGAATGATTTGAAGATGAGATTATTTACTTGTAATCAAAGTGCTGTTGGAGAAAGTACTTGCACGATTTATTCAGAGCCCAGTCTGAGCCGTCTGTCTTGCGTTAAGTCACCCTGTGGCACCGTAATTACTCTCACCCTCTTTAACTGAACGTCTCATTGTTTTCAATGTGATATTTGGCTGCGGTATTGGCTTCACTTTGTCAAAGCTCAGTTGAGAAGTTCAGAATGAAGCGCCTCACCTGTTGTTAAAGTTTGATTGATCTTTTTCTTTCCATTTAAACGTAAATTGAAAAGTTAACAACTGTCTGAGCCTTATTTTACTGCCTCATTCTCCAAACATTAGACTGATTTAGCTGGGTTAGTAAGCTGTTTACAAAACAAGTTTATGATGAAATTGGAGCAAAATAATGACCCGTTATTTGTACACATAAACAGGCACAATATAACAAGATTCATCACACAAATATGAAATAGATAAATCAAATAAATCAAAAATTTAAGTATAAGTTGACTGAACAAGTCAAATTATATCTGCTTTGCAAATGTTTTCCACTATAGATGTTCTTTGTGCTTTTCAGATTCAGATTTGTAAAGACAAAAGTATCGCATAATACTTCTACTTGTCTCACAGCATGTCATGATGGTTTTTGTTTATATTTCTATTTGTGTTGAAGAGGTTCTGAGTTGGTAACGCATTTCTCAACACTCTTTGGAGGATACAAGCAGCAAGCGGAAGGTTGCTTTCTGAGGTTATGGTGTGTTCACAAGCAACTTGGAAGTGGGAAAGTTCCGGCCCCCCGAGTGGGAGAATTCACCTGAACGCCTGTCGAACTGTGAATTTCTGACTAGGAATGTGGTTTTTCAGAGTTTCGAGACGCAGGTCTGACGTCACTCAACATAGCCGTCTTTGAGGTGAAAGGTAGAGAAACACTTGCTCAGCGGAAAAATAAGTCACTTCATGGTTAATTTAGGTCATACTAGTTAGAGCAGGGTATTGTGCTGTTAAAGTATACAAATTATTACATTGACAGACAATGACAAGAGGTAACAGCCCTGCCACACGGCCGTCACTTTTTTGCCGTCACTTTGTTGCCGTCACTTTGTTTCCGTTACTTTGTTTCCGTTACTTTGTTTCCGTTACTTTGTTGCCGTCACTTTGTTGCCGTCACTTTGTTTCTGTTACTTTGTTTCCGTTACTTTGTTGCCGTTAGTTTGTTTCCGTTACTTTGTTTCCGTTACATTGTTGCCGTTAGTTTGTTGCCGTTAGTTTGTTTCCGTTACATTGTTGCCGTTAGTTTGTTGCTGTTACTTCGTTTCCGTTACATTGTTGCCGTTACATTGTTGCCGTTAGTTTGCTGGCTGTTTTAAACATTATCTGCTAAAAGCGACACGTAGAAATGTAGTGTACAAATAATAATTACTACTAATAATAAATGACTCTTTGATTTAAAAAAAAAAAAAAGCTTTTCGTAGGCAGTGGAAGTCAATGAAGCTGCAGCATATTGTGTTAGTGTGCTGCAGCATGTAATGATGCAGGACTTATTTCTACACCCAGCGAGAAAACGTGGAGAATGTGTTAATATTCAAAGCCATCTGCCTAATCTAAGAGAAAGGCAGGAATGTGCCTTTATATGCAGAATAAGTGCACTTGTAGAAATCCAAACATCGGCACGCACTAATGATGGTCTGTTCCTCACCAGGCTGCCCGCCGAGGCCCGTGTGTTTATTTACTCCATTAAAGATGTATTACTGCATATGGTCAGACATCTTTTCTAGATTTAAGATGCGAGACCGCTCTGAGGCATCGCTGCGGGCTGCTGGGTGTTAAGACTGCTCCTCCTCCTTTTTTTTTTCTGGCTTGGGAAATGTTCAGTAATCCTGGAAGGAGCCGGTGGTTCCTGCTGATTGGTCCTGTCAACACTCAGTAACTGAAACACTCAGCAACTCGTGGCCTTACTGCTGGCCTGCGGGCAAGCGAGGGCACATGAGGCATGGTCGACGCGGTTTCAGCTCAAACTCACACTCTCCTCTTTCATATCCATCGTCAAAGTCACAGCAGCATGAACACAACACACAATAGATGGTGTAAGGAGCTTGTTACTGCTGTTTTCTTTAGTTTAAGCATCCCTGAATGCTATTTTCTAACCTAAACTGCTCAAAGCTGTGCCTCAAATTACCTCAGAAGTTGCGACTTATTGATTCTACAATTAACTATTCATGATTCAGAGGAAATGCCAGGCTTATAAATAAGACTTTTGGCGTTGTCCTATAGTTTTGCTGTATATTTGAATGCTGTAACACCGGTTGTACTGTGTGGTTATATGGTGGTTCTATGTGGATAGATCATGTCACTATCATCACCTGCAGTCTAATAAAGGCAGACTATTAACACAATCTCAGAGTGAAAGGAAATCGTGTTCATGTGTGACAGGTGTGAATCTAACACCAGTGAGCCATTGAGACTCCAATATATTTTTCACAACCGTGTTAAGTTCATTTGAAAATCTATTCTAAGTCTTCAAATAGTTTCTCACCTTCCTGGCAGTGGAGTAGCTTTAAGTGGAGTAATGTTATGCAGAGGATTTTTTTTTTTTTGTATTTTTTTTTTTGTTACAGAACATTTAGACTTCCTCCTTCCTTTATAACATAAGATGTAAATCTATTAGTACGTTTAGAAACAGAACTATGTCTAACTTGGAATCAAATATGTTATTGGTATAGTCAGATGAAGACTGCTGAAGCACAGTTGTTAAAAAGCATTGTCTATATCTGAAGTTTTGTGTTCTCTTACCTGCTCGGTGCGTCACGCCTATCGACTGTATATAAAAGTGGACGTAACGGACAGGTCGGAAAAATGAGGCCGATACAGAAGTGCCTTAAGCTGCAATACCACCGAGTGCCACTAGTGGTTGTCTCTAAAAAACCCTGCGGCTCCATAGACTCCCATTCAACTTCTCTCATGAAATTCGAAGTGAATAAAATTTTTTCCACAAGTTTCTGGTGGTCCATCTGAAAATCATTAAAAAAAAAAAAAAGTAGTCATCCTTAATCAGAAAATAAACTTCAAAAAGCTGTGTTTTAGGGGGTGGCGTGTTTCTTTGATTGACAGGCCTACGTGATGCAGTCAGGTCAGGAACTCGGGGCTTCGTAACGGCTGTTCACAAACCACTGGATGACATCACTGCTGGTTGCCACTTGGTCACACCACCTGATGCTGCTCCATTCAGCACACTACTCTTTTTTTTTTTTTTTTACATTTGTGCTAATGGGCTTATCACAGGCTTGTTATCCTAATCATCTCTTGTTTACGCTGTCAGTGATATTCTTAAAGTCCCAGCAGATCCGCTGCGGCCTTTCTCTCTCTCTCTCTCAGCTCCAGAGGACACAGACATTAACGCTGCTGTCGTCGTTTTGCTGACAGCCTGTTAATCGTAGCCTAAAAAAAAAAGTGCCCCGCATTGTTGACGAGCGTTGGGTCGAATCCGCAAAGGAAGTGCGTGAGAATGCAGGGAGATATTGCATCAGCTGAGGACAAACAATACCGTTCCCTATTTTCTACCTCAGTGCCGCCGGGACCGTCTTCCCAAATGGCCCGTTGTTACCTCGGAGGCTTGCTGTGTGTGCTTCTTCCGTGGTGGGTGAAATCCCAGCGTGGGTCTAATGTTGAAACCAAAGTGCACCTTGCTACTGAATATCTTTCCTTCGTTGCACATGTTCTCAGCTTTATACTGACCTTTTTTTTTTCCCCCTCAATATACTCAAATGATCTCCCACTCTGCGGGACGCTCTTTTACACAGCTCTCTCAAGTGTCCCCTCTGTGCACTTCCTCCCCTCTTTCATGTTTCAAATTAAAGGCGCCATCGCCGCGGCGCATCCTCGGAAATGTTTATGGGTGGGCACATTAAGGAAAAGTCAGAGCAGTTAGTAAAGGCGCGCGAGTCGAGTCCAGGATCTTCACATATGCAGAGTTGAAGCCTATTTCCATAGAAATGGTCTCGGGAGGTTTTTTTGTGGAGAATTCTCCCGCTGTTAAGACCCCTCGTGGGTCACTCTACACACAATCATGGAAGCATTAGCTGCTGTTGTGCCCTGTAACTCTTCACTAGCTCTCGTCTACAACTCTATTCACTGACTTTCCTGTGTTTTACACATAAAGTGTCTGTCGCGATCAAAAATGTGCGATTTTTGCAGCGTAATATTGTGGGATTCCAAAAAAATTAGAGAAAGAAAAGTGTGCTACCTGATAAAGGAGTAAATATGTAACGACTCCTTTGATTATAAACAAACAATCAGGCTTTACATCAAAGAAATATTTTAGTTCTAAAAACATGTGGTTAAAAGTTACAAAAGAATCATAAAATAGACGTTGCTTTACAGAACAGACAGTCTGTGACTAGAATACAACGACTACATCAGCTGTCAAAATAAGAGCTTTAGGTACTGTTTAATTCATGTGAATTCAACACGTAGGCCTACTGTATGCACAAAAACAAAATGTAGTCTGTTACAACTTGACGTCTCTATAAAATTATTTTAGCACACAGTAATACGGAATCACTTCCTTTGATAATATGCATTTCATTCAAAGCTTTTATTGTGAAGGCCACATTTCCCGCAAATCCCGTCACTTCCATTTTTTTCTGCTTGTTACTGTTTATTCCGATGCACAAAGCTGCGCTGTCAACACTTTCAGCGCAGCTTCTGTTGACGACACTTTATTCCGGACAAAAATCACGGGAATTTTAATAAATGTCAAGCTCTCGCAAATATCACAGAGTTTGCTTGAATTTGCGTTAATTATTGCGACCGCAAGATGCCGATTTCCCAGAGGGAACGATAAAGGTGGATTTGTTTACCCCCACTTCAGCAGCTGTGCGGTTTGGTTTGAGTCCCTTTGCTAAGTTTAATTAAGATTATTTAACATGCAGTTGATCAATTCTCTCTGTTCCGTCTTGCCAGTGTGAGACCACGGCGTCAAACCTAACAGTGGTATTTCTGTTTGTTCAGCTCACTTTCATTTTGCTCCAGAACAGCCGAACTCCCCGGGTCCGGGGACCGACTCTCTGATGTGTTCCCTCTCTAGCTAACGGGCTCCGGGGAGGCATTTTATGATGTCCCTGATCTCCAGTCAATCTCCACTGACACCACAGCAAATTTCATCTCTCGCTCTCTCTCTTCCTATAGCTTTTACCACTTACTGATACCACAGTGTGCTGCGACTTCGGTGCTAACAGCATCGCAGTTACCCCCGCTGGAGCTGCTTGTAGCTTCCTGGCTGATGTGTTGCCGTGTCCGACAGATCCCGGGTGGTGCCAGAAATCAGTCGGAGGGTTCATATAACCCATTTCATGGATTGTGAGGAACTGCACAGTCGGGAGAGAAAGTAATCATATATCATTTTTTTTTTTATTATTTTAAGATTGTTCATAATATTACGTTGCATAGATCGATCATCTTAATTTAAAAGATGCATTTATGAAATGAGATGTGGCCACATCAGTCTGAGATGTATCCATGCAATGATTTATATGTATTTACCAGTTTAACAAAATACCAAAAAAAAAAGGATGTTTGGAGTGTTGACTTTTATTTTTCCTATTTTCAAGGTCCTGAATTGAACAGAAATTATTCTTAAAAGACCATTTCTAAGCAAACCTGATAAATCCTGTGTTGAAAGCTGCTGTTGCACCCATTGGTCGGAAAAATGGGAACTCTTTGTGTTCGAGGATTTACTGATGTTTTTTATTTTATATTTTTGTTTGAGTCCTGTTGTTGTCATCTTCTGAGAAGAAGCTCAGGAGAATCACTTTATTTGCCGGTGTTTTTTTCAGCCTTGGATGTTTTTCCTTGACGCAAGAAATCAAACCTGCTTCTAAACCTCCAGGCCTGAATAGTGTATCCAAAGCATTCTTTTCATTATCATCTAGTTTTCTCTTTTGAATATAAGTGTGCCAAATATGCAAAATCACCTTTTGGACATATTTCTTCTCATATCTACAATAGCCGGCAAACAACTCGGAACAGCTCGCGTTATCCTAACGGACGCGATGCTTGATAATCACCTTTAAAATTGTTTTTGTGGCTTTTCTTGAAGTCTGTTGTAATTTGTAGATCTTTTACTCACAGTCACTCACTGAGATTTCTGCTTCTCCGTTCAGTACAGTGGAGGTGAATAGACGTTCCTTTGTGATCCTTAAAAGCATTCAAACCTTACGTTCGAAAGTCGAAAATATATCTCCGCAGGGTTTCGTTCAGTGGTGATCATCCACGGACCTTCTGCAGATGATTCAGTTTTCTTAGAGATAAAAATTAAAACCACGTGAAAATGACTCATAGTGAGTTTGAGCCTTCTCGTTTCATTATGATGAGCACCGCTGTTACATTTTTAAATTACAGTAAATTCACTTTTGTCGTGTTACCATGGCAAAAAAAAAAAAAAAAAAAAAAAACAGCATGTGAAATGAACTATATCGACATAACTACATATCAGTAGAAGCAATTAAAACATTTTTTTTTATTTTATTATTTCTTTGGAGTATTGACCTTTTAAATGTCACTGTTTTGGTTGTCCTCTCACTCTCTCCTCCAGACTTTGCTTTGCTTGGTCAGGAAATGTTTCCCATCATATTGTGTCCTCATGTCCTGAGTATACTGAGATGTTCACGCGTGATAAAGTTGTATCCATGTCCCGCACACACGCACACACACACACACACACACACACACACACACACACACACACACACACACACACACACACACACACACACACACACACACACACCCGCGAGGAATGCATTAGGATTAAGGAAGTCATTTGTGCAGGATTGTCGCCCATCTTGTCCGTCCTCGTTGCTCTGGCTGATGGAGGCGCTGCTATCGTATGTTTGCAGATGAGCTGAGATGAGTTGGGCATGTGGCTTCTGGGTGGGACGGACGGACGGACGGACGGACGGACAGCCAGAGAGATGTATGGTGGCGGGAGGTTGCGGCTGCAAGCAGCGAGAAAAATACAGAAAGATCACTGGGAGTGCAAACCTGTGGGAATCATATCCTCAGAGGTTAGAAATGAGCCAATCAAGGGCAGCGGCTGCCTGCAGGGCTTCCACAGAAGGATGAAAGTGTGTGTGAGTATAAGTCTGTGTGTGTGTGTGTGTGTGTGTGTGTGTGTGTGTGTGTGTGTGTGTGTGTGTGTGTGTGTGTGTGTGTGTGTGTGTGTGTGTGTGTGTGTGTGTGTGTGTGTGTGTGGCTGTCCTGGGATTTCAGATAAGCTCAGGGAAACACGATGGGTCTCCACCCAGAGAGCTACACCTGCCCGCTACACCAACAGCTAATCCGCTAAAACTGACAGTTTCCGCTTACTTTCCTCCCCGCTGAGCCCGCTGGCTCATAACACCACCCGGAGCCAGACGAACATGGGAAATACATACGTGTAATGTGTTGAGGAGGTTTTACTCGTCTTATTTCACAGACCACTGCCAGTGCAGAGTCATTACTATTAATGCTTTATCCGCGTGGCACTGATGGGAGCTAATATGATGTGCACTGATAGGCGTAACGCAGAAGAGAGTGACATATTGATTGGGAGCAGTTTAGATAATCCTCCTTTGTCCCTCATCCATCTCGCGATGATGGGAGCGGCGGCGCCGCTCCGTCTCTCGTGGCACCGGCGAGCGCCGCTGGCTGAATTGGCTCTCACTCAGTGGCATTAAAGAGTAATTGGCTGTTTGTACTTCTGCGAATCAATCAGGTTCTCTGCGGGAACTCGGCCCGCCGCCGTGTTTAAAACAAGGATGTAATGACGGGGAGCGAACGAGCGTCGGCATCTGCTCCTTCCTTTGTTCTGTTTTTTTTTTTTTATATATATATTTATTTATTTTTTTTTTAGAAAGATGGGGGTTCGAGGAGCGGGCGTTAGCGGAGAAAATACAAAAGGAGGAAGACGGACGGATAGAGAAGGGAGGTAGAGAAGGACGAGGACGAGCTGAAAGACGGCGGCGCAAGCCTCGGCAAGCGGCGCCCTTCGTGAAAGTTTCTTTGTCCTCCAAAAAGAACGTGTTTAGCGATCCGCTTCAAAGTGCATTTTATGTCTGGTGTCTGGTTTTGTAGTGAGAGTCTCTTCAAGAATCTGTTTGTCATCTACCGCAGAAAGTGTCCTAAAGGCAACGCAGGATTGTTGTTTGACAAATTACGACAAGTTAAAGCAACTTGTATTATATCGAGGGCAACAGAACTCTCGCTGTTTACGTAAAAAGAAGTCATTGAGTCATTATTACAGGATTTTTTTTTGTTTTTGTTCAAGTTTCATTAAGTTGGATTTCTCAAGCATATAATTAATACTTAAAGTCTTTTGTCAGGTTTTGCAACCTCAGCTACGTTATTTTGGGAAATACTCTTATTCTCTTCCTGGTGGCTACATAGATTAAAGCATTAGCACTACCCTCGTATAATGTGCATCGCTTTAAAGCGAACTGCTAATTAGCATAACTTAGGGTAAAAAAAAAAAAAAAAAAAACAGTCGGAAATGAGCTGCCCTGGCTCAGTCAAATGACAGAAAAAAAACAACTTCCTCCCTTAACAGGGGCAATACATGCAGAGTAAAAAAAAGATCTTGGTTTAGGGCCGGATCGACATAAAAACTTTACCAGCTGAACCACAGGTCAAGAGATATTTGTCTGGAAAACGGTTCTGTCCCCCTACAACTGAATGAAATGGAGTGAGAAAAGTTCGACGGAAGAATTTGTCCTTCCTTCATTGCCACTGCTGAAGCACCCTTGGCCTCCAGGCTGCCCCCCGTGAGCCAGGCAGTGGTCTGCAGATAAGACTTCAGTAAAACCGGTAGTTTCTAAACTGTTCCTGAGGTGAGGCGAGTTTATTTGGAAGACAAGAAAAAAAAAAAAAAAAAAGGCACAACCTTTGAAATACCAGAGACAGACCAACTACCAGATTTAACTTTGACATACTTATCGACTCGGCAATGCCGAGTCCAGCAATCGACTTTGTTGGCGTCGTAATAGCTGTTAAAAAAAAAAAAAAATGGCCAAAAGCTCCGAAGATTCATCGGCAGTTGAAATCAACCGGACTCGTGCTTCAAAATGAAGGTTACGAGAGAGCAATCTTGCCCGCTGACAAAGAAGCTAACGGGCGGGGAGGGGGAAGGAAATAACAACAAAACTCGTTTTCGCTGCTCGGACAGAGATAATGAAAGAGGAGACAGCGTTGGGAAGTCGAGGCGGTGGCGCTCGCCAAGCTCTGTCCGTGGCGCTCAAACGTCTGAGAGCCCGAGGAGAGCTTTCTCCGTGGGCAGCGGGTGGACTTACTCAGCCCGCTGTGTAGCGCCGGCCGGAGGTCTGCCGGAGTCACAGTGGGCGAGCGCTCTGCTGAAAGGTCGGTGAAAGGACCTGCAATGAATTATAGTCATTTTCGCTGAACGGCCAGTCGACAGCGTGTCCGTCTGCTGCTGCTGCTGCTGCTGCTGATGCTGCTGATGCTCCCGAGTTCCCCATCCTCTCCCTCTCGCTGTCCCACTTCTCAAACTCTCTTCTGGGTGGCATCCATCTCTGCCGTCTGCACTTCACTGACCGCATGTGTTCCAGCCCGGCCGTCGCTGTCCTTGGCACCGACCGCTCTATCTCCCCCCCCCCCCCCCCCTCCTCGCCTCATTCCTCATACGGTTATTTATCCCTGCTTATTTCCGTTCAATTTCCTGACCATTTCTGAGCTGCAGGGGATTGTGGTGGTAATCCTCGAGCCAAAAAGGGGTTTGCTGGCGTTTCTGCTCTGTACGGTCTGCGGGGCGGAAGTGTTCAAAATTTCCACTGGAATTGAGCCTGAAAAACGTCTTCGCTCTGAGTAGCCTAATGGGAGTGAATGCAGATTACTTAAAGGTCTGCTTTATTTCATTAGCTAGGATCATTGGTTTTTTTTTTTTTTTTCTCTCCGTGATCTCCGTGTATTTGAAGTGTTGTTTCCGTTCTTTACCTGTTTCTAAAACATTTCTTTTTAATTGTTTTCCCGTGTGTAAGTGCTTCGTCCTTGATTTCCTATCTAAATTAGTATTCTTTCTCGATTGAAACATTTCATGAATAATCCATGTCATGTAATTATTCAGCTGTCAAGAATTTTTTTTTCCTTTAATCTCTCCAGCACACAGTAAAGAAGGGTATTCCCCTGCTCCATGTGTGTTTTATCTTACTGTTCAGACAAAGTATTTGTTAATTAAGGCGAAGATAACGTCTCCGCTCTAATCTGAGAGGAGCTCTATTTAAATACTGTAAAATTGTAAAATCTCAATTTCAGATAGTTTTCATGAAGACGAGCCTTCTGACATCTAAACTTATCTCTCGGGTGACAGACTTTCCGGGCCATCGCAATTTTAAAAATAATGGAGGGTTTTGATTTTTTTTTTTTTAGCGCTTGCCGTCCTGTCTGATGCACTCAGAGCAAACACAGCGCTAAACTGTGGCAGCGCTTGCAGTTGGAGTGTACGGTATCGATTGAATGCTGAGTATTTCTTTGACATTGAGACATTGCTTGTAGAGGTGGAGCCAAAGCAGGAACTGGTTCTTAGTGCCGGTTTCTACCGGTCTACTTCCAGCGAGAGCAGGGGTGGGCAAACTACGGCCCGCGGGCCACATGCGGCCCGTTGGTCTTTTTAATCCGGCCCGCCGAAGATTGGTACAGAATTGCCCAAATCAAATCATATCGTAATTATGACTGCATTCATTTGACCTCGTCCTGTAATGCCTGGCGGTCCACCAGGCGGCGCACTAGGCGCGGCGATGCCTTGACTTGATTTTGCGGAGGCCGGGCTGCTCTCTGTTGTTGCTCTGCTGCTGCTCCGAACCCATCTGCAACAATGAACGGGCCAAAGAAAAGAAAAGTCGACAGCGAGCGCCGAGTGTTTAATAAGGAACGGACGACGAAATACTTTTTCACTGAAGTCCGGTCGAAGGCCGTGTGTCGCCGTGTTGAGCTGACTGACGAAGACTTGGCAAGCAAGCTAAACAAAAAAGCGGAGTCATTTACATGATATTTCTTGGCACTGGACGAAAGTAACGACATAAAGGACACCGCTCAGCTTTTAATTTTTATCAGAGGGATTCATGACAATTTTGAGATAACGGAGGAGTTTTTGGCCGTGGAATCCTTAAAGGGGAAAACGCGGGGAGAGGACTCGTCGTGTCGGGGGTCATCGAGAGGCTCCGGCTACCTCGGAGTACGCTCGCCAACGTTACCACAGACGGATCGCCAAATCTGACTGGAAAAAAACGTCGGGTTGCTCAAAAGAATCCAGGAGAGGGTGAAAGAGGACAACCCTGAGCAGGGGGACATTTTCTTACGCTGTGTAAATCCGTCCTGCAGCTCGACCACGTAGTGAAGCCGGTCGTAGAAGTGGTGAACTTTATTGGAGCGAGGGGGCTTCACCATCAGGTTATTAAGTTCCTTGAAGAAACTGACTCTGATCACCAGGACTTGCTTCACCACTCCAACGTCCGCTGGTTAAGTTTGGGGAAAGTACGTCAACGAGTGTTGGGAGCTCAAACGGGAGATTATCTCATTTTTGGAGCTACTTGAGAAAGCTGACGGTTTTCCTGAGCTGAGTGACACAGATCGTCTTTGTGATTTGTCTTTTGCTGAGGACGTACTGACACACATGAATGAGCTGAACGTGACGCTACGAGGGAAAGACCAGTTTGTCCATGAAATGTACACAAACGTCAGAGCCTTCAAAACCAAGCTAGCTTTATTCTCAAAGCAAATGTCAAACAAGTCATTCGCTCATTTCCCCACGCTGGCTACGCTGAAAGACGTCCTCGACATGAAGACATACAGGACATCACTGGACGACCTGCACGGAGGATTCTGCCATCGGTTCTCTGATTTTGGAAAAATTGACAAGTCCCTTCAGCTGGTGTCGTGTCCCTTCAGCTGGTGTCGTGTCCCTCCAGCTGGTGTCGTGTCCCTCCAGCTGGTGTCATGTCCCTCCAGCTGGTGTCATGTCCCTTCAGCTGGTGTCGTGTCCCTTCACACAAGACCCTGAAACGGCGCCACAGGAGTTTCAGTGTGAACCGATTGATCTCCAACGTGACACCGTCTTCAAGGAGAAGTTCAACTCTCTTAAACTGGATGAGTTTTCTGCTTCATTAAAGCAGCCAAATTTCCAAACATCCGGAAGATGTCCCAGAGGATGCTGGTGTTGTTTGTCTCTACGTACGTGTGTGAACAGACTTTTAGTGTGATGAACACCAACAAAGCACCTCACAGATCCCAGTTGAGTGATGAGCACCTCAGATCTGTTCTGAGAATTGCCACAACAAAACTAACACCAGACTTCGATGCTCTGACAAAGAAGGGTGATCAACAACACTGTTCCCACTAAAAGTGAATGGAAGTATGAACACTGTGACGCCTTTTTTTTATGTTTCTGTTTGATATGTATGCATCTGGTGCTGGCCCGGCCCGTCTGTCAAATTGTAAAAGTCAATGTGGCCCCTGAGCCAAAAAGTTTGCCCGCCCCTGAGCTAGAGGCACCCGGGACACCCAATGAAGTGTAAACACCAGTGTTAAAGTCAGACTGACTCCTGAATGTAAGACATTTTATTAGCTGATCTGCCTGGTTAAGCTTTAACAAGCTGCGATTAACAAGTTGCTTGTCGTGATCAACAACGTAGCCGTTGCTGCGAGGAGTCCTGATTCGGGGCAATCAGCTGACACAGCTGCCATCTGAGCAATGACATAAAATGATCACTTCAGGGCAATTCCTGTGTGTTCCGGCCAGAAGGTGAAGACGTGGCTTCAGTCGAGTCTGGACACGGACAGACACTCCTTCTCAGTCTTCCCTTCAGTCATTGCCAATCTGTTAATTACAGCAAAGACCGCAGGGACTAATGATCATGTTCCACAGGGTGGTAATGACACAATTATAACTGCGAGGACATCAGTCATCTCCAATTAGCTCATTCAGTGTCCTTGGCCTTTTTGACGCATACACATACACACACACACGCACACGCACACGCACGCACACACACACACACACACACACACACACACACACACACACACACACACACACACACACACACACACACACACACACTCTGACTCGTGAATAAGACAAAAGCTCCGATGACTGAGTGTCATTGAACTAAATGACTGACATACACAAAGTTCCTGAGCTGCTTTTCGCAAGACAAGATTAATATCCGGTGCTGCACGCAGGCTGCGATAAAAACGATGTGTCAACAGCAGGCATCGCAAATCAAAAAACAAAATATACAGTAAAGCAGAACAGTGCATCAAGCCATGAATAAATGATGAATATTTCAGGCTCAGTCATCCCCTTTTTTTTGGGGGGGGGGGGGTGCGCGGGGGGGAGGAGGAAATGATAAGTTGGTAAGTGTGTCAAGACTCTAAATTTATCTTGAAGTTTAGCTTTGTTCAGGAATTGATTTTAGCTGCCAGAGTGCACGTCAAGGATTTTCCCTTGGAGTAGTGATTTCTTTTTTGCTCCGCTCCACAAAGCATGACAACTCAGAGTGGTTTATGACCCAACTGTTCTGCCAGGCTGCCTTACATTCACACCATATTTAACTGCTGACAATTAAACCCGCCAACAACCTTCCACTGCGACTGCCACTACACTAATTTAATGCTCCGATGCAACCAAGATGAGCTGTGTCATTGTGTAAGGAAGCCGGGATGATGCCTGGTATAATATACCGTACCATTCAATCACGCAAGCGTATAACAAAAAAAAACAAAAAAACTCTGAAAACCTTCAGTTTTAATATTTTATACTGAAATACTTAGTCTGAAAAACACCATTAAGAACCACTTTACGATAACTTTAGGTCTGTAATTACCGGTTGAAAAACGTACTTGAGGAAGATTGATTTGGTATCTTTAGAAAGAAGTTGGCTAATGGGTCTCATGGAGTTCTTTTACTGCTTTGCAACTATAGAAGAAATTGCAAATTTAAAACATTTTGGCACTGGCTTTTGATTGTATTTCACAGTATATAATTAATTGTGACAAAGTCCAAACTACTGTATAAGTGGAACTTGAGTCGTAAAAAATTCTGATGAAACAATAGTTTCATGTAACCTGGGTTTCTGAAACATCTTTCCAACTTCTCACAAAGTTCTCAACTTAATGCCGTTTGTATTTACCTTTCAATCATGCGGACTGGCTCTCTTGAACCGTACAAAAATGTGCGTCAATGTCGTGTGTGTTTTCCTGTCCGTCGCGAGTGCTTCGTACCTCCATTCGCACTCCCTTTGCAGCATCGTCGTGCCTATTCCCATCGTTGATATTGTACTAGTGTACAGCTCCACATGTTCAATTCTAAAAAAAAAAACTGCCGTGTTTTTGGAGTCAACAGCACACAAGTGCAAGAAACTATGTGGCACTCAACTGTGCCTGGCTTCAAAGGGGTTTTCAATAGTCTCATAGCAACAGCGGGGAGCCTCATCTTGTGCTTCCCCAAAAATATCTGCCAAGCGCTCCCAGCTATAATATAGATACTCAAAGTACAAAGGGCTACGTCTCTGTGCACCTGAAACCCGAAGCACGTCAACTCGAGCTATCTTTGAGGAGTGTGGTCTAGCCACATTGCAGCAGTTCAGGCTGCCGGCACAGCGGAGGGAGGAGTTCAGCGATTTATTCAAGGTTCATGCGATCAAAGCTAAAGCGGTGTTATCATTTATAATTCAGGATTCTATTTCCTTCATCGCGTGGCACAAGCTTCACCCTCTGGCGGAGTCCAGACGAAGCAGGTTGACGGAACTGTGAATCTGTAAATTTGTTAGTTCAAAGAGAAGTGAGAGTCTCCGTTGTTTCGCGGGGGCTGTCGTTTGTTCGGGGTATCGCATGTTACGTTTTAGGTTCAAAACTAAGACCTCCGAAGTATCTCTTGGACAAAGAAACAGTTGTGTGCGTGTTAGCTCTACTTTGTGATGAGGCATAGCTTCACTTAAAACTTTTTTTTCTTTTTTTTAATTGTTTCATCTGCGGTTATTTTTTTTTAATGCTTTGTAGGTCAGTAATAAACCTTTAATAGGTATAAAGTTTGGGTTGCCAAATTCACCTACTTTGGAAAAGAGCATCCGGACCAAAAGTAATTCACATAAAACTTGCATGGAATATTCTTTTATTGGATATAATTTATATAAATTCCTAATGTCAACTGTAGCTAGTTGAAGTTGGAAATACACACTGTTGGCTCACATTGAATCACTTGCCACTTGCTACTGAATTGCAGATTTTTACATCAGCTCTGAGATTATAAAGTCATAACAGGGTCAACAAAAAGTAAAAAGTTACCCAAAGAGCACAACTTTAAACAGCTTTGTTGGAGACCCGCCTCGTTTTCTTTTTCAATCACATCATGTTTAGCGTTTAACAGGTAAAGAATTAGTGTAAATATAGCTGACCTTGGACTTCTAATATTGGATCATGCATTTCTATTGTTTCTGCTTATCTAATGGGACATATCTGATTCCCACAAGCCCCTCTAGGCTAATTAATGGAGTGATGATTTATTCTCCAGTCTTCCACTTGTTTATTTATTTAATTTTTTTTTACAATGAATCCAAACTGACAGAACACGGTGTGAAGAGAGTCGTTGTAAGGCCAGGTGTCGAGCTTCATGTATGAATGTTATCAGTAGAAGGTCGTCACTAACCGGTCTGTTCTGTTTATGTATACACGTTTATCTCCCAAAAGGCTTCAAACGTTCGCTCCTCCAGCCGGCAGATGGCTGCATTGAAAAGGTTGAGTGTTAATAAAGAGCAGCTGGTGGAGTTTTGGTTTGACCTTCATGTGATGAACATCCTGCAGCGAGCGGGGAGGATCTCCCCAATGACATGTGTGTAACTTCTCTGATGGATGCCATATGCACCTAACTCGAGAACAGACATTTCTGTACTAGTTCAGTTCCACTGTAAAACACGGAAATCTTTATTTTTGGACATTTCGTTCCATTCCCCCGCTGTTATGTACATTCACACCTGGATACATTACACTGCTTTTTTAATCCCAGACATTTTTTTTTTTATATAAAGTGACGCCCCGGTTGTGATGACTTTGGGGACCAGATCAGATTTGCCATATTTTCCGGTAGTGTAGATTTAGTGACTCACAGGCAGGTAAATCAATGGCACTAAGATTAGGTCGTTTAGCTCATTACGTTCTGTAGCAAATCTGCACTGAAATATTGGTGCTTTGACCCGACACTGGAAAGGCAACTATAAAGCATAGTGCATGGATGTAATGCATCCTACCTAACACATTCACAGTGTTAGAAAGGTATTCTTTGTGCTGAAATAATTTGTTGATCTTTCGCAGTGTGTTGGGGGGGGGGGACGAGCAGTTAATCTGATTGAAAACCCAACGATACTACGTCCCGCCCACTGACAGCCTTAACCTCACTGTGCCACAGACCTTTCAATCAAACAGACACGTCCCCAAAAAACACGGCTTTTTGAAGCTTATTTTCGAATGAGTGAGGGATTATTTTCAGCTGGACCTCCAGAAAACGAATAGGAAGGAGCGAGTTTAGCTAGAAAAAAAAACCAAAATAACTTTTATTCACTTCGAATGTCAAGAGAGAAGTTGAATGGGAGTCTACGGAGCCGGAGGCTTTTTGGAGCCGACCTCTAGTGGCAGCACAGAGATAGATTTAGGCCTCCGGTACATCAGTGACTTCACCCATGTCTATTGCATTGTCAGCATGACCGAATAATAATAATAATGAAAAAAGACCATGTTGA
Source organism: Brachyistius frenatus (assembly GCF_029030835.1). Lineage (NCBI taxonomy): Eukaryota > Metazoa > Chordata > Actinopteri > Embiotocidae > Brachyistius > Brachyistius frenatus. Next base: position 1,143,302 of record NW_027210655.1, read on the forward strand.
TAAATTGCTATGATCTCTTCCGACATGCACGGCAAAAGAACAGCCGGCCGAGTGTCAGTGTGGCGGGGCGAGGAGGAGGTGAGCTGGCATTGAATGACTCGTTAATTGATCCCTGGGTTATTTACACGTCAGATCATTTAATGAGTCAGACAGTGGACAAGCCTTCTAGCGCTTGGAGCTGTTGACTTCATTAGGAACAGTAATAGTGTGTAACGATGTGATAAGGCTTTAACCTGTCAGAATACAGCAGCGGGGTGTTGACGTCGAACACCATTACCATAATGACAGGGCATGAAGTATTGTGAGGGCATATGCTGTCCATCTGATTGGCCAAGCTCGGGGTCAGTAATCAGGTTGACACGATGAATAATGTCTTGATAGGTCTGTGCTGCTTTTAGCTGATAATCTACTTCTCTGCTCTTGAACTTGAAAATGACTTGACTTAGTTTGTTAATTGTTTGGTTATGAAATCATTCACTCATGGTTTTCATTTTCAAGGTGAAAGGGGGAATGAGGTTTATATCCCAGCATCCATTGGGCGAGGAGCAGATTACATTCATAGACTGTAAATACAAGTTGACGTAGCTTCCGGGTCTGAAAAATGAGGCCGATTCCGAAGTGACTTAAGCTGCAATACCACCGAGTGCCACTAGAGGTTAGCTCCAAAAAGCCTCCGTGTCCATAGACACCTATTCAACTACTTTCATAAAATTTGAAGTGAATCAATTTTATCTACGAGTTATTTCGGTGCTGTAAGCTAAACTCACTCCATATTAGTTTTCTGGAGGTCCATCTGAAAATAATCCAGTCATTAATTAGTAAATAAGCCTCAAAAAGACGTATTTTCGGGGCCGTGTCATTTTGATTGACAGGCCTGCGGTGCAGTCAGGTTTCAGCTATCGGTGGGCGGGACGTAGTATCGTCAGGTTTCCAATCAGATCAGTTAGATCTATCCCTCGCTCCCCCCCCAGCTCGTCCAAATATGGTCACTTCCGGCTCCAAAACGCAAGGAACTTGCGAGATGTTGGCCAAAATTCAAACTCGAGGCGTTTTGTTAAATGTTGTAAATTTCCCAAAATACTTCGTAGGTAACCCCTATAGACTACTGCGGCTTAATTTGCTGTAGTTAACGTCACTCACTGGACAAAGTACAAGCTGACTGCTACAAAATGTGAACAGCACTCATTGAAATTGGCTTAGACACAGATACTGAAATTGCCTTGACCCTGTTTTAGTATCCATTGTCTGTTCTCGCACTTCTTAATACGATGAAACATTAGAGCAGAAAATTAAAAAGAGAAACACGAAAAACATTTGTGCGTTGTCGTGTTGCATCTCAAACGGACCTAATGATCTGTTAACCATCTAACGTCCCAGCTTCCTCAGGTGTGATTGAAATACAAACAAGAAACTGTTTTACTTGCTGATTTTGCTTGATCCACTGAGCTGTGGACCCCACTTTAATTTAGGGTCATCATTTTACTCGGAGTCCAAGACCTCCTTTTTTTGAAGCGTCAGTCCCACCCATTTATTTTAATGAGGGATGACTGTCATCAAATGGGTCAAATGAGCTTACAACCTGAGGTTTAGCTTGTCAGTCATTAATTGTGCAGCCATTCATCATCTCTTCCTTCCTACCGTTCAGGAACTACAGTGTGTGTGTGTGTGGGGGTGTGTGTGTGTGTGTGTGTGTGTGTGTGGATTCAGAGTCTATCTGTCGTATAGCAAAAGAGAGTGAGAACTCTATGAGCCATTCACTACCTGGCTTCAATGCCACACCTGAAAAGTCGCAGTAAAAGTAAGCTACTATTTCCCCCAAAAAGCAGTGAAAAGATTGAATAAGCGATGTGATATTAGCACTCGAACGGGGGTCTATTTTGGTGTGCAGACATTACATTTTCTCACAGACAGAGTTCACTCTACCTCGCCGACGATTATTAATCTCCTGTGAAATGGAAACAAAAGTTTGCCTAACTGAAGTCGCTGCTTTATGGACTGAGATATGAGATTCGGTGCAGCGGCGGCAGAGTTGCTTCCAATTTAACGTTCAGAAGCAAACCAAACAACGTCCGCGGTTGTGATTGGCAGGAGGTTAAACAGTCTCTTATCTGCAGACACAGGATACATAATCACAGAAGGATGCTCGCGCCGCCCCGCCTGAGAGGCTGCTCTGTCTGCAAAGCCTCTGCAAAGGAGAGCTATCGGGCTATTAATCACAGGCAGAACAGCGCTGTATCTGCCACCTGGCCGCTAATGCATGTGTTCGGTTTACTGCTTCCATCAGACCGGAGCTGGATCAGTTCAAGGTTCGCTCGCGTTGCTTAACCTAACTCTCCGCCCTTCTCTCTCTCTCAGTCGCTCTCGTTTCTCCTTTTATTAAAGGGAGCATGCACGTTGGGCAAAATGTCAGGAGGGACATTTACATACGCAACCCATTCTGTTGCTAAACAGTAATTTATTTGGGAGTCAATGTATTCATATGAAGCCTCATGACTATTTACATCATCCCGAAGTAAAGCTCGGGGTCTCATTTTGAGAAGCCCTGGTGTGACGTGTAGTTTATTACCGTATAAGGGCATGAGTCATACTGGCAGGGTTGTTCCTGGTTTATGCCGAGAAGGGTTGCTACTGGTGGTCATGTGCTACAGGTAGGATCTTTGAGCAAAGATAACGTTGCCAAAGTGTGTAGGCACAAGACATACTAGTTCAGAGTATCACCTTGTTGCTATAGCTTTGTAATAGGTTGCGTTTTACGTTGGTGTATAAGCATATAGCATGCGGTGGGTTTTTTAAATTATTTTTTTTATTTTATTGAATAAATGTAAAAAAAAAAATGCAGGCAAGCACTAAATATATCGTACAAAAAACAGTTTTGTGTCATTTCTTATTTTAAAGACAGTAAAATATTAAATATCATAATTAAAAGGATATTGATACATACACTCCATTGATGTGAAATTATCACGATAAAAAAGAGACACAAAATAGCATGTTATTCCCCCATAAAAAAAGTTCATCACACAGTTGGACCATCTCACTCTTTTTAGTATTAATAAATTGAAAGTCATGACGTATTCTTTAAATTCAGTGAATTTGGGGGATATTTCTGACATTTTACATTTGTGAGTGAAGACTTTTTCCATATGAGGTTTGTAAGTTTACAATGAATTCAGTGTTGTGATTGTTTTTGTTCAAAATACATTTTTACACTAGATTTAAATATAAATATTGTTTTTACACAGTACGTAATCTTCCATTCGAGACCAACGATTTATTGAATCCACACAATGTTAAACTAAAGGTTCATCACAACAAAAATTACATTTGCTTTCAATGTCTAGGAACTTGGAGCGACATAGATGTGTTTGAATATATATTGTGTAAAATTTGAACGTGAACTGCATTAATATGGCACTTTGTGTGTACTTTCAAACTTTTTTTTGACCTGGATTCAACCGTGCTGCAGTTTCCTACTAAATAATGTAGCTGTTGCATGAGACCAGTGGTCAATTTAACGCTGCTTCATATCTTTACTTGGAAAAGAACCCCCTAAGACCTCCGCTGCTCTGCTCAGTTTCCAATGCTATTCATAATATTGATCATTTCCACAGTAATCCACTGACCACATGATTTGATCCTTCCAGAAGAGTAAAGCAGCTTTAAATCAAGACGACAGTGGCAGAACGTTTTGAAGAGATTAGATGTTTGCCCTCCGTCTGACTTGTGTCTTAAAAGGCCGTCACCGATTCCACCAAACTGTCATTTTGGCAGAGACAAATTTCCTCATAAAAAGTAAAAAAAAAAACCCAGAAAGTCCTTAACAAGCATTGCGCTAAGAGTGTCTGGCAACAATTTCTGGTTGCTTATTTAATCCATATCATTCTCATGCAAAAGCGCAGCCAGCAGGAGCTTATAGGACATCAAATACACTCTGCTGAAACAACACTCGGCGAAGAGTTGTGTTTGAGGAGCGCAGCCTAAAATATGTATGATTATGCAACCAGAAGTCGGCAGATAGAGGATATTAAAAAAAAAAAATCAACCTTAATCACATAAAACCTCTTTTCTTCTGGGATTTTGTCACATTAAGCAATGTTAGCAGATTGAAACTTACATTAACAGGCTGTCTGTATTTAAACATAAGGAACAATGTGTGCCGGTCGGCGTATGATAGCTGGCTTGAAAAGCAAAGTAATTATGTTGAATAGAAAATGGGGATGATCTTGCAAAAGTGTCCGACTTTAAGATCTTTACACTTATTGACACTTATTGACGAGATGCATCGTGATGTCCGCTTCTGAAGGAAGAATCAACAGCGGGGTCAAGTTTTGTCCTGAAAAAAACTCTGCAGTGTTAATATTAAAGGTGACAAGAGTTACTGCTCTTGTGTGTGCTGCACATACGCTATGTGTCAGCTTTATGTAACATTGAGATTTTCCCAGTGTGTCCTCTTCACCTGACGGAGTCAGCAGGTGTGTGTGTGTGTGTCAGCGTTGGTAGACGGTAACTAACACGAATTGTCATCCTGTGTTATTCACGTCGCTCTTATCTTTTCAGGTCTAATTCGAGATTCTGAGATCTGCTCCCAGTTTCACACCTTCATGCCAGAACTCGTGAATAGACACACACCTGGTTTTCACATGATTACACTTCATAATTTGAATTACGGGGATCACAAAGAGCTGGGGAACGTACATACATGTAACGTGTCGAAAACGCATTTCATTTTCTGTCTTATTTTCACACTGGTTCCATTGAAATGCTTCTCTGTCATAATTCGGGTTGAAATTCAGACAATTTCCCCTCCAAACATTGGCTGGCTTTGGGAATTTATTTGAGTGCGAGCTGGGCCGAACGTGTTGAAAAGGTCTCTAAAATAATTACCAAGCACGCTGAAATCAGTGCAAGCATTAATAAAGAGTCCATACAGTGACCTCATTAAATCACAAACTGTTCTATCCACTCGTGACCAAGAACTTAGAAATAAATTATACACTGTACAAAGCCTTTTTATTTATTCAATGTGTTTTTACAGAATACAAAACAGCTTCAAATCGCGACCCCTTTCCACGTACAAATACACGCATCAAAAATATAAAACGCGGCGATTTGCTGAAAAAAAATTCTCGAACTAACTTGCTGGTGTCGTGAGGAAGATAAGCAGAGGTACTGAGGTCCAGTTCCGATACCAACGTTGGTGTCGAGTCCCATAATATGCGTAATGATACGCCAAATTGTCGTTTGCTTCACGAGAGCGCGGTACCTTTTCAAGGTTACGGTTCATTTCCAAAACCCGTTAGGATACGATAATGAGACTCGGAGGTCACCGATTTAAAATTTGCTGTAACGCTGTGTTTCTGTAAACGTAGAGGATTCCTAAAATATGCACAAACAGTTGCAAAGTTTAAATCCAGTAGTGTATTGCAGTGTGCATACATGTTGTAAAAAAACAACAACAAAAAACCCATCTAAAACACGTCCCGTCTTTCAAGTTTGCATTGATGTCATTTCAGTATGTGCCAAAACTGTGGCATATTTAGTGCGTTTTTAACTGCTGCCTGCAATCTATTTGCATCTTCAAGTTTTAGTCACATTGCTGTGGTTGTTGGCTTTTTAGGTATCTGCTGAGGTACCTTGAAAACAATAGCTGCGATGGCGAAGAGTAAAACATGTCTAAAAAAAACAAAAAACAAGCCACACGATCCAAAATGTATGCGAATGCCCGGTACCGCCGGGGTTCACGTTGACACAATCTTCCAAATATAATAACCAGCATAAAACTCACTGACTAAATCAGTGCACATGTGAACACATTCAGTGGTAAGTGTAACTAAACGGTCTGCTGCATCAGTCGTTCTACGGAAGTTGCCTTCCCCCGTTTCTCCTTTGAGTTACAGTATTCGAGTCCCTTTGATTCACCAAGAGCACGTTCGTGGAATAAAACTGAGCGCACTTGAAGCGACATCACATCTGTGAGCAGCAGTGAAGTCATTTCAGCTTCCCGGGAGCTAAGAAAGGATCTTGGATGGAGATAAAGAACGTCTTCCAGGTAGAGGTAGGTAGATACAGTATGGATCCCACTAATGGTGCTGAAGTGTGAGATTGCTTCTCAAATGTGGCGGAAATGAAAAGTCCAGTGTTCAGTCTTAAGATTTATTTTGTCTTACCTTATTAAACTCATCACAGCACAGTAACTTTGGGACACGACTTCTGAGTGAAACTGTGCGGCGCCTATTCTTCGAGAGAGAGAGAGATACGTTACTTCCTGTCATTCTGCCACATAATACATTTTAAACCCGGTGAGTCAAAGTCCACCAGACGGCGCCCCCCCCCCCCCTCCAGTTTTTTTTTTTAAACGTCCAGTACGAGATAGCATCGGAGTTGACTTTTTGTTCACTAGTGGTGATTAAAGGCACGCGTTTCTGAAGAACAAGTTGTCGGTTTAGTAAATGCTGAAGTCGAAGTTCCCTCTGCCTGTCAGAGGCCCTTTCATACATGTGCTGCGTGCGCGTAATTCCACTTCCTCAGGCGCAGATTTTGTTGTTTTGATGCCAGTCGCTGTAGCAGTTCCTCGCGGACGTGAAGCAAAGCGTTTTTTGACAAGTGCTGCAATAGACCGGCGACTTCCTTTTGCACTCCACGCACGACCTCCTGCCGGCCGTGGCCCGGTTCCTGGAGGTCACGTTTCTCATTTGCTGGACGAAGTAAGCGGGCAGGTGTCCCGAAGCCGGAGCGTCGGAGGCCGCGGCGGGCGGCACGGACGCGGGGGGGACGGCGGGGGCTCCGGGGCGGGGAGGAGGCGCAGCGAGCCGGGCTTTGAAGGGAGAGGCGGCAGGCGACATAAAGTTTCGCGGAGCGGCCCGGCGCGGGGTCGACCCGATCTCGGCCAGCGACAAAATCAGCTGTTCCCGGAACATCTTCTGCACGAGCACGGGCCGACTCTGCAGTTTGCACATTTCTTTGTGGAGGATGAAGGCGTTCACCGTGGCTATGTCCACAAAATGGTAGAACAGAGTTTTGTACCATTTCTGTGTTTTGTGAAGGACGTTGTAGTAGCTGATCAGGGCGTCGGACAAGTCGACGCCGCCCATGTGCTGGTTGTAATCCCGGATGCAGCCCGGGATGGGCACCTGCTTCACCGTCCACTGCCCTTCCGCGTTTTTGACTTTGCGCTTTGCCATGTCGTCGCCGTACGCTTTGTGCAAAGTAGAACACATGGATACCTCGCGGGTGTCGTACCACTTGACGAACAGCAACTCTCCTTTTCGGATCCACCGGATGGTTCCCCTCGGCGTTTTGTCCGGCATGCCGTTCTTCTTCGTCCTGGGGTAACCGGCCACGTTGGAACGGACGGTGCCGCACGCCCAGATCTTTCTCTTCAGCAGCTCAAGGAATAGAGTCGGACTGGTGTAAAAGTTATCCACGTAGAGCTTGTACCCTTTGCCCAGAAAGTTGAAGTCCAGTAGTTTCATGACGGCGTCGTAGCTCTGCCCGTTCCCCGTGGGTTCGCGTTCTCTGCCCCCGTACACGAAAAAGTTCAGAGTGTAGCCGCACACGGAGTCCGCCAAAACGAAAAGCTTAAAGCCCCATTTCGTGGGCTTGTTCCGAATGTACTGCTTGATGCCGATCCTGGCTTTGCTCGCCACCATCCGCTCGTCGATGGAGATGTGCTGGTGGGGGTGAAAGAAGGTGTGGCAGGCCGCCAAAATCTGCTCGTACAGCGGCTTTATCTTGCAAAGTCTGTCGTACCGGGACGTCCCTTTCTTTTGGTCGTTGGCCGCTTCCACGTCGGGGTCGTTCATGTGTAGGCTGCGGGAAATGGCCAGGAAACGTCTGCAAGGCATGACGGACGCGGGGAACGGTAGGCGGAAGAGCGCAGACCCTCTCCAGTATTCTTTCAGAGTTTTGAGGGGCGCGATGCCCATGTAGAGGACGAGGCAGACGAAGGAGTACATATCGGCCGCCGTGACGGGCACCCAGCTTTCCCTCTGGCCTTCGTATTTCTTTAGCCCGTAGGCGTTGGTGTTTTTCACCAGCGTATCGATCACCGTCGTAGAGAAGAACAGCTGGAAGAGCTCCAGCGGCGTGTAGTTGGCCGTCTTGTTCAGCTGCGGTCCCACGTCCCGCTTCGGTCTGAACCGCGGTTGAGGCGGCTCGAAGTCTTCCTCGTCGACCTCGCGCCACCGGTCTTCGTCATCTGCTTCGTCCCCGTCCGCCGCCGCCGCCGGCCGCCTTCCCGCTCGCCACGTCGCACTTTGAGTCCTCCTGCGCGGAGTGGAGAGAGTCTTGCGGATCTTCTTTCTGAGGGGACTCTGGCCCCATTTCTTGGCGGCGGGTTTCAGGGGCGACGACGCCGGCGACGCAGATACGGAGCGGCGCTGCCTCCTCGAAGATCTGCTCTTTGAGGGCCTGTAAACCCACTCCTCGCCCGAACTGTCCTCATCAGTGAAGTCTTCCCTGAACATAAAGCAGAGAGGTGAGGTTTAATTCAACAGTAGGTCATGTTTATTGGTTGAAACTCAAACCGTGGTCTAAAACTGGGTGAAACAAACAAACAAAAAGTTATCTCTAAAAAAAAAAAGGTCAAAAGCATGAATGAGAGCTGTTACGTGAAATGGTCATAATAGTAATTGATGTATTGTTATCATTTTAATAATATTATCAATAAGCCACTAGGGATTGGGGTCCTTGTATTATTACCACTATGGTGGAACTGCAGTATATGACAAATACTATAATGATATACGGTATGTGATGTTACTGTTCATACTTGTGTATGTGTCACTTTAATACATCTAATCTTAATAGAAATGTTGGGCAATATTGCAAATCATCACTCAGCAGGACTAACTCATAGCAATACTGGAGATTTTATATGATTTTATTAGCCAAAAACAAACATCACCATATAAGTATTTAAACCAAAATAGTTTCATAATTGGTCATACTTAAATGCACTACATCAGAATATGAATAAATACTTTGATACAAAATTGTGAAGGAGGGTTTTATCTATGCTGTTCTTTGAAGTGCTTAAGTTGACACGCATCTGTGTAAGACTAATGCAAACTATTGTAACAGATATAACATATTTGAAACGTAAAAAAAAAAAGATTAAATCTGTTTGTTTATAGACAGAAAAATACAAATTGACAAAGTGAGGATAACAACCAGCAAATTCGCCGCTGATGAAAACTATCATTCACCACCTGGTTGTAATGCAGGCTTTCACTTGTAATCTAAAATAAAAATAGAATCTGTACCATAAAAAAAAATTAAATAAAAATCGTATAAACGTATAGTATAGCTTTTTCTCCTCCACAAATCTCCTCCAGAACAAGCGGAGACATTATACAACTGATTTCTCAGACTCTGCTGTACTGAACGTAAACGTACAACAAAATCAGCAGATTTGCCCTTTTAAAAGTTGAGCATATCATGTGGAGGAGAACGTTTGTGCACTTTGTGCCCCCCCCTCCCCCTTCCTTTCCTTCCTGGGCCGCCAGCTGCAGGGTTGTGTGCGTAAAGACACCTTCATAGCGTGCTTTGCTTTACGCCAAGCATGAAACGATCTGCAAGCGTGTCGACGTGAGCGCTGCGCATCTGTGCAAAGCTGTCGAAAGTCCACCGGTGGAAACAGCAGCGAAGATAACAGCGGCAGCTCAAACACAAACCTGTCGAGTCAGCAGCAGCGCCAGAGTATAAATACGGCGCGCAAAAGACGGTCCGGTCCGATTGCGCGCCTTGAACTTCTACAACACGCACCGCTGCAGTCTGATCCCTGCTTGGTCATCCCGGAGTAAATACGATTTCTCGCCACGTCATATTTAGTTTCGGCGCGGGGCGTTTCGCTGGAACCGAAGTCAGCTCGGAGGATTTGCACTCACCTTCCCGGTCCGCGGGCGAGCCCCCTCGGGTCGGAGTCCTCCTCGTCGGGACCGCACCGGCTGGACTCGCTCTCCGAATCCAAGTCTGAGTGCAGTTCTTCTAAATCCTCCTCAGAATCTGACAGAATCATTTCTAAAGGTTGTTGTTGTTGTTGTTGTTGTTTTTAACTCCTTGAAGAAACTTTAGGGGTGCGCCGTCATCCTCCTCTCAGGTCTCCGTGCAGCCTTTTTTTTTTATTATTATTATTATTTCCTTTCTTCGCGGGTCTCTGGATGTCCCGGCTGCCGCTTACCATCTGCTCTACAAAAGCCAGTTTCATTGGCTACAAGTGTCGGGTGTTTTCACGGTGTAGTGTTTCACTGGATGTACCCAGCTGTCTTTTAAAATACTCCCTCGACCTAACGTAAAGTTGCGCCTATGGGATTGGTTGAGGAATTTAAATGAGCTGTGGGCCCGCCCGTTTTGGCGTTTGAAAAGATTCAAGATTGGTTTGTTTTTTTTCTTCTCGGGATTCTGCTCATCTCTTCCCTGATTGATCTAATGTGTCCAATTTCTTATGACTTTTGAAGTTATTTATTAAAACGTTTTTTTTTTAATTTTTTGTCTTTATGTTGTAAAGTGTGGGATTAAAGCAGGAATAAATAGATTCCAACCGAGCTGACAATTTAACTCAGTAAAGGAAGTTATATATATATATATATATTTTTAGAAATAAAGTCAATTAGTGTTAATCAAAGATCAATAATGTCAGTAATATGATTTTTTTTCCTCTATAATTATTCAAATATTGGAGCTTTTCATACTTGGTCCCGTAACTTAATAACCTAAACTTAACTAGTAATTTAACATGTGCACCATCAGCATTCAGGTGCCCACGTTGCTTTAAGCTTCTGCGAGGCATTCATCTCAAATTTCTGTCTTGTACTAGCGAGCGGTTGTTGATGGTTTTTTTTTTTTTTTTTTATTATGGCCTCGTGGAGGGCAAAGCATGATGGGAAACGCGTTTGATGTGTGAGTGCGGGCAGCCTTTCTATTATCTGTGGCAGCAGATTTGTCAGCATGCGTGGGCGAAGACATCTTACAATAATATGTGTTTGGAAGTGCAAGGATCTCACAATCGCCCGTGTTATTCGCTGAGTGTCTGACCGGGGTGACCTTGTCTCACCTTCCCCATTAAAAGCCAGAGACGGCCTTAGCCTCAACGAAGAGTCTGAATAAACTCCCACTCGCTCTCGCAACCCCTGTTCTCGAAACAGAGCCGAAGAGCTGAATGAAGAGGACCAAATGGTGCCGCTTATTCATCGTGTGGACCCCGAAAAGAAGGTTTAGTACGGGGAGATCGTGAGTGTGGGGGAGGATGGGGGGGGGTTGTGGGCCCCCTATGCACACTTATAGCTCCAAGACTTTTACAGCGAGTTAAGGATCGTTTTACAAAAATCATTTGGGATTTCTGAGGGCAGTTTAGCGGAGGTGAAATCAATTTCACATGTAACATAAAAAAATTTAAAAAAAAAATCAAATAATCCTCACTGTAAACTTACTTTCTACAAGAAGCAGTCCATTTGAAATTGTCGTGCTGTTTTCCGTGGTGAAATTGGTACGGTAAAGTCGTGAGCATAGAGTCATGAACGGGTCGTGAATTATTCAGTATTTCATAGCTTGTGAGTTTAAAGGTCCCGTTTCACTCACATTTGAGTTTTTTTGTTTTTTTTTGTGAAGTTGTTTTGCATTGCGCCTCGTCCCAGAATACTGTAAGTGTGCTTCGTTATTTATTTATTTCACGTTGGGGGAAATTCTGCACAGTGCTTCGCGGAGGGTCTAGTTCCTACTAGGTACGGAGACGTGTAACCTGAATTAATCTGAACCGGTAAGATGATATGCAACGAATCGTGAATGGTGCAAAAAAAAACATTTATTTTCTTTCTTTTATTGCATTGCCATAACATGCAGCTCTTTGAGGCCTAATATCTTATTGTTGGTGGAAGTATTTGAAGTAGGACCACCAGAACACTGCTCAGGGGGGAATTGAGCTAATGACACCGTAGTGGCTTATTGAAACAGAGATTGACTTTTCTACTTAACGAGAGAAGTGGATGTTTTTTTTTTAAATGGGAGTCGATGGGAGCGAGAAGTTTTAGGAGCTGGCCCCTAGTGGCCATCTGTGGTATTACGTGATAAAGCACCTCCACATTGGTTTTACTTTTCAGACCCGGAGACTTCCTCCATTTTTATATATCGACGGTGTTACGAGATTATCAAGCGTCGCTACGTCTTTTACAATAATGCACCAAAATACGCCTTTGACTATTTTAAAAAGGCGTCAAATCACAACGCAGGTTATTTCATGGCACTTAGAACATTAAAGTCCTTACAACAGAACTTTACAACATTATGCAGAGGAACCCAACAATTCAACGATTCCCACGTAAGCCAGAAGAAAGAAAAAAAAACCTCCCTAAAAGAGAAAAACCTCCAACAGGAAGAACTCCCCTTTAGAAAAAAAAAACCTCCGACGGTAATTCAGTGAAGTTATTTTTCAGCTCCGTATTACACGTTGTTTCGTCGGCGCACAATTAATGTCAGTCTTTCTGGAAAAAAAAATCACCAAAATGTGAAAATTAGTGTGAGCGTCGGGAGGAAATAAGAGTTTAGAGCCTCCGCTGGGTGTTAAAATTGTGCGCGAAGTATCTCGATGCCCGCAGTTTTATCGTCGCTTCGTCGCGTGTGCAGTAAATGCCCCGACTGACGCTGTGGCTGGTAGACGGTCACAGCGTGTGAGGCCTCTTCTGCGTTTTCCAGCGGAGAGAGATGAATACAAACCTTTCACGTCCCGGATTAAAAACATGTATCTGCCGATGTGTTAATGCGAGTTTCATGTTTTTTTTTTTTTTTTTTTTACTGAAACCGGCCCCCGTTTGATTGACACGCCTGTGAAACAACGCACCCCGCTGCAGAGTGGGGAGCGGCGGTGCGCAGCCACCAGCCCGGGCCCTCTGAATGATGCACGATCTGCGGGCTGCTCTTCTCTCAGCCCCGTCGACGGGATCGGTGCGTCTGCGTGGGAGGGAGGTTGATGATGGCGATGACACGTGTGACGAGTCCTCTGTTGGGAGTCTTTGGGGCTTCCGCTGCCGCCGCCGCCGGCCGGAGCTGTGGATGTAATCTCCATCCATGTTTAATGGAGCGGTGTTGGGGGAGGAGTTTATTCTCGTCCTGCTTGTTCTGCAAGTAAAAAGTCCCGTTTGTGTTTCTCAACACTGTTACGTGACTGAAAGTTACAACCCCGGTCGCCGGAGCTTGGAATTGTGTTGGCCGGAGCGTAAAAGTTTGTAAAAGACGTTCGACGTTTTGAATTTGGAGTCCGTTTTGGATGAATTGGGCCGCGGTGCCACGCTTTCTTTGCGGCCGCGACGTGTTTTTGAAGGGCTTGGATTTGCTGCCCCTGACCCGGTCTGGATTCTTCTCAGTCGCGGGGTTGGTTACGAGCACCGCAGCAGCAAACGTACAGAAACAAGAAGATTTGGAAGGAGGAGAAGCAGGATTACGTACAACCAATAGAACGCGTGTGTCGCTGAATCATCCGGGACGCTCAGATGTCGGTGAAAACCTTTTACCGTGCTGCGGAAAACCGGAGCGTTGTCATTCCCGGGGCGTCAAATACTGCCGTTTTTTTTTTTTTTTTTTTCTTTTCTCAGCACGTTGCCTGTCAACGGGATGCACACAAGGTGCCCTTCGGCACCTCCGGGCATTTGCACGAGGCACCTTATGTCTAACGCACCTGGACGAGGCGGGTTGAAAAAGTTCATGTGACAAAGTACAAAAGGGGACAAAGTCAGCGGAGGGAAAAGGTCGGTGGCTCGTTCGGTGGAACAACAAACCCTGAACTTTCGCCGGGGACTTTAATGTTCGGAGCAAAAGTCAACGCGCGTTTTTGTTTCAAGTAACTCAAACCGTGATATTTTCCAAACCCCAAACAACTAGTTGTTTTTTTTGTGCCGGTGAAACATCGGTGTTTGGTGTCCCGGGAAGCGGCGTTATTCGACGAGAATGGCACCGTGCCTCCGCAGGAAAACAACGGTCTCGTGTTCGAATGCCGCGTGCAGCCTCGGTTTACCTGACGAGGACATCGTTTGTAGCTGCGCGCATAACGACCGTGAGAGGTGTAAGCGGCGTTTTATACCGCGTCATCTTTTATGTAGAAGGTCGAGAAGAACGTTTTCTTATTTTGACAGCCGGTTACTTCCTATCAGCAGTCAACATGTGTTTTGTTTTTTTGTGTTTTGTTTAAATCGTGACCACAATCCTCCCCTTTGTTATTCTGCTTTAACATAAACCAGAGTTTAACCACAGTGCTTGCAGGTCAGAAAACATATCGGTAATTTTTGTTCAGGTCATTTGGTAGGAGATTTTAAACGAGGATTGTGATCGGGCGACGGCTGAGGAAACACTCTTATGGGTCATCTCGGAGGTCGACGATCAACGTCCTACACTTTTATTGAGATCGGAGAACCTTTTCAAGAAAAAAAAAACGACGGGGAACATTTTTACAGCTCGCTGGCGACCTCGAGAGAAACAAGAGAGCAGCGCTCGATAGACGGACACAAAGATAAAAGGCCGAAGAAAGCGAGCCGAGTGATTGCGGTCTCCTCTGGAAGCTCTCGAAGCTGCGTGGGGAAAAAAAAAAAAAAGGACGTGTGCGCTCCTTTTATAATCCCCCCCCCCGCGTGATGAAATATATATTTAGGACATAATGCATATTGCATCAAATCGGGATGCCTCGCCCGGTTTGTTTTCAAACTGCTGTGTGTAAATACCAGACAGGAAACGGTCAACCTTAGTTGCGTACCACTTCATGCAAAGCCTCTCAAACTTTGATGATGCTCGGTGTGTGTGTGTGTGTGTGTGTGTGTGCGAGAGATAGAGATAGAGATAGAGATAGAGATAGAGATAGAGATAGAGATAGAGATAGAGATAGAGATAGCGATAGAGGGGTTAACAGAACGCCAGAAAGATAATGCGGGGAAGAGTGTTGTTCTTTACCATCCATCATCTCTCAGCAGCGCTCGCATGCCGTCGGAGAAAACAACCCGGCCGACACGAGCGCAAGGCCGATGTTCACCGAGCTCGCCACGAAAACTAAAGGAGAATGAATGATTCAGACCTCCGCGGCAAAGCATGCAACATCTGCTGCTCTCCGCGGCTCGCAAGGATTTCCGCCTCGCCTTCTGCTCATCGACACCTCCATCTTTATTTCATTCGACTCTATTTTTCCATTTGCTCTCCGTGTATCCGAGCTAATGCTCAACACCTCCTACTCTCGAGCCCACTCCTCCCTCGTCTTCCTCCGGCAACCTTCGAAACTCCCAAACTGTTTTAAAACAATTGACCTTACATTTTCCAGAAAGTTTAGATGTTCTAATTTCTTCCTGTTTCTCCGAGTTGTTTTGTTTTTTGTTTTTTTGGTAGATCATTGGTTTCCATGCACGGCAGTAATCTCTTTATTCTCCTGTTTCTCAGAAAATACAAATGAAATATTTCCAGGGATTAAGGGGTCTGTTCATACCTTCAGTTTACCGTCAGGTTCATGTTTTAAAAAGCCCATAATTACAAACCACCAAAGAGAGAGAAACCTGATAATATGGTAACTTTAGCTTCTCAACGGCTCCAAAAGAACAATTGACAGTGTCAGACCTTTTTTTTTTTAAAGAGCGATAGGAGCTAAATCATTATTACTGACCGAACCACCAAGCTGCCAAAGTTCGATTTTTCTGCGGCTAAATCTCATTTGTCCGTTTGGGCCAAATATTCATCGAGGATGTTTTTAAATCGGGGATCTCCGACCTTTTTTTTCCTCTTGAAGGGTTGAAAGCGATCTACTGGTTGGTTGGAGACTCCTGCTTTAAATCCATTTGTCAAACAGTTAAGGTCAACCACTTTTTAGGCCCCTCAGGAATTAAAAATAAAAAAAAATATCTGTGTTGTCTGATACCATCATGCATTTTTTGGGGGAATTCAAATAGTCAAATCAGAAGAGTTCATGTACTACTCGCGAATCTAGTTGAAATAAAACCGAAACCCTGAATTCAGCAAACTTCTTTTCAAACACTGTAAACCTCAAGGGACATTTTGTTTCTGGGATTTGTAAGGCAGATTTTTCAGTCACTGCGTATCCAACCTGGTACCCGGTGACGTGCTACAAAGTGCAAAGTTTTCCACGCCCAATTTGGGCAGATAACACAACGAGCTTTCCACTGAGGAGACCAGGCTTTGAGCCCACAATACAATCAGTGACACAGTATGCTGTTGTGAATTGCACACTTTGGCACGACACCGGGTTTGTGTGTAACTCCCGATATACGTGTATATCAAATAGCGCATGACTATCGGCGAAACTCGACCTAAACGGATCCGTTAATAACACAAAAGCGAACGTGAAATGAACAAGCCAGTGCAACTTGTAACAAGTTGTGTACAATACTAATAACAAAAAAATAACTCTTGGTCAGGCAAAATGTTACGCAATTACCGCATTTTTCACAACATTATAATATTGGAAAACGTCACTTTCCACGTTAAACCAAAGCTTCCCCTTCAATATATTAGACAACTTTCTGACAATTTCTTGATTCGGCGACATTTAGCCTCCGGATGGGGGGGGGGGGGGCTTGTCACAAGCGTCATAGTAAAACCAACATAATGTAAACACAGCATCCAATTTTTTTTGCCACAGCCTGACCGTTATCAGTTTTTTTTTTTTTTTTATGAGCATGAAAAAAAAAAAAATCAAGCAGCATTTGACTCACCGTGTGAATGGAGCGTTTTTGAAAAAAAATGAAATAAAAAAAATGACATTGCGGTGTGGTAGAGAGCGATAGGGGATGACAGGTCCTCCAAAGTTAACAGCCTCCTCTGACCACTCAGCCATGAAGCTCATTAAACGTTCGGGGCCGACCACCTTTTCCTTATCAGTTTTATCCATTGAGCGCCGCCCCGAGGGCCCCCGAATGGAGATTCGGTTAAGACTAAAACTGACCTGCGTTCACATCGCCCGCATTTTTGTCGAAGTACACTCGAACCCTTAAATGCTTTCTCCTCTTCGGCCTGCTTGACTTGAGGAGATAACATCCAATCGGCTGCAACAAAGAAAAAAAAAGGAGCCTTTTCTCTGTCAAGGGAACTTAGTGAAGGTCATTAGGATGAATAATGTTGAACAAACCAGCTGCAGGAAACGACGGCCGACTATTTCTGTTTGTAGACAGCAAGCGCTAATAACACCTTATGTTATAGTTGGCTGTTTCCTGCTCTCACAATTGAATTAATTCACAACAACGTAACACATCTCGGTAGTCTTTAGGATGAAAGAAACATGCCAGAGTACTTGTACAGTGCATTTCTTGTGACGGGGGAAACGATTGTTAAGTTAAAAAAAAAAAAAAGAACAGGTAACCGGACTGCTGCTCTTCCGTATTATCTGCATCGTTCATTAGCAATTATTTTACTTTCAGAAGATAAAAGACCACCATCGCGCTTTTTGACAAAGCGTAACATTTATTGCAACTTAGTTGCAAGCTTACGACATCTCATTATCTGCTTGTGCTTGATTGTGTGTGTACAAAAACGACCAGCAGGAAGCCTCGAAAGACTTGTTTACTCTTTGAATCATTTATTGAATGCATATTATGTTTTCCTCTGCGATGTCTCAAGAGTCTAAACCCAATGTATCTGCACGTAGGAAGTTCTGCACTCAACAATGGATTAATTCACTACAAGAGGAACGAAGGATTATTATTATTATTATTATTATTATTATTATTATTATTATTATTTAATAGCTATAGCTTCCACCGTGAACAATGCAACAATCATACAAAAATAAAGAATAAGTTCTCCCACGACGGATTCACCAGAATAATGACGACACCGTCTCAAACATGTTATTTCAGAATGTATTTATTTATTTATTATTTTGTTTCAATGCTGAAAGATTGCTTTGGACGAGAAAATTGTGCAAGAATGACACAAAGACTTCCCATCTCCTTCCAACAATAAACAACTTAACGGAAAAAAAAAATACAAAAATGAATGACCACCTTTTTCCCTCACATTCACCAAATCCATGCGACAGCCTGAAAACATAATCAAATTACTATTTGACTCGTATGCATCCATTTGGAAAGCACTGGCCCCATTTACACATCATTTCAAATGTCTCATATTCAGACAAAATCCAGAAGGGATTGTACTTTGCACCTGTGTTCACGCTTTGCTGAATGCCGTATTATTTTGGAAGATCACAAATTCAATTGCAGGTTGTCTTTGTTTTTTTGTTTTTTCCACGGCTTTACACACAAAACACTGTTGGTTCCAGAGCTTTGGTAGTAAAGCAGCGTAACTTCTTTCATATCAGTGCTCCCAAAAATGACAGATAAAGAGTAACTTGTGGAGTTGTTGTTTTTTTCTTTTTACAACTACTTTTCAAACTTGATTAAAATAGAAAACATAAATAAAATAGAACAGCACGTGTCGTAGATAAATTACAGGGGGGGAGGGGGGGACGTCACATCTCTTCCAGCACTTCGATCTTTTTGCAGAAGATAAACGAGCGTCATTGTTTGAAGAAACGGGCCGAGAGCCCCCCCCCCCCCCCCTTCAACTGAACCCGCCGAAGGCGCACGGGAGGGGAAAATGGCCACGGAGCCAACAGACTCGGTAGCCCGGCGGGGCGCCGCCGCCGTAACCGCTCCGTTCGGCCCCCGATTATCCGACGACGCCAAATGGATTTGCCGGGTTGCTATAGCACCCAACAAATCACCCAGCGCAGACACTGGGCTGGAATGCACGTTCAGAGTAGCGCGTAAGGCGCATCGCGGTGTATAATCCACGTTGCGTACCGGACAGAGTGAAAAAGGCCCTTTATCTGTCAAAAAGAAATGGCATACGGTTCGCTTCGTCCCTGCTCAGATATGCACGTGTTCCTCTCTGGGACGTCGTTTTTCACAATTCTCATCAAATGTCTCCGTTTTCAAAAGAAGGAGAAAACCTAAGCGGCCTGCCCTCATTATTGAAGCGTCGCATTACGGCGGGTTCGCCCGCGTTTGTGTGTTTTCTCGCCCTTTTGTTTCCGCTCCGTCGTTCTGCTAAAGAGTTCACGTTGCCTCTGTTGTGTTCTGTTCATTACCTCGTAATGGGAATGTGACAACGTCGACACGCTCTGGGATTTGAAGGAATGACAATATGAAATTATGGTGCTTAACAGAAGAAAGAAAGCTTGTTTTTGTTTTTTTTTTTTCTTTCTTTCTGTCCTCTTAATGAAGCGAAAGTTTTTTTCTTTAAAAAAAAAAAACAAATCAAATGCAGCAGAGATGCGTTTTGAAATGAGTTAATCCTGTGATGTTCTGGTGCTCTGACTCACTGGGAGGTCGACGGGGGGGCATGACTTGTTTCATGACCCAGTAATGGCATGTGGGATCAGGTGAGCAGGATACGGACGGTAACGGGAGGAACAGTCTGTGTTAAGCTGCGGGCGAACGACTAAACCCACTATTTTAGGTTAGTAACCTACTTAAAATAGTGAAATCCAAAACAGCTGAGTGTCTTTTTTTAATTTTTATACACTTGTATTAATATATGAAACAGCGCATGAATAGTTGCATGTGTTTGACACGTTTATTGACGAATCTAATGACGAACTTATGGGGCTGAAAAGCTCAAGTACAATCACCGGTTAGGATCCAACGACTGCAGTTTTTTTTCCCCGCCAAGAATATCTTCGACGCGTAACAACTGTCGACCGCTCGGCTGTTCTTTCGTGATTTTTTTTTATTCTTATTTACTCCGTTATTCAAAAGACTCACGTCCATATTTGTTTTGGAAATTGCATAATGACTTTTGCCGTGCCGACCTTGAGTACAAATGCATGAACTGTCGTGCTATTGATATAGGAAGCTTGGAAGCTGACGGAAGTCGGGAGCGTAGTCGGCCTGACCTTGATGACTTGAGTCTGCATTTCCTTTTTTTTTTATTAACTGGAATCAAAATTTGACCACGTTTTTGTATTCGCTCAATCGTAACCGTTGTGAACTTGCCTCAACCGTCATCTTTCCACATCGTAGTCTTTATGAGGTGATACCACTGAAAATGAGCTTTTTAAAAAAAAAAAATGTTGGTATTTAAGGTAATACAAACATGGCTTCACGATAACTGTGGGGAGTCAGAAATGCTGTAGTTTGGTGCGTAAGCATAGAGGTGTACCTACTATATATTTTGTATTGTGGGACCCTTTAATGTTGTTTGTAATTATTAGCAATGTGTGATCAATCTGAGTATTGATGACAGTTCGATAACTTGTTTTTTGTCCAAAAAAAAGTCCCGTTTTTTAAAATTTCCTTTTCCTTTTGGTGCTAACATGTTGGGTGTTTGCTCTAACTATTTTTTAACACGCTCGGTGTGACGAAAACAGGAAGTATAACGTTGTCACGCAGTCACAGCACCGCAGCCCTGTTCGGTAAACCTTAAAATTGTTTTGCATTTCGGCGAATCTGCGTCGTAAAATTTGATGCTGAATTAGCTCGCAGGAACCATGAACATACAGATTCTACAGAAACAGTCAACGCTGAATTACCGTCGGGCAGGATGTCCGCACCTCGCATCCTGTTGACTTCGTTATATCAGTACGTGTACGACATCTGGGCTTTCAGTTTGATTTGTCTGATTTGTAGAAGGGCTGTGATTTCTGGTACGGAAGGCCTCAGTTGTGTACTTGCTCTGTTTGCGTTTTTTTGTTGTTTTGTTTGTTTTTCCTCTTTTCCATATAGTTTTGTAATCGTCATGCGGGGTTGAGACAGAGAAGATTTTTTTTTTTTTTTTATGTGCGATTGAAAGAGGCGAAGAGGGCTTTAGAGGGAGCGGCGTGGATTCAATTCAGTCAGTGGGAGGCTGTTGTCGGGTGTTTCATCTGGAAACGACGGAGCTGGTTTAAATGAGGCTGCAGGCTGAGGGATGGGAAGGGGGGCGGGGGGGAGGCGGGGGGGGAGAGAGACCTCCTGTGATCAATAATGCGTCTGGTTGGTCTGATGCTGGCAGGGGAGAGGGTTTTAAAGAGAAAGGCGCACACTCCCCCTGTCCGCCGGGAGGTGTTTAATCCTCCGAGATGTAGCATCAAAGTCTGAAAGACCATTCTGTTGGCGTACGAGGCGCGCAAACACGACGCCGAGGCCTAACCTGGCTCAGCGAACGCCCCGAGGAGGAGACAGCACTTCTGATTGGACCTGATGGTTTTTTTTGGGCCTGTAAGACTGATTAAAGCGCAGTCGGCATTTTGCCTTAAACAAACGTGGTTTTTTATAAGTAATTGAAATTCATCATTAAAAGCCACGCTAAACGGTCTTTGTTTGCATTTACGCTCAATTCGCTGGAACAGTCGTGAACTGCCGAAAGGATTATCATCCAGCTTTTAATCCACTACAGATCTTATTTAGTTTGTGTTTTTTTTTTTTTTGGTTCTGCGGCACCATTTACGTCACGTTTACTTCCATCACTCTCAGCAGACGAGCTTCGCAAACCTTCTTCATAATTCCAGCATCAAACAGCAGGGGAACTCCAGCTGGTAACGAAGGTGGCAGGCGTTTATCTATTTTTCTCAGAGGTTGGTGGAGACCAAACCAGAGCTTATAGCAGAGTGAATATTGGACAGCACTTTGACAACCGGCTGCCTTCTTTTCCTTTACAGAGGTAGATCTCTTTTCTAGGTCTAAGCAACCAGTGAGATGCTTTCAGTTACCATCGTTGTCTATGTGACACGTGAAACAAGCATGCAGGCTGTTAGGAGTCTATTGTAAAAGCATTATTTAAAAAATGTTTGATAGGGCGCTAAAATGAAGGAAGTGAGCTGGCCATCTTTTCTGTTTTGAAGAAGTTAGTGGGGGTTTTTTTTGTGGGTTTTTTTTGCAGTTATTTCTCTGTATTTGTAAAAAAAAATTAGTCAGTCAGTGTACCATACACATTATTGGAGTTTTTTTTGCAATGTAATAAAACCCAGACGACTGCGGCTACACTACGATAAAACGGGTTCAAAATCTCTTCTCCTGAACAGCTTTCTTTTTTTATTTTTTTATTCTTATTTATTTATTTTTTTCATTTACACTCTGAAATACAGATATAAGAAAAAAAAAAAAAAAGGAGAAGGAGGCCAAAGTGGGTCTCCGAAGAGTTTCACTCTTATCCTCCTCTCTCCCGCCTCAAACCACCAGAGGTTGAAAGCGTTGTTTTGGCTCCGGGGTTGTTGTTGTTGTTGTTGTTGTTGTTGTTGTACAACACTTGAGGGTGAAGTGTTCACATCTGAGCAGCTCCGTTTACTCTCGTAATATCTGACCCGGGACTTTTCTTTGCGGGAGGCCGAGTCGCAAAATCGCAGAAAAAGACGCGTGGGCTGTACTTTTCCCGCGGCCGGAAGGTAAAAGGGATTCGCCTCGGGAGCTCCGCTCTTACTTTCGGTTTGCATTGTGTTTTTTTGTTGTTGTTGTTTTTGTTTACCGCTGCGGTCATTTACATACTCGCGCGTATGTACGCGAAACAGCAAAATCCCTCAGCTGCCAACAGGAACACGCGTTTCTTTCTCTCACGGCTGCCAGCCTGAGTCCGCTACGCTACATACGCACACATGTAGTCACGCAGGAAACACATTTCTAAACACACACACACACACACACACACACACACACATCGTCTTCCGTGTAACTGGCGTGATGTTTGCGCCCCTCTGCAGCATGAAGCCTGGAGCACAGCCTAAACCCTCCTCCCCTCCTCCCCCATCCCCTCCCATCCCTCCCCCGTGCTCCTCCGCTCCGCTCCTCGGCGGCTGTATAAGATATTTATAAGCATTTTGATAGTTTTCTTCCACTCTCTATCATCCGAGGTGAATGCTGTCATGTCGGATTACTCCATAAAGGCGAGCCGCCGCCGCCGCCGCCCTCCTGCTATTCGCTGAAGGCACCCGCGCGGCGTGCACGTTTCTGTTTAGATCCCACGCGGGGGGTTTGTGGTGAATTATTAATTGCACTCATGTCGTCAACCGGCTTGCGCAGCCTCCCCGGCTCAGGACCTCGCTTGACATGGAATGGAAACAGCAAGGCGCTGATTAAATTCTCAGCGTACGTAGCTCATAACCTCGAATGCGCAGCAAGAAAAGCCACCAAAAAAAAAAAAAAAAAAAAAAGTCTTAATTAAGGGTCTTAATTAATCCTCTTGAAGTTTATTTTTGGGGAAAATGATCACTGATAATGTGACATATTCTGCCTAAAGGACTCCATTCACAGAAACGCATGTTAATAGTATCTGTGGCTGCCGCGTATAGCATCCATGCTTGCAATGTGGCCAAATGTACATTGTTGTTGCGTCGCAACCAGAGAATTGTCTGTTACTATGTTTGAATTTAGTCATTTACTATTGCAGGTGCTTTTCTCCAAATTTAGCATCCACACTTAAACTGTAGCAGGGTTGGAAATATGGCGGGTAAACCCGAGCTAGGAGCAGACGCTCACCCAGGGCGCCCATATATGTATATACTACCCTGCTGTTTAGTATATACAAAAAACAGATTTAGTATCTCCCGATAATTAGTATGTTAAATTTAGTATGTCAAAAGTAAGAAGAAGAAGAGGCATTAAAAAGAAGCGTACTCGTTCCAAATCGTGTCTTTTTTCTTTTTGCCTAAAATGTGGCGCTACGGATTGCGACAGATGTGACCAAGAGGGTCAAAGTTCAAGGCACAAGTAGTATGTCCCAATTGCATACACACTACATGCAATAGTACATACTTTTTAAGGGTAGCTGCAGCACGTACTGAACGTAAAAAGAAACGGTGTGCGATTCCGAACGCAGGGTCAGATAGTATTACTGAACCTTTCAAAGCCCAGGTACTACGCACATTTTCACCAAAACACAAGTTCTTTCCTCTTTTTGGTCTGAAAGGAGCTCATATTGAACCCTCAAGGACACCGGATAAGTAGACTTTGATTAGAGTCACATGTCCCCGTTGAACCTCTGAATACAGCAGGTTATTGCACCCGTACCTTTTAAATATCATCCATCAAAAACAAACTCCGCTGATTAACCCTGCAATTTTCAAGAAATACAGGAAAAGGACAGGATGATTGCCGGAGAGATGAGAGATGACAGCAACTTAAACTGATCATTCGATAGAGGAAGGGGGAAAAAAAAAATAATAGCTCAGGTGGCTACTTCTGCCAGTTTTGTTCGCCATTATTTCTCCGGCTCACTTGGCGTCCCATGTTCCTAATTTTAGCTCTAAAAAATATTTAAATCTTCATGAGAGGAACATTCGAGGACCGAATCAGACGCCGAGTCGTTGGTTTCCATTCTGTAACGATTTACTTATTGATCAACGGATCCAAACTACAACAAACCACATTTATTCACGATTTTAGTCGACGTCGTCGCTGAAGGCGGCGTCTGAAGCAGCGCTCTGCGAACGGGAAAAACAACGACGCAACAGTGGATTGAAACAGTAAGTTTACTGGCTGATGTTAACACTCGAATGTTCGGTGAGTTCATTAGTGCAGCTTCTCGTGTGCATGCATTAAGCTCGCTGCTTTCCCCCTGTTTTCCCTGAGTCTCTCTCTCACGCACACACACACACACACACACACACACACACGCACGCACACACACACACACACACACTCCGCTGGTGCAGCAGATAGAAAATGGGTTTTGCCAGTGACAATAAGAGATGAATGGAGAAGTGCTCAGAGTAAATGAGGTGATTTCCATGATGAAATAGAGCGATAAAAAGGCAGAGGAGAGATCGCTTTTCCTCTCCCCCTTCTCGCTCTCTCTCCACCTCGTCTCTGCTTTGTTGGCCAGCCATTCGTCATGACATCACAGTGATGGAGAACACAGACATACACGCATACGCGCACACGCACGCACACACGCGGTGAAGTGGAAATGGACTGCTGAACTGAAATCATCCAGAGAAAAGCCAGGTTGAAGTTGTGTGCTGCCATCTGCCCGGCACCGTATCGCACCCGCGGGTGACCTTGAAGTGAAGAGGGTGATGTCACTCGCGAGCGTCGGGCAGCAACTCGGTGTGCATGCGACGACGGAGGATTGAAATAATTCAGCAAGGAATTATTTAGTGGACAGAGGCGGGTGCAAGGGCAAAGACGTGAGGACCGATGGAAATTCACACTACCTGTTTGCCCTCCGATAGGTGAGCAACCCGGTGTCCCGGCGAAGCGTGGCTATTTCACGTTTTGCCGTAGTGTGCCTGCGTGTCCGTTTCACGCTTTGCCGTACTCCCAGGTTGAGGAGAGAGGCCATTCTATTATTTGCTATTCATTATGCATGGAAGAGAAATTCGAAGGATATTACATAGTGTTTCACAACACTAATATTAGATTGCAGAAGACATCTGCAGACCTCAGAGGATAAATAATGATGTTTTATGCTGCTGACTTTTCCTTTTAACCCAACATGAGATCAAAGTTTTCACTTGATACACAAATTATATTTCTATCAAGTACAGATTGCCAAACAGTTTCCTGAGTTTATTCATGGTGACCTACTAATGAACCGGTTTGACTGTGTTAACTTTGACTCTGTCACCATGATAAAGCCAAACGTTTTTCTTGTAGACCTCAGAAATGTAAAGTAAACACAAATTGGATTGTTGTAAAACGTGCACCATTTACTTAAATACTTGAAATCATGATTTATTTATCTGATCGACCGCCGGAAAAGTAGTTGCGACAGTTTGATGATAGTTTTGGTCTTTTATCCAAAAATGAATGACTTGCATTCACTGGATCTCAAATATAAGGTTTTATATTTGTTTGATTTTGCATCTTTGGAAACCGAGTAGCTCTGGGATTTGTGCTTCGGTGCAATTTCAAAACATCCCCTCGCACTCTTGGAATTCGTAATCCAACCAGTAATGTAATTACGGATTACGAACGGATTTTTTTTTATTTGGCTGAAACACTCGTCTTCTGAGCGTCTCTGGAAACGGTCAGTTTTTGGTTCGCCAACACACAACATATTGCTAATGTGACGAAGACGATTGCTGTTAAAGCACATTTAGTCTGCAGATAAAACCTCTTTGAATTTACTCATTCCCACGACCTGTATTGTACTAACCTGAGGTCAGATTTGAGAGGGAAGATCCTTCGCGACAACATCTTTTCCAGGGTGGTGTTCGTCCTGTCCAGCTCTTGGCAGGTTCTGAACATCGCAGCTCTTTTTTTTGCTTGGCTTTAAATTCGTCGTCGTTTCACACTGTATTTCAATTGTTTGTCTGAATCAGAGCTTCATTGTCCCTCCACCGTCTGCCCCCCCCCTCCTCCCACTCCGGTCAGCTAATTGATTTGTATTTAATTAACGGACCACCACATCCTTTTGTCGGTAAATGCAGCTGATCCTTTTGTCGGTAAATGCAGCTGCGTACGTCTGTTGCCAAGAAACGAGATTGGCACCCGGTTTTGATGTATGCGGGAACAACAGAGAAACAATGTACGACCAGGCGGCTCTGAATAAGAACAAGTGAAGAGGGGACAGCAGCCACCAATATAGCCGACAAATAACCGAAACACGAGTGGCCTTCACGCTGCCGGGGGGGGGGGGGATGACCTGCACGAACTGTTAATATGGACCCCCCTGGTGTCTTAAAAAAAAAAAATTCCCTTTGTGGGATTCATAAAGTAACTATCTACCTATCTATCTTGCACACGATGCAAAAAGTTCCCTGCAAAGATTTGGACTTCCACTTCGTGGTACAGATCACCCCTTTTTGAATCCATCCCAAAGCACCACATTTAACATGGACATTTCAGCCCCAAAAACACCTTCGGTGTATTTTTTATTTCCCCTCACCATCACAGCACTACGCGCCTGATTAGCCGTGCGAAGTAACCGTTCGTACTATAAATATTGGGTTTCGATGTTTCATCCATCACTTTTGAAAGTTTGAATTATCGACCGTGTCCCGAGTAGCCGTTGCTGGGACTGACGGACGGCGCGAAGAAACGAGTTGCTTGAAGGGAATACCGGAGACGTTAGCCGCGTGCGCTCAAAGTCTTCTCTGACAAAACAGCGGCGGCTGTGATTAGGAGAGTTTTGTCAGGTTTGCGCTGACGGATGTCACAACGCCGTCCCGCTCTCTCTGATCAAGCGCAGCTCGGAGAAGAGATACTCGTGTCATGTAGAAGTTTAGGATTTAAACAGCCTGTGTTTACTCCTGCAGGTTATTTGCCCCAGAGGGATCATTTCTGTGAATTTTTCAACAGCAGAGCGATGCGGTTCTTTGGTCTCCAGCTGTGCTGCGTGCCGACGAACATCACGATCAACTTACAGCGTTGCTCGACTCCTATAGGCAAAAAATAGAAAAAGGAAAATAGAAAAAAGCTGGAGATGTGAAATTACACCGAATGGAAATGAGAACCTCTGAGTTTGGTTCCCCGGACAAATATGTCAAGACGAGGCCGTAAACTTTTGGAGATGTTTACTGAATAAACACCATTTTCCGCGACGTAAAAAAAAAAAAAAAAAAAAAAAAAAAAAACACAATACAACGAAGGCGATATTGCTGTGATTTTATTACAACAGATCAAATCATAAAAAATAAATAAATACTTTCACAAACACCCTTATAACTTTGACACGTTACATAACGAAATGTGCTGCAAACACAAACATGACAAATGCAAAAAAGTGGAAATTGTTACACTGGAATTATACATATGAGCATTAATATCTTGAAAGTGCTGGTTTTTAGTAAAAGGCTAACGCGAGATTTACAGCTAATATCTCCAGAGACCCGCCCTGTGGTGGACCGGCGATCTGTCCGGGTGAACCCCGCCTTCGCCCAATGTGAGCTGGGACAGCGGGTGTAGATAATAAGCGGGTATAGATAATGGATGGATGGATCTCCAAAGACGTTGAAATCACACACACTGTTTAAACTTTTTAATAATCCTTTTTGTACGTGCAGCGTGTTCTTTTGTCATTTCGTGGAGCGGAAGTTTTTTTTTAACGCTCGCAAATGAACTATTGTTTGAATTTGCTATGTTTCTTTTTAGATAAATCAACTCAACGCTATTATTTTAGCATTGAGTTACGGAAGCCAGCGGTTCAGTGGCTCGCACAAAGGCCACGTCGGTATTTTTTTGGTCTCTTTGTCCTTGCTACCTGTCGAGCTCAAAACAAACGTCGATCTCAGGATAGCAGGAAGTGAATCCGAGAGTTTGCTGAGTGGGCGATTACTGGAGGACGCCACGGCACATCGTTGCGTCTCGTGGAGTGAAACCGGAAAGCATCGGTTCGGTCTCTGCAGAGGCTCCTGAAGGGGCCACGCACTTCCCCCCCCCCTCCCCTCCCCCCCGCCTCCCCCGCCCCCCACACAATGACAGAACTTCCTTCCCTTAATATTGAAAGAGACTTGTCACCTCCTATCATTAATCTCTGTCTGCCCTCCCCCCCCCCCTCCTGAGCTCTGTGCCCTTGTAGAAAGGTCTCACACACACACACACACACACACACACACACACACGCGTGCACCACTTCATACGCCCCCCCCCCTCCCCAAACACTCCCTCGCTCTCCCAGGTGAAGTCCAATGGTGTACAACTTGCGCAACATGAAAAAAAAAAAAAAAAAAGAGATGAGCGTGAAATGGCTGACCTGGCGCTCAGCTGAGTGCGCCCTCCTCCGGGTCTCTCTGCCCTGCCCAGAGACAACCTCTCCCACTGGGGGTGACAAGAGTTTGTTGCTGGGATAGGTGGGGGGGGGGGAGGACAGAGGACAGAAAAGGACTGCAGCAAAGTGAAAGGATAAGGAGTTTGCAGCCAGTGAATCGGAGAAACAAGCAGGGTCAACACTGAATATAGCAATTCTCAAAAGTATAACATTTGAATGACACGAGGGCGGTATCTTGATCTCCTGAACCCCGATCGCGCTCTTACATTTAGGAACTTCTTTAAACCTAGCATGTGTTCAAATTGAACTTCTTATCAACAAATAGTTGCTAGAAAACT
Source organism: Brachyistius frenatus (assembly GCF_029030835.1). Classification (NCBI taxonomy): domain Eukaryota; kingdom Metazoa; phylum Chordata; class Actinopteri; family Embiotocidae; genus Brachyistius; species Brachyistius frenatus. The sequence goes on from NW_027210655.1 coordinate 1,172,239, forward strand.
GCCATTTTCATGTATAGCATGAGTTTTATAGAGGTTTAGGTAAAAGATCCAAGCAAGTTATGAGGATTTTTGATGAATCAGCTTCCAAAATAGTGAAAGAAATCTCAAATTCTTTTGTGCAAAACCGTTTAAAAAAAAAAAAATGTAATTTATTTATTTAGGTGTTAACTAATTCAGCCAGTGTTTTGTAGATGATTATTTTATTTTTATTTTTTTTTTCAGTTGGGTATTTTAGTCAATTCAGTCTAAGTTATCTTAGTCAATGTCGGCACTATTAAAATGTTTAACTTGTTGTGTGTTACGAGGCGCTAAAAGGTTTTCCAGAAGGGAGACAGCTGGACTATACCGAGACAGAAGACATGTCTTCCAAATGTCATACCTGTGTACTAACACTCACTTTCTTTTTAAGTGCGTTCACACTGTCAAGTACAGAAACATGTAGTGCCCTACAAATAGCAGGATGATGCACTCTAAAACAAAGTGTGAAACGCTGGACACTTTCCGCCCCAAACGGTCGGCCGTCCCGGCTGCGTAGAGGAAAGGGGGCGGGGCCAACCGACGTAAAGCATTTTCAGATTAAGGCGTCTGAGGAAGCTGCTGCTGATCCTGAACACCACGCAAAAGTGTTTCTTTATCACTACTGCTGCTGGACAGAAGAAGCAGCGTGTTTATTGAGTGAAATAAAAAAAAAAAAAAAATATTACAGATATTTTGGCGGGTGATGTGTTCAAATGCTGAGATTATTTCCGGTCAATTCCACGCACCTACACAAGTAAGAGTCCTGACATGTGAGAGCGCTATTCGTTAGTGTACTGAGGGAAGTATGTCATTTGGAAACACAGCGCTGGAATAGCCTGTCGGTGACCTCCGACCTTAGAGACTGAACTGGTGCGCGGAGCACTGAGACCACAGAAAGAATCATCAATCACGTGCGGACAACAAGTTTGTAATTTTATTATCCGGCTATAGCATTCAGTGTGACGGGAATTTACTGGTGTTCATCCTGAACAAAAAAAACTTCAACTGGGCCGTATAGAGGCAACTCAAGGTTGGACAGTTCGAACGGCGCACGATGCACGTTTAACGTCGAACCCTTAATGAATTGTTTGTGTCCACAAAAACGCCACCTTCTTTGTCCTCATTTCGCAAAAACATAGCAGCGAGGCTGTTTGCCCGCTGCACCACCGGAAAGCAGCGGACGCGTGGTTAACGACGGCCGACCAGAGAAAAGGATTCCACCGCTGATTAAAAGCACATTTCTTTTTTTTCTCCGGACACACACACACACGCAGTTCGGCTGGCATTTAATTGCACTTGATATTTAAGCGCCGGAGCAGATCACATTACAAGTGGCTCTTCCTCCTGTTTGTGCTGGCGGCAGATTCCATTATACGCTCCTCATTTCCCGAGCCGTCCTTCAGATTGTGTTGAATGTCAGCTGCTCAGGGCGTCGGGACTCCGTATCAATTATACGTTTTGAAGGCGCGGCTACGGCGGATATCGGGAGCCGATAGCGTCCGTGCAGATTGGGAAGGCGAGCTCGGCACGCGCCGGCAGATAGAAGCCGCGGCCTGTGGAAGGACGCAGGTAGATGAGCCGAGACGGTCCTCAGTCACCTCGGGACGAAGTAGGAAGAAAGACACTGCAGATTTAGAGGTGTTAATGAGAAATTGAATGCAGAAAGTAAAAAGTTGTTACTGAAATAAGTTGCAAAGTTGATATTAATTTCAGGGTGTGCTATATTAAAGCAACGTTTTGTCCAAAAGATATGTTGGTACTATCTGCCTAGTAGTCTGGTTGACATCCCCGCAGACCATTTTCCAAAACGGATGCGATTTTAGATTTGCCACAACTGTCGGGTTTCTAATCAGCCGCAGGAAACTTCTTTTTCCTGCTGTCAAGAGTTAAGTTTGGAAGATACAGGGGTAATTTTTGTAAACACTCTGACACCTGATACGTTGCTGCAGGAAAGCAGTAATTTCACAAGCAGAGTTGCAAAGCCGGAAAGGGTCAAATATAGGGATCTGAATACGTTGTCATTATAGGAAAGAATCATCAAAACAAGCGTGTCAGTGTCACGTTTCGCCTCGCCTGGATGTGCAAACGAAGGTTCCTTAGTTTTAAATCCCATGCGGTTATGTTTCGGACAAGATCTTGAATTGGGTTTTAATGTGACACGGGTGAGGCTATTGTTTAGGTACATAGACTACTCGTTTGGGAAGACCTTCTTCAAACAACCTACTTTTTCGGCCTTGGTCACATATGCGTGTACTTTTCACGCCTTCCCCAGGGAAAACGTGACACTGACACAATATCCTCTACAGCGCACTGCATGTTGTATGATACACCTGCACAAAACCCACCACCCGTTTCAACTCTTTCTTACAACTTGACTGTAAGTAACACTGTAAGTTGCATTGGTGTGGGGGAAAAAAAAAAACACATGATCCGGGCTGTGAAGAGGCAATTTTAAGATTTATGATTTTAAGTGACAGGTTTGAGCTGTAAAGCCAATTCTCTATTTTGAAAATGTTATGCAAGTAGGGCAAACTATGACACAAAAACACATTTATTAAGCCACAAAAGAAAAGTTGAGAAAAGTTGTGTTTATTTGATAAATATGTAATGAGAGAGCCCTCATATTAAATTGCGTTTTGATACATTTCTATTTAATGTCACGTTGTTTGTTTGCTGATGGCTCCAGAAGTCCTGGCAAGTTCATTTTTTTGTATTCCCCTCCAAGGAAAATATAACTAAACTGAAGATACCAACGTAAAATCTTTCAAAAGTAAAATAAACGTCTTTATATTTGTAATATTGTAAAACGTACGCAAAGTGCTGTAATCAATTAGCTACAATCGTGAAAATACACTTTCTTAAAATAAAGAGGAGTTATTTTGGACCGAGCTCATTGATGTGACTGTCTGCATCTGTTAAACAGCACGTTGTTCATATACGCGGGTCACCGGTGGATTTGGAGGCACCAACCCGCCTGGACTAATTATGATGCATCTTTCGCTGTGTAATTTTGGAGGTGGGATGTCTTGCAGCTGGCAGAACAGATGCAGAGCAGGGATGTTGTCAGAAGCAGATGTAGAGCCCTCCTGCATGCCTGATGTATTACCAAAATTAGTTGTCAGCGTCTCGTCTTAAGAAGTAGAAGGACCCCGCAATGTGGAGGAGTAAATATGTGTTTGATGTAGCTGCCGGGAGTACAAGAGCTCCTCTTAGAGCTCCTGTTCAGCCTGTCGTTGTTGATCCAGTCTCAAGGAAGGCACAGGTGTTCGGTTTCAGGGGTTCAAATTAAACTGCAACGGTCTAAAAAGCTGATTTTTAGGGAGTATTTGTGCGCAGAACAGGCAGAGAAAAAAAAAATAAAAATAAAAAAATCCTCCCAAGCGGCTCATTTTGGTTCGTCATCACTTTTTTTTTTTTTTTTTTTAAAGTAGTAGTTTTAGGGATTAGGATTAAGATTAGATTTTGGATTAAATTGGGATGAATGAAGGTTGAAAGATAACTCCCATTTTTCTTCTTTTTTTTTTTTTTTTTCTTTTTCCATTATCCAACATTCTGATTGGAAAAAAAATATCAAGATAATACCTTCACTACATTAGTTCCTGTAAATGTGCTACCAGGTAAGCATTGATTTAGCGATTTACTGTCCTGGGTTACACACACACACACACACACACACACACACACACACACACACACACACACACACACACACACACACACACACACATACATATATCCAAACTGTCCTCTTGCATTTGGTTGATCTAAGGCGTTTAGATGTCCAGGTTACATGTTTTATAACCACAAAATTCAGTTTTTTCATAATTTTCTATTTTATGTCTTTAAAACAAACTGTCAGTTGTCACCAAACTTTTACACGTCTTTTTTTTATCGAAAGATAACCAAAACACGTCCTACTAGGAAGTTTTAGCTTCAGACAATAAAACAAACTATACATAGCATATATAGGTGTTAAACAAACTGGTGTAGGCTAAAATGAAACCAATCAACACATAAGAAGACCCATAAAATACCTCAAAATCATGAACACCAATGTGTCATAAGAAACTTAGTATGAATATTGGCACATTTTCTGGTGGTATAGCATCTAATTAAGATTTTTCTATACTGTGTGAATAATTCCTTTTATATTTTCCTCACTAAAGAACAGATTTCGAAACACCCATAGTAAAAAAAAAAAAGAAAAAGTTTCCCTGCTACGAGTTCACATGGGACACGTGATAGCACGGATGACACGTTTACCAAATGTTGTAACATCTGCATGCAGCTTCACAAATTGCACTGCGAAAATGTTCCAAATCCACACGGTTCCCATGTGCAATATACACCTTTCAATGGTGAAACTCATGTTTTTTTTTTTCTGTGAGAGTAAACTCATTTCAGGATGCTTCAAGTGACTCCAGCAGCCATTTAATGAGTAGAGAAAGTCTATTTTAACCAGCAATCTTTAGGGTTAATAACACGTCGACGGAGAGTAGTTCCACTTTTACGTTTGTCGTTAGTTTAAGGTTTCGATTTACGGTTAAAATCAGGATTTTGAGGTTGTGGCTTACGTGCTGTGTTGAGCCAGAGTTGAGGGTTAAGGCGCTGAACACGGGCTGCGAAGTGTGACATAGTGACACGAACATGTTCACGTGGCCTTTCGGGACACGTATGTGAGCGATTGAAACATGAGAGCTGCTCAGCTGCCGGTCGCGTGGAGGATGCGACCTCTCCCCCTCTTCCTCTGTCCTCCAGCTGCTCTCTACTGTCAGGCGGAACCAGAGGGGCTGGCCTTAATTATGGGGAAGAGGTTGACTGTGACACTGATGCAGGACGAGGCGACGGTGTCTCCGAGGCCGTGGCCGAGCGGGGTCACGCCTCGCTCCCTGTTGCCGCATCTGCAGACAATGAGAGCCATTGCAGACCATCTGCTGCCGTTGCCCTCCCAACAGTCCCCGGTACGGGGACAAATAAGCACGCGTGTGTGTGTGTGTGTGTGTGTGTGTGTGTGTGTGTGTGTGTGTGTGTGTGTGTGTGTGTGTGCGTGTGTGTGCGTGTGCGTGTGATAGCTGCTTCTTCCCTCTCCTCAGCTACTCTACCGTCACTTTTCCGTTTCTCCCGCTGGGCCCCAAGCTGACACATCCACCTTTCAGGAAAATGGGACACAGCCGCAGCGGGGCATGTAAAAACATTTACAAACTCAATTAAAAATGTAAGAGTCTGTGAAAAATCCTGCGGGAAAAAAAAAAAATCTCAATGTACAAAAATGTGGTTTTCTTTCAAAACCATGTTTTAATCATGGCATGATTGCTTCTGTTTCACCCACCCGAGATTTGATTGAATTCAATCTTTTTTTTCTGCAAATAATAAAGTAAATGAAAGCAATGAAATATAGTTACAGTAAACTCTTATTCTACCCTTAACTGAATTTGATTATGAACAGTTTGATGCTATTTTCTTGCAGGGACAGAAGTGCGTTAAAGCAGACAGTGGTTTGTGCTTGCACGGTCTTATTAATACGGCAGAAACCAGTTGCATATTTATATGTCAAGCAGACACTGAGCTGGAGAAGAATTCATTTAAAGTTGTGGTTGTAGCGAAAGTCAGATTTCCACTGTTCGTTTAACTCTCCACTAAATCCTGAGAAACACGCCCGATAGCTAAATGCTCTTCATCAGCCAGTCACTATACCTTTCTCCGTCTGTGGCTTTGTGCTGAGCGTGAACAAAACGATGAGCTGGAAGACTCTAAAACAGTCCACGGAGCCGAGAGAAATTGCGGTCGTGCGTGTTCGTCCCTTCAAGTGACCTGCTTCGCGTACAAATTTATTCAACCAGTTTTAGTTGTTTTTTTTAATTTTTTTATCTGTAACTTCTTTAAGTTGTGGAGCTTTTAGTTCCTACTTCTTCTCTACGACGTGTTGCTTCTCCGCTCTCCAGAAAGCGTTTTACGAGAAGCCGTTGGTGACTGACAGTTGGGGCTCGTCTACAGTTTGACTGAAGTTAAATCATGGCCTGCTTTAGGAAAATCCTCTATCTGCTTCTTTGATGAAGAGTTGACGCTACGAGCCTGTGTAGATTAAAAAAAAAAAAAAAAAAATGGGTAGAAGTTAACTACAACTAAGCAAGAGAAATCCAATCACCAAGTTTGATATTCTACGTGTGCGTTGCCGATGCAAACTCGGGCTAAAGAGTACGGCTTTGATCAAAATAAGGATACGATCTTTGTGTCAAATTAATTAATGTCTTAATTTCCTTCCGTTTTGAACGAATCACTTTGATGCCGTGTTTATTTCTCATAACAATGTTGCAGTTTGTGTCCCAATAACAATGGCGGCAGAGGCTCATGGGTATTTAAACCTTGAAGTTGCCAGAACGTAAACGTAAAGGGTTGTCCAAGAGTGTCCCAAAATTGAAACAGAAATAGACAATAGCAATAAACTCCTGTGAACCGGTGGCCTCTCCCACATCCCAGCCCGGTTGCTCAGGGCAGCTCGCTACGTCTTTTAAAGCCTGTGCTAACAGAGACACCGGGTCACCTTTTTGTACTTTAAAATCCACAAATTCAAACAATACCCTTCAATAAGTCCTCTGCGTGACATCATACAGCCCCGGTATCACGGCAAAGCGTGAAATAGACACGCCGGTCCACTGCAGTAAAACACGAGATAGTCACGCTTTGGGCAGTCCAGGCGTGGAAGTTGCACGTTTTTCTGTAGCGGATGAAAATGAAACCCTGCGCATGCTTTGAGCCATGGGATTCATGGGAAAAATTGTACTTTTTGCAAAAACGCGTGCTCGGGGTTGGGAAACAAAAGACAACTCAAGAAAAACGTCGTCACCTCCTGGATTCGAAACGCCTCATCCCACATGGCATTGTGACTAATAATCCATCCCTCCTGCCTCCTAATACAGCCAAAACATTTCCTTGGTACTCGATCTCAAAAGTCTTTTGCGGGACCTTGGTTACATGATCTGGCGTCACATGACATTTACGTGCGTGTAAGTTTCACGCTTGCAAAATGTGAAACTTTCGGGTTTAGACAGCCCAAAGCGTGGCTATCTCACATTTTGCTGTTTTGGACTGGCGTGTCTATTTCACGCTTCGCCATGATACCGGGTTGATCACTAACAAAGTTATAAAGTTTACATTTTAAAGTGAAATAATTTGATTTCAATTATTCCCCACTCTCCATATCATTGCATTTGATTAAAAATGAGTGTCAATGTATTGTGAAATTTACATCTCTACTATCAGGACGCCACTGGAGTTCAACTTATCAGCCAAACTTTATACGTATAAAGTTTGTTCTCCATTGAAATAGTGAATTCTTCGTTTCCTCCTCGCTCATACCTCCCGCACGAACTCAAAGCGACTTGTGAATTACATAAACTAATCTCATAAGTAACCTACCAACAACCGTCACCATTCAACTCCAAATTAAATCTGAACTCAAAATGAAAAAAAAAAGAAAAGCATGTCAAAATAGACCTAATTTAATATCCACAGTCACACATGCACTCACACTCACAAGCATTATATCAGCATCAGTTCCAGGTAGCAGCTGCCTCTGGATGAAAATAACAATGAAGCTAATTAAGCACTCCCACACAGCCTTGTCAAATATGTATACCCCAATATCAGCTCTCCTGTCAAATGATTGCTGCCTGTCGTTGGTGAAGTCACAACAAGTGTGATGTTGTTTCTTTGGTGTATCTCAGTCTCTCCTTTTGTTTCTGCATCTTTTTCCGTCTGGATTTTTGTTCTTTGTCTCAGTTTCTATCTTTATTTACACCACGCACACGCACACACACGCACACACACACACACACACACACACACACACACACACACACACACACACACACACACACACACACACACACACGCACACAATTTCCTTTTGCATTTGTCTTTCAATCTCGGCTTCTGTCCCTGTTTGAAAGTATCAGTCTGTCTCTCTGCATCTTCCTCTGTCATATTTCATGATGTGCTGTGAGCCAGAATGATAGAGCTGCTTTTTTTTTATTATTATTATTATTATTAATTTACCACAGTAACCAAAAACATGGTCCAAAACTTTATAACAGCTCCTCACCTCCTCGCCTGCCTTTTCAGCTCCAAGGTGAATGGTGATTGATGAGATGTCAATTAGATCATGCAGGTCGTTAGCTGCGTGCCATTGACTTGACCGAGCAACTCTATTCACTCATGTTTGAATCGAGCCGGTAGTCTGGTGTGTATTCGTACGCGTGTTCGTGAGGGTGTGTGAGATAATTAGAGCTAAAGTTGATCTATTTTCTGCTGCTGCCTTGACTAACCTGTGTGTGCCGTGGTAAAGCACACCGGTTAAAACGGCAGATCTGTGGCAAACATGGTGGAAACGAAACGCACAAACGAACATGCATGTGCGGAACCGGACTGCTTTAGACTTTATGTTCCCTTCTTGGGTTCATTGTCCTGCTTGTTTTAGTCTGTGTTTAATTAACCCTTTGAACCCTTTTTGGCTATTTTCAGGGTCATTTCACTAACCTACACTTTTAAGCTCATATCTTGGCCGTAACCATTCATGCTGTATCTTGTTGTTGTTGTTGTTGTTGTTGTTTTTTCAGGACACTTTAGGCTTTCTGAATCTTTCGTCTTTTCATTTCATAATACTTTGAGATCTTTTAATTCGAGGAAAAAAATATATTTTGTCTCATGAAATTGTTATGTTTTTATATTTATCTCACTCTAAAATATCGTCAGTCGAGATATATATATATTTATTTTTATAATTGTGCAGAGGAGATTGTCCAGAATCGGGGCATATCTGAACCATTTTTGTGGGACGATGTATGACTCAGCAATTTGAAAAAAAAAAAATGTGCTTCAGTGCCTGACGGAAAATAAATGTGATGAATGACTCCGGTTGTCCAAACCAGGGACTCAGACTCAGAGCACACGGCCGCTGTGATATGTGCTAATAACTCTGCCGGAGTGCAGTTCCACAAATACTTTTGATTGTTGAATGTTTTTTTTGTTTTTTTTTCATACAAAATGAAATGCACTTCACGCGGAGTGTAACTACGACGCAGACTTCAAAGCCAAGTTTCTCTGCAACGCTTCGTCGCGCGGACGAGGCGCTGACGTTTCCGCAGCGCCTCGTGTTGTGCCGTTTCATCGGGTATCTGCTGCGTTTCAATGGAATTTGCATCCATGGGGTTTCTAAGGCTCAATGGAAGACAAGTAAAAACATTGTTAATGTGTGTGATACTGGCTAGTTTACAAGCTGGACAATCCCGTCTTTATTAATGTCTTTTTCTGCATTTTTTAAAATTTCTTTTCTTTTAACCTCAGCTCACCGGATCTTTCGCTCAGGCGGTTGTGAACACCCGCAGGGAAGTCATGTTCAGTCACAAACGCAGACTTGTAATGTCCAGTGAAGCTACACAGAGCGCACCGGGCTCGGCGTCAAAGAGACGAGATTTAACTGTAACTGTGTGGATTTCTTTTACTCCACTTCCTCTGAGTCATCCGCCGCTGGCCCTCCAGGTTTTGCCCGATCAACGCTTTCGCACAACAATGAAGCGTGTTTCCTTTCGGCTGCGGGGGAACGCACAATCATTTGTAAGCCGGGGCTGCTGCAAAGGCAGGCCATAATGGCAGCTGTGTTAATACCTGGATCGAATCTGCTTTAAAGTCAAAGGCTTTCCTTTATCGTCCATTTTAAAGCTTCAAAATCTACCAGTCGGAGTAGTTGTGCAGTTTATTTTTTTTTATTTTTTTTATATTTGTCCTTATAAGGACCTAACAGACTGTAATGTCTTTCCCCAGTTTGCAGGCTCTACGTATAATATGTCCATAATATGTTTCTGTAGTGACAACCACCGCTCCTGGCTCCAAACTGATCCGGACTACCGAGGCGGCGCCGTCCAACAGCCGAACCCGAGTCCTCATTACGGCCGTTCACAAACCAACGGGTGACGTTTTTCTTTATTTAAGAGGAGGCTCTTTTTTAAAAAAAATTTTATGTGTGATTGTTCTGAAGGAAAAAAAGCTGACTCCAAGCTTTTTGCCGTGAGTTGCGGTCTTGTAACACAACTGACAGTAAATCCTCTTTTCCACTGCCGGTACTGACTTCTGACCTACTCAGCCGCTCTCTGACGCTTCGAGACACCGCTGTGACGCTTCCTTCGAGGCGCCGTACGACCGTTCCCCGACGGAAATCCCCCCCAAAAATAGAAAGTCGAGCTGATCTGGTACGAAGCAGTGGAAAAGGATCGCAGGAGAAGGGAAATAGAAGAAAGAAATGATTATTATTTTTAGTGAGCGGGTGAAAATGGCTGTTTATTTTTTAGACGGAGGAAAGTAAACTCTAAAAAAAAAAAAAAAAGTTTCTGCTGCTTTTGTAACACCGTCCGGATACGAGGTGTGTTTTCTCTCATTATGAAACATCGGACGCCGCTGCAGTGGATTGTGTCCGCCTCCCGTGATGCGCGGCGCATCTCTCTCCGCTCCGACGGACTCTGTTTTCTTTTTCGGATTTTTACCTCCGGCGCCGCAATAATCTGCCAAACTGTGAGGAAAGGCGGCCGCTGCGCCGCCTCCTTACTGCCTGATGTATGGATTTATTTCAGTTAGCGGGCACCCAGGTGCACTTTCCTAAGCTCTGCAGTAAGTGTACCTGTGAGATCATCGCATGCACGCATGCACGCACAGGCACCTGTCATCTAAGGTAAACTGTTTCCCGTCTGCCATAAGGACTCTGTCACAGTTTCAGTCTTCAGAGTTTGTGTCTGAAAGCCTTGTTGCAGCTCCCTGAATGGCAGCTCCTCGTCGGAGTTGCAGAATGACAGATAGTTTGAACCCCCCCAACCCCTTTTTTTTTTTTTTTTTTTTCTCACACCGTTTCCTCCTTCCGATAGAGAACCAGATACCGTTCAGTCCCGGTCTGGCTCCCGTCCTCTAAAGGCTCTCTAATTAAATGCGTCAGTAGTTCTTTTCGATCCTCTGACAAACCAAGAGTGGACTCGCAGCATCGGAAACGTGCGCTATAGCGTTGCGTGTTGATTAGTTCTTGTTATTTTTTGTTTTGTTTTTGTGTGCGTGTGTTTGTTTGATTTGTTTGCAGCACAGAAAGATAAGAGGGTTTTAGTCATTGAGTTCAGCCACCGGAGGCTTCACCGTGGCCCCCCTCCCTCCCCCCTCCTCCAATCGCGGTAGATGAAACCCTCGTCCTGAAAAAAAAAAAATAATTTCAGGCTATATTAAAGGATAATAACGCACTTCTTTTCAAGTCGGTGCCAGCAGACGAAGTTCCCCGCTGAGGCAGGAAGAATGGAGCCTCCTTCGCAGGTTCGACGTTGTGCAAAGCAACGCTGTGCACGAGGCTATTATCGTGTTGTGTAACCGCTGGCTGAGATTCATTTCCTTCTTCGGTGGAAGCCGTTTTCCTGATGTTTACGCTCCGAAAACACACTGCCCGCGCAGGGCTATTAGCCCGTCACATGAATGAGAAGGATATTTTTCTTTTTATCCTCGTTAGGCTGTGCCGAGTTTTCATACAAGAGCTGCGTGACATTACGCCTGTCAATCACCCGACGCGCTCAAAAATATGTCACGCTAGAAAGCGCAGGCGGAGCATCCAAAAATCCTGAAATGTATGACGACGCATGCCAACGGGCAGGCCGAGTGTCACTAAATCAGAGGTTGTTCATGCGTTGTAACGGCGTCGCAACCTTGATACGATTTTTTTTGTTGTTTTTTTTGCTGCATTTGCACCGCAGAAACACGATATCCGGCTCAGACCGAGGTATTGGGATGAATTTGAGATGAAGTGACGACACAGCAAAACTCACCGAGGTGTGTGTGTGTGTGTGTGTGCGTGTGTGTGTGTGCGTTTTGATATTTATGAAGATGGAGAAAGGTGAGAGTCAGCACTGTTCATGGCCTCATAAGGGAAACATGAGTTTCTTTCTTTTGGCCCGGACAGACAGCAGCCGATATTAAGTTGTAGTTTTAAACCCTGTGTGCAAACTGCCGGTCGGAGTTTTCAAACTTCTGCCAGTTGAAGCGTATTGCGGAGTAGTCGTGAGTCTCGTCTCCTATTACTCAGCGCCGCTCGGTCGAGGCTCAAATCTTCAAGCAGCTCAAAAAGACGCTGACATGTTGTATATTATTGTATTTAACACACCTGAAGGCAGAAAAACAAGACACCGGGAGCCCCGATGAGCGCGCGGGAACTCCAGGAGTCGAACTTTGAACAAAAAAAAACAACAACAACAACAACATACTAACTTTGTTCCTCAAAGTGCATTCCTCCTTTTTTTTTTTTTCAGACTAGGTTAGCAACCCCTACGCTAAGCTGACACATACTGTACCAAACCAGTCGCTGCATCGAAATGGATGTCTGAGCCCGACAGGCCCACGGGCGACGACAAGCATCTCGATCTTGATCGCACGAGATCCTCCGAACTCTCAGTAAGACATCAGGAAGCCAGCTGGCTCCGAACTGATGGTATGATTTCAGAATTTGAAATTGTAATTTATGCTACGCATCACGGAGAAAAGTAATCACAATGCCCGGTTAACTGCCCGACACAGTCGGGCCGTTTTCTTTGCGGAACTTTTTTTAACGGCGTAATTTCATACGTTCAGTTCATTGCGATGACTTGCTGTGCAGCGACTGGAACTCGCATGTAGAATTCATGATTTGTGTAATAAACAAAAAATACCGATTACTGAAAAGCAGGGTTTGTTTGTTTGTTTTGTTTCCCCCCTCACCCTGAAGATGAAACAAAACAGTCGATTAGCTCTAGTACCAAATGCATTAGAGAAAAAAAAAAACTAAAGAAACATCCGATCCGCCGCGCGCGCGCCCGTGCGTCGAAAGCGACGCTCTCCGCGAGTCTCAATTATCACGGTGTGTAATTGCTGGTTGAGATTAACTTCTGAGCGCGCGGAAAAGAGAGCGAGATAGGCAGAACGAGAGAGAGAGAGGTCACAGAAGAGGGGGGTGCTTGATTGCCGAGTGTCGGCGGTTTTGCGGGCGAAGAAAAGTTCTGTGGAGACGGCGATGAGGTTTGTAATCGAGAGGGACGATGGCATTTGGAGGACGGAAGCAGGGAAGCAGCTCCCGTTAAGTCTTTTATTGTATTTTTTTTTTGTTTTTTTGTAAATGCCTCAGAAGGAGGCACTTTTCTCGCAACTCGCACGCATGAATTAGCAATTTGTGTTCTTCAATTAGTGTCAGCTGGAGTTAATGGGTGTTGTCGCCACTCCAATCACTTTGGAAGGAGCCTCGACAGCAGATTTGTTTTACTCGAGGTGTCTACAAATACTGAATTGATTCTTTCATATTATTTGTTGTTCACAGTCAAACCAAGTGTCCTTGAACCCCAGACTCTTTTTACTGTTTAAAAAAAACAAAACAAGTATAATTGTGGTGCAGTATTGGATGTTGTTAATCAGATATTATCATTTTCGTATGTAAAATTCACTAGTATTTTAAAATCGGAATGAAAAGGTATGTTTTGAAGGAGGAGGGTTTGTCCCTGGCAGGATGAATCAATGCTATTGAGCCAAAACGTCTTTTTCCATTTCGTTGTCTGCCACTACAGATTGCGAAAACATTTTTTTTTTTTTTGAACCCATGGTCAAATCTATTTCAGTAATTATTCAGAAAAACGAAACTAATTTTTTTTTTTCAATTCGCAAGGCTTCTTTGCAAAAGCTGAAATTTTCTTTCCCGAACTTTGCCCTCTGATAATAATTTACAAACGCAAATAGTAGATGTTATATAGTAAAAAAAAAAAAAAAAAAAAGAGCACCAAAATCCTGCCTGATTGGAAACTGAGTTTGTGATTTGTAAAATGTAAAATCTAGGGGGATATGGGATTTGATCAATAACCCCTTTCACCACTAAAGTGCAGGATTTGAATCTGGAAGGCAACATGTATTCAATCTTTTGGACATCTACATACATATCAGAGGAGATCGATGGTAATCGTTCCTCATCCACCGAATTAAACCAGGATGGACAAGCATTCTTACAACACACCCACATGGAAAAGGTCTGATTGCTCGTAGATATTGAGATAATTCCCTGTCTTGATTGCCTTCTGCTGATCTATTATTAGAGGTCTGTGAGAAGGGGATTCTCGAACTGAAACTGGATGAGGCTACATGGGATTTAATCTAAATTAAGTCCACGCCTCATCCGTCTCTGCTTTCAAATGAAGAGGTTCGGTGCAAAAGTCTATTACTTACCTCTTCGCTAAAAGGTGATCTGCGTTTAATGAACCACATCTGAGCCAAACTCAATTTCCATTTCTAAAGACCAATCCAAATTCATTAAGCTTTTTCAAAACGCTCTGCTGAGTGACGGCCAATCTGGAAACCTCGAAATACAACTGGTTCACAATGTGTTGAGTTTGTTGAGTGTAAAACGTTTACGAAAGCTCCCACGGAAGTGCACGAACAACAAACACGGGCTCGTCTCTTTGTGTCCGCCGAGCGCCAAAGTTTCCCATTTAGCGAACGCAACAGACTCCGGTGAACACTTTTGCAGTCGAAAAGGAATAATCTCTAAATCTGTCGCCATCTTGTCTCTCATTCAGAGGCGGCGGCTTCAGCTGAGCTTCCAAAAAAAAAAAAAAAAAAAAAAAAAATCCCAAACGTGAGCTGCTCGGAGATCAGCTGCAGTGGCGGGACTTTCGTTTGCAAACACGCCGGCGCAACCCGGGGTTTAACAGAGGACAGAAAAATAAAGGAGTTTCCCCGTCAGCGGGAGACAATATTGTGGTCGGACAGAAAGTTGTTTCCGTTGACCTCTACAGGAAGAGGTGACGCACATATGCCGGCACGTATGTCATCTTCTTCTTTCTGCCTCACAGCATCCAAACACTCGACACGCCGAGACGCACAGTCTTTCTCGTTTTCTCTCTCACGCAGACACACAACGGGATGAGCTGGTGTACACGCACACGCACACGCACACACACACACACACACACACATACTCTCATACTCATACATGCACATAGAGACTCCTATCCTGCCTTATTTTTAGCTGTTCCCCCTACCCAGCCCTGACCTACATCACAGCATGAATAAAGCAGCAGAAAGATGAAGAAAGTGAGCTCGGAGGAGGGAGGGAGGGAGGGAGGAGGGAGGGAAAAGAGGGGTGGGGGGGGCGGAGGAAGGAGGTCTG
Source organism: Brachyistius frenatus (assembly GCF_029030835.1). Lineage (NCBI taxonomy): Eukaryota > Metazoa > Chordata > Actinopteri > Embiotocidae > Brachyistius > Brachyistius frenatus. Next base: position 1,187,453 of record NW_027210655.1, read on the forward strand.
GGGTGGTGGTGGAGGGAGGGAAGAAGGGAGGAAGGGGAGGGAGGATGAGGAGGGAAGAGAGAGATGCACCGGCAAATCCAGAAAAAAAAAAATTAATTCCCCCCCCCCCCCCTCTGTGTGAAATGACAGTTCCAGTTCTGTCGGTAGAGACCTCACCTGCAACGGCGCTCCCAGCGGAGAGCTGCAGAGGGCAGACACACACACACACACACACACACCGAACACAGGGTGGTGGTGGTGGTGGTGGTGGTGGGGGGGGGGGGGGTGGACCTTGGAACAACAGAGATCAGAAAAGCCTCGTCGTGCCTCAGACTCGACACGAGATGCTTCCCCTCGCCCTCAAACGAAAGGCTGACCGAGGCGGCGGAGCTCTCGACTTTGAACCGCGGAGGCGGCGCGTTCGGGCGACATCACCGGCCTCGAGCAGCGGGCCCCGGCGCCTCGCGTACTATAAAGGATAATCAAATGAGTGGCTTCCAGGGCGGAGTAGGGCGCTTCAAAGGCGAGGTGAAAATTTGATTCAGGTGTTGCTCGGCGGCCTTTTAAAGCACTCAAATAAGTTCCATGTTTTTGATGTAGCAGATCAATGCTTTTTTTTTTTATATGCCGAAGGCCGGAGAGGCTTTTGTACGCCGTTGAACACTTTGATTGTGCAATTCAACACTCCTGCTGAACACTCTCCAAGGATGAAATTTACAGAGAAAGAAACCTCTGAGTGCCCGCATGTAAGCCAATTACATACTTCATAAGCATGGACGGGGAGGAGGAGGGGGGAGGAGAGCGAGGTGGGAGGGGAGGTAGGTGTATGAGCTGAACACCTCGAAGCTGGAACGTATCTATCCAAGGAGAGGATATGGAAATACGCTCTTCACTCTCTGCTTCCCCCCTTAAGTGTAGCGTACAGAGTCCCTTAAGTGGTGGAAAGGCCTGTTAGCCTTGTGGGATAAAAAAAAAAAAAAAAAAAAAAAAAAATCATCTCTCTAAAAAACAACAACAACAAAAAAATACTCTGTACCGCGCAAGTACGGGCACATAAAGATTTTTAGGGGCCCCAACTTTCTGCATAACACCTCCCCCGTGTGTTTTCCGATCCCATTTCATCAGCAGCCATCCGGCTCGGCTAATGCTTTCCCCCGAGCGCCGCGAGTTTTTTTTTAATGCTCGCGCGATGTCTTTCAAGCTACATTAGCGAAGAGGGAGTCTGTGTGTGAAGAGACGACGTAATCTATCATGATATTAGCCGTACATTATGGATGTCGGGGACGACGCCGCTCTCGGATGTCTCTCCCTGCCCCCCCCCCCCCCCCGTCCCCCCGTCTCATCAGCTCTTCCTTTCCTTTAGCGTCCTCTCCTGTCTCTTGTCTCCCTTTCTCTTCTTTCTTTGCTTTCCCTTCAGTATATTTGTGTCTGTTTGTTGTTGTTTTTTTTTTGGTTTTTTGTTTTTTTTTACAATCTTTTCCTCTTCCCTCTTCTTTCTTTCGCGCCCTTAATTCTTCTTCGCTCTCCATTTCCTTTTCTCTGTCATCTCGCCGGGAAGTTCTTTTTTTTATTATTTTTTTTTATCGCATCTAATCAAACAGCGAACTCTAATTTACATATTTAAATGGGAACAAAACCTCCTTATAAAAAAAAAAAATAATAAAAAAAAGTTCCCTTGTTTTGCTGAGATGGATCAATGGGGGGGGCAGTTTTTCTTTTACACCAGTTTTTGTCACACAAAAGTCTAAATATGAATGAATTAGCGAGGTGAAGGCCAGAGTCCACGCTTTTTGATTTGAGCAGCATTGGTTCTCCGAGCTTCGGTCACCTGCTTCGATCGCTCGCCTCGAGTCTGCGCCTTTAAAAGAAAACCCGTCCGGGGAGTTATTAATCCGCCGTATCTGCTCTGTTTGTCCTCAGATATCGACGAGTGCGCGACGCAGATGCATTACTGCCAGTCCAACACGGTGTGCGTCAACCTGCCCGGCGGCCATCGCTGCGACTGTCTTCCAGGCTTCATCAGGGTGGACGAGTACTCCTGCACCGGTACGTCTGCGTGCACGCCAACACGTTACCGCCCGGCTAAAAAAAAAAAAAAAAAAAAAAAGGTTTATGAAATCTGATTATTGGAATACTGTTTACTTTACTTCACACTCGGCTTTTTAACCAGGAGGGAATGAAGGGAAAGCTGATTTTGCTGTTATTCGATGTTCGGTTGGATACCGATTGACTCGTTGTTCGCTTTTAAGCTTCTCTTCTGCGGGGTTTTGAAAGAATATTTGAATCTACTGAACAGAAAGAAAAGGTCATCCGAGATTATTTGTGACGCCGCTGGAGCCGTTTTGGCAGTTTAGCGGGAACATTTCTCCACCTTGCAGTAATTGTGGTTTTCCATTCATCGGTGTTGTTCTTCAGCCCTTTCAAGCCTCACTAGCAGTGAGACTCTTTGGCAATGTCGGTTGGTCTATTGAGTCCAAATTGAAATGTCAGATTAATTCCCCTCAAATTTCAGTACAAATATTCAGACGAGCGAGATGGATCTCAGATATTCGCCCAATCCCCTGACTTTTCATTTAGCGCGACTAACAGGTTGCCATTTTGGTCCCGAGTGAAATTTCTCTCCGACTAGCGGATGGATTTCTGTGAAATTTATCCCCCGGGGGAACTTTCTTTCATTCATAAATCATAATTGCATTGGTTATTAATTTATGACTTTCCCTCACTTTCCACATAGTATCCCCGATGTGATTAAAAAGGGAAATAAAAAGGACAAATGTTTTCCTTAAGTTGTGGGGAAGTAGATCTATTGACTTTTCAGCCTTACATGTAAGGAAAGTAGTCCATGATAAGTTAACTGAATGAATGGATGAATAAGTAAATATTTAATGTCCTCTATTTTTCAGTTTTATCCCTGAATTATCTTCACTCCAGTATTCACATTTCGCAGCGATTCCTATAAAATGTTGGCGCCCATTGACCTCCAGCCGCACGGCTCTGCGGCTGTGACGCTTAAACTTTTATTTTATCATCTGAAATTAAAGCGCCGGCGTTTTTAAAGCCCGGTGTCATCGAACGGGAAGCAACCGTTCATCTTTTTTTTTTTACCGGCTTGTTTACCATAAATATTCTGATTGAAAAATATTTTACCGTTACAGTTTCCCTGACCTTCTCGCCATTGAATGTCGGGGGCGGCTTCGCCAACACGTTCACCTAATTTTAACAACACGATGCAAATGTTCCGACTAGATTTATCCCAAGATATTTCTCAACATTTAGTATAATGACTCTGGCAGCGCTGGGTTTAAAATCGTGGGGGTTTTTTTTTCTTCAGGGGTTCAGAGTGGCATGTTTTTCTCAAGAGTAAATAGAATGTGGTCGGTTGCTGCTCAGTGTTTTTCTCCAGAGAAGTGTTCTTTAATTAGCTCGCAGTTGGCAGCCACGCAGGGACAGCGATCCATGGACAATCAATCCATTTTGCAGCTTGTAAACTGTCCTGGCTGCTGACTGGGAGCCCAAGGAGCACTCTCTACATCTGCTGGGAGAGATAAATCCTCTCGCTGTCTCCCGGTTCCCTCTTCCTGCTTCCCCGTCGGCGGCTCCTCCGGGGCGTCAGATCCTCCGCTCGCGTGTAAAACGGAGTTCGCGGTTTACGGTCGCGGGAAAGCGACTGCTCGTATTTCACGACGCTAACAGGATTTCACATTAGCTTCTGTAATTGGTTGCTTGGGCTGAAAATCTGCATTGTTATTCCTCATTGTGACTGGATCTGGGATGGTATTTGGTAATGATATTGTTGGCTCTGCATTGAGGAGGACTCACACAGACGTACTGTAAAACCAGCTTCGAGTTTTCTCTGGTTTAACTGTCCATTCGTTCCGTCGCGCGATTAGCGTGGAAAAAGTTGAGGGAGTTCGGAAACTGCTTTTGATTGAATAGGAGAGGCAGAAAATTTGCTCACGTGATCGGAGTCGGGAAGCTTTTATGAATAAAAATAGTGGAAGTTCTGCAATGATGCCACTTTGTTTTATGATTTCAATTCTTCATACTGGCGAGTGGCCAAAGACAATTGGTTTGGTGCGTATAATAAGAAGCTGCAATCCCATCAGGGAAACAAATTCATATTTTGAAAAGTAAAAGCCCTACAAACTATGAATGGCTAAAAGTTTTGAATACATGCTGCGTTCAAATGAAACGTGCGAGCTCGTGGTTACAACATGGGAAGTCGTATGCACCGTATGCTTGGCGTTCAAGTGGTTATGTTGTAGAAACATAGTTGCTAGGCAACTGCAACGTGTAAGGCGTCTAGAAGCCACAGAGGCTAACAATTTAGCGAGCTAACAGACAGCTAATTAAATGCAGAAAATGGAAAGGGCAAAGATGAGGCCGCTGGGAGGATGAACATTGTCCTCAGACGTAGTCTATTATTTAAGTTATGAAGACCAACTACGTGACAAAATTACAACATATTAGCTTAACATCATAACGAAAAATAAACTTCCAGGCCCTCTGACATTTCCGTAAACGTCAGCAAACACGTCACAACTCGTGAACTCCAGGCTTATAGAAAATGTTGCGTTCCGTGAATACCACAAGAGGGCGCCGTTCACGTGGACTCTTCTTGTGTACACTGTGAATACGACCCCATTTGAACGCAGCAATAGTCTTAATCTACAAGGGACTCTACTGAAGGAGGCAGATAAATATAGCGAAATAATAAAGTCCAGTATTTCTTTATATAGTGCAGTAAACATGTCCGAAATGGCACCAAACTATATGTTCATGAAAATTGTAGATTCCAATAGGCTATATGTTACGTAGCTCCTTTCGATACCTCACATTACTTTAACAGCTCTTCACAAATTTAAGATTTTGACTTGTTTTTCATGAATATAAAATTCAGGATCTTGTATGCGTAAATCTTGAAAATCGTCCAGAACCGAGATAAAACACAGGAACCGCGGGAAGAATGTGTCGCTGATGGCCATAATATGTTTGTTCCTTTCCCTCTTTGTGTCCTGTGTGTGTGTGTGTGTGTGTGTGTGTGTGTGTGTGTGTGTGTGTGTGTGTGTGTGTGTGTGTGTGTGTGTGTGTGTGGGTGTGGGTGTGCGTTTGTGTGTATACTGCATGTGTGTTGAAGGACATCAGGCAGGTCTTAACTTCATCCACCCACAAACTAATCTTGCATCACTCTAGGCAGCCTATTTTCAATCTGAGCAGCTGCATGCTTCCTTCCAGGGGTGTTAGTAGGTGTAGCACTTTTCCCACAACATATATCACTTTGTTTGCTTTTTTTGGACACCCTCTCTCCTCTCTCCCTCTCTCTCTCTCTTTTTCCCTGCCTGGCGGAGGGGCCTGTCCTTTGTGAAGACAGCGCCCTGTAAACAATAGCAGGCTGCAGTAATTGTGGTTCCACTTGATTTCACCTCTATGGAAGCAGGGGAGCAGCTCTGGGGAAACCAGGGGGGAGGAACGGAGGGAGGGAGAGCGGTGGCAGAGAGTGTGAGGTCTTACTCCTCCCCCACCCGGCTTTGCAAAATGGTTGTCGCAGCTTACAGGCTGCCTTAATGCTTAAAATAAATAACACCTGCATTTAAAGGAAAATTTGATGCAATTTGAACTTACAATGTGTACATGACCCAAGATGTTTTGGCGTCCGTATCTTTGGTTCTCAGTACTTCGCACTGCACCTGTGAATCAAAGCAGGTTGGAACTATGACATCTTCTTCATTTGGACTTCGTCCAAGTTTGACAAACCACCAAAAAAAAAAAAAAAAGAAATTGACTCTCACTTACCCTCCTCCTGGTCTTGCCATGTGTGCAGTTTTTCTACTCTTTTAATACGAACTGATCCGGGATTTGCTGTGGGGTATTTTGATTGAACACATTAATCTACAGTATGTAAGCACAAAATGCAAATTTGCCTCGCGTCAGTTATGTGTACAAAATTCCAATTTGGAAAAACAAGCCATCCGCAGGCATTCCCCGGGGCACTTTCCTGCTCCGCCTTGTTGGTAATCCACCCTCATATAAAAGTTTCTCTCCACTAACTTTTATATGCTTCTCAAACCTTGTATTTGTGCTCAGGATTACATACCCAGTTTTTACTCTGTTAATTAAAAAAAACTAAAATCCATCTCATTAGAAGCAATCTGAAAAAGAGCTTTGATGCTTTTTTTTTTTTCCCCTGGTGCATCTCTGATTGTCATCCCGGTGAGGCCGCATTATACTCTTTCTTATACTGGCTCAGATGACCAAAACAAAGTCAAATAAACAGGAATGCTGTCTAAAACTGTAAATTTTAAGCCCAGCTCGTTGTATTTTTTTTTTTAAATGTAGTAGCAAAATAAAAGGTTGATAAAACATCTTATCTCAGCTGGCCTCAAAGGGTCATAAAAATAGAAAGATGGGTCTGCAAGTATCAGTCTTAAAACTCAATGTCGAATTAAACACAGCATATAAGGTTTTTAGTATTGATTATTATTTGGAATATAACAGAATAGCAAAACTAAGTGAGGTCGCATTCATATACTGTATTTGAACTTCAGAAATAAATCAGCAGGTGGAAAATCTGCATTTTGTTTCTCAGCTGATCAGAAAGACTGAAACTATCTGACCATTTTACTGCTCTGTTAACAAACCAGACTAATGTCAACACCTCTTTAGTACACAAAGACGATCTGTTAAGTATCTTATAGCAGGTTCTAATCTTGTGTTTAGAGTTTGGTCGGATTAAGATTGTTTAAAAAAGTCTCTCCATCAGTAACTCATTAGTTGGTTCTGAATCAGTTTCTGACTCAGATGTCAAAATCTTCTTGCAAATCTGGCAGATCATAGCAGTCCTCAAACTTACATAGTGTTGATGAAAGTAAACTGTAGATTAATAAGAATAATACAATGTAATGCTGTGGGGATACACGTCATTGCAGTGGAGGTATTTTCAAACTAATCATAAAGTTGCAAAGCAGCAATAAAAGAGATACATTGTCAGGTTTTACTCAATAATAATAATAATAATACCTTTATTTATAGTTCACCTTTCAAAAACATGCAATTTAAACAGACCCAAACATAGGATATAACAAAATACAGTTAACAGTTAAGAATTTGATAAAACTGAGTCTTCAGAAGAGATTTAAAAGACAATACTGGGTTTTTATCTGCCTGAGAGTTTCAGGCAGTAACATCTTAGAATCAATTCTAAAACTCACAGGTAACCCGAGAAGGGCACCGCGGATTGATGTGATATGCTTGCTTCTCTTAAGACGAGTTAAACGCCTGGCAGCTGTGTTTTGTATCAACCGCAGTCTTTGAATGTCTCGCTCGCTGATACCAGATTACGGCGCATCGCAATCGCCAAGTCTCGACCTTTTCTAAGTCTGCAGATGAAAGGAGGGGCTTATAATGTCGGGGCTTATAACTCTGACTTAGCAGTCTTTCATTTGACAGGTACTGTAACCATTTCGGATGATGTCACGTGTCTTTGCACTCAAGTGTGATTCATGCTGCATGAAAACAGCTCCTGCAGTGTTTACCGTTAGGGCCCGGGTGATTCGGTGCAAAGGGAAAGTGGTGGGTTCAGTCTGTTTCAACGGGATACAACGGTGCCGCCAAGGGAACAGAACCAAGAGAAACAGTAATAGTATAGCACCATAAGTGTGAAGTGTCATTGTGTAATGGTGGGTAGATTTATTTTCATGCGCCTTTTGTCCTGATGGCAAAGCGTGAAATAGACATGCCGATCCATCACAGCAAAACGTGAGCAAGCCACGCTTTGGCCTGCCGAGGTCTGAAAGTTATGAATTATAAAAGCGTGGAACTTATACGCGCGTAAATGTCAATGTGACGCTGGAGTCGTTTTTCTTTGTACACAAACCCCGACCACGTGTTTATTTAGTAACCACAATGACATCTTTTCGCAAAAAGTTTCATTTTTGTGTAAATCACTTGGCTCTACGCATGCAGTAGGTTTCATTTTCTTCCACTACAGGGAAACGTGTAACTTCCAACACCGGCGTGTCTATTTCACGCTTTGCAGTGATACCGGGTGGCCACTACACGCCTGATTATGGTACTGCAAGTTCTGTCTAAGATCAAAAAGCTCCGACTAGTCAGCAGCAGTGGTCTTATCCTCCATATTTTGTTGTTGGCAGTTGATGAATAGAGTGTGCGCAGGACACGTTTCCTTAAACCTCCAGACAGTGAGTTCGGGGAGACGGCGTGAGGGTGAATACAGACATTGATGAAATAGCTATTTATTTTAAGAGCAAAGTGATGAATTTTAACAATGCGTTTGGCTAAAGACTCCAATTTGCTAAAAGTGTCGATGATACTGGTGTTCACTGTCCTCCAGTGCAAACAGAGCTCAAATGCTTTCCCCCCGTGGAAGGTCACAATGACCTCTGACTCGTGTTGGTGGATAATAGTTATCTGCCAGAGCTTACTGTGAAAACGCCAGTCCGACTCCCACTGTGTACTTATCCGAAAGAACTCCGGGTGTTAAGAGGACTTGTTTTTCTGCATTAATCAGGCACTGATAAGGCTCGCAGTTCCAGACTGAAAACTGCAGAAATAAAAAGTTTCAGGTTCTTCCGTGCTACTCGACATCGTCTGCGATTAAACTTCCTCAGCAGCTTCACCGAAGGCCTGGAGATATAGTGCAGTGTAATACTGCTATTTTAAAATGAAGCTATTAGAAGCTGTAATTCTGCCACACTATATGACACTCAAGACACTTTAATGTAGCAGCTGTCACAATTTTATCATCAGACCATTATTATTGGCTGGATTTATTACAGACATTTTAGTCTTGGCTGATTGTTGATATTAATTTAGGTATAAAAATGTTTTTAGGCCGCATGTATATGTATTGATGAATCTGTTGCTTTTCCTAAAATTCTAATACGTCTTAATTTATGGTATTTATATAAAAAAAAAACTGGAATTCAGCTGTTTGTCCGTGAACTGTGTTCATCTGATAACATTTTACCATTCGGCCCAACCGACCAAAGATTTCTGTCGTCCTATATTCATATATTGTATAAATATACAACTGTGTATTTCACTTTTAAGCATAAATTGATCAGTGAATCCCTCCGTTCAAGCTCACATTAATATCATTAGTGTGTCCACCTGTGACTCCATTATTGTTTCCTTTATTGTTTAGCTGACATAAACAAACCGTGGTACTTTAATTGTATTGACTGAACTTGAAGTGTTTGCACGTGTTTGCATGTGTTTGGGTTTCAGTCGACTAATCCTCGATTCAAACTGCCGCCACGTTACACGTTTATGATTCCTCTAATGTATATTTCTCCGCTATCCTCCCCGTGCACTACTGATCAATACTTCCTTTTTTTCTTCTTTTTTTTTTTTTCTTTTCTAATCAGCCTGTTCTTCACAGATAATTTGCTGAGGCGCTGCCGTAAAGCTGACCAGAAGAAGCTGCCATTAATTTCATGCATCAGCTGATACATATATTCGTCTAAATTCTAGCATTGGAAAAGGCTGCATCCCCTCCCCGCAAGATACATTACATGTTTAATGAAAACGTAATCAAATCCAATTCCAATTATACATGTAATGATTGTGGAGCTCAGGTGTGACGAGCCTGGAAAACCTTGGCAACCCTCCCTGTATGCATTAACTGTTCAAAAATGGAGGTCATGTTGTTTAACTGGCTTGGCACCCGCCAATTTATTAAGCCCATCAAACACAGTTTGGGAAAAGGAAGGAGGGAGTGAGATAAGTTTTTCCTTCACCCTCACTTTCATCCATTTGTAATTGCCTCTGAGAAGCTGGTGTTTATATTTAGCTTCCCCCTCCCCATAAAGGTTTGATGTAAGGAGTGTTTCTTCGTGTTCGTCATCGGACTGTACAACCATCCAGAGTGATGTCTGTCTTAATGGTACGCTGCTTGTCGGTTAGCTTCGTCTCTTTTTTCTTTGATGCGTTCTCTTCCCGTTCCCGAGATGCGTGGGGGGGGGGAGAGAGAAAAAAAAAATGCTCTTAAGCTATGCATGAGATGGATATTTACTGACAGAGCCCATTAATGGGACTTGCTATCATTAATATGAATTGCTGCCTAAGCATCTTTATTGGCTTGAGCTGTATATTTCACTGGGTATTAAATTCATTGTATTGTTTGCTTCTTTGCTGCTGCTGCTGCTGCTGCACAGAGACGATATGAACTGGGTGGTCAGGACACTGTAAAGCAAACTCGACGCTAATGCCGCCGAAGGAGCGGCTGTTATTCATGTTGTGAACGAGGATATTTGCAGCGTAATGAGAGGCTCTTGTGTTTTCAAGTGCTAGGTCTTTAGTGTTTCATGTTAATAATGACGTGATTGTAACACACTCTGCTGCTGTGCAGATTTCTCTCCTGGTGTCACTTCTCCTGCTCCCCTGGCCCATTTTATTGCGAGCCGCGCTTAGATACATGACATCATGATTTTTTTTTTTTTTTTTTTTTTAAGTAAAAAAAATATTTGGTTTTTCCTATCACTGCTTGTTCAAGTGGCCAAACAAAGTTAATGGATGTAGCCCAATTTGGGGCCCGCCAAGTTTGGACAGCACCTTCTTTGTTTTGGTATTTGACAAGCTCTTGCTTATTTTCCTTTTTTCGTAATTGCTGTAAAATCCTAACCGTAATGACTGAGAACCGTACATTTTCTGTAGCAAAAACGGCATAATATGACTTTGGCTATGTACAATATGGTGCTGTTAAGCTTCTCTATGAAATTAAATTGGCCCGGGTTTCAAGAATGACGGTATTCTCTCTCTCTCGCTCTCCAACTGATGCCCATGTGCTGTTAGTGTGTCCTGTATGTCACTGATTTTGGGCTGAAAAGAAACAAAATGGAAAAAACTGGCAAATTTGGACAATAATTTCCACAAAATAATCACTTCGATGTCAATCCATATGGCGTAGTGCATCCAGAGTAATGTTTGGCCCTTTGTAGGAAAGAATTTGTTCAGGACCTAGTTCAGTTAAGTCATCAAAACTGCTCACTTAAGTTTAACTATGTAAATATGTGGTCTCCAGTGTTAAAGTCAGACATTCTGCATACTTGCTCCCCAGGTCTCCTCTTCAGAATACTTATTGTAAATAGGTATTAATGTTCATATCTTCCATGTAGTTACTGTAAAAAATAACTGTACTGAAACAAGTAGATTGTACATTGTTCAGGGGCACCTTAAGTGGTCTTAAAAATTCACCAAAATGTATAAAGGTCCATAAATATGTCCTGTAAGGACCCCTTTAAGCCCTGTTTAGTCTTAGTAAAATCTTCTTATTTCTAAAAAACACACACCTGCATACAATAGCTCTGAGAAGCAGCTGTAAAAGGTGGAATAAATTGACCGGAGGGTCAAAAAAAAACTGCCTCTTGAACTCCAGGTAGATCACTGCAGGGAAATTAGACATTTTCTCCAACTAAATTTATGGAAATCCATGTCCTTCAGGTTAAATGCTATGACAGGCAGTCAATATTTTTTCCCCCGTGGCCCAGGACAGATCTCTGCTGAGTTCACATCACGTCAAGGTGAGCAGCAAGGCTGAGGCAGAAAGTGAGCATGACGACTTTGTGTTAGCAAAAAAGGAAAAAAAAAAAACCTTGAAATGTCTGCCATGCTCTGTTCTTCTTTATGGGCTTGTCACTGGTCATTAAATTCCACATTACTGAAGTGTTCTGCTTGACATTATTGAATGGAGTGACGACTTAAGAGATGAGGACATGTTTTAGAAATTTACTATGCAAAGTAAAAGTGAATCATGAGGTGATGGTTTAACTCATAGATCCCCTAATACACGCTGAGTCAAGAGTAAAATATGTGTAATCAGAGAGAGTACAAGAAAACCAAAAGTGGGTATAAATAACCAAATGTTATTAAAAAAAAAAAAAAAGCTAACTGGTTGTGTGGAGACGGCTGCAATTCTTAAAGGCAGGAAGAGAGATCAAGGTCGTTGAGAAAGAGCTTTGCACAGATGCACAGAGAGGGAATTTAATTATGAAACTGTACATATGTGACTAAATCTGCATCAGGATTACATGTTTAACCCTCGTGTTGTCCTTGGGTCCTTGGCAGCTGTGTTCAACCAATTTCTATTTTATTTTCATATTTTTTGGGGATCATTGGTGACAAGGAGGCTGTGAGGGTTTCTTTAAAGAATGATGACCGATGATCCCAAAACATATAAAAATATAGAAATAAAACAGAACTTGGTTGAGCACAGCTTGCGGGTCATTTTGACCCGAGGACAACACGAGGGTTAATTCAGTTCAGTTTTATTTATGAAGTGCCAAATCATCATTAAGTCATCTCAGGGCGCTTTTACATATTAGGTCAAGACCTTACATTATAATAGAGAGAAATATGGAGTAAAAGCTCACTTATAACGGGAATCAGAACTGGGCAGCCGTCTGCTTTAAACGTTTGGGGTGAGGGGAGAGTGGAGAGAGAAAAGAACAGCATAGAGGAACAATAAACCAGGGGTTTCCAAAAAGTTACTGTACTGGTTGCTCGCGAGCTAACGTTGAGTTTGTTTGCGTGTTGAGTACAAGCGGCGACCAACAGTGACGTCACCCGTTGGTTTGTGAACGGCCGTTATGAAGCCCGGAGTTCAGATAGTGGCTGTCGCCATCTTGCTGGTTTAGAGCAGTTTGGAGCAGGAAGTGACCATGTATGGACAAGAGGAACGAGGATGAGCGAGCGGTGGATCTGACTCGATCTGACTAAAAATCCGACGATACTACGTCCTGCCTGCAGATAGTGGAAACCTGACTGTAACACATGCCTGTCAATCAAACAAACACGCCCCCCAAAAACACAGCTTTTTGACACTTCTTTTTTAAAATAATGATGGGATTTTTTTTTTTTTTTCCGATGAAGCAACTTCAGCTTGCACAACTTTGATAACTTGTGGAAAAACTTTATGGACTTAGAATTCGATTAGAGAAGTTGAATGGGAGTCGTCCACTTTTATATACAGTCCATGGTTCACTATCAATTTGTTATTGTTCACATAAAAGAAGCTTATTCAGCTGCCTTTGGTGGAAGTCAGCGGTGAATAAATGTTACATTTTGTAAAAGTAGCTCGCAGAGGAAAAAAAAGGTTGGAGACCCCTGCTATAAACACTGGGCAGGTTGGTGGAGCCATGTAACCGCAAATCACAGATACCTTCAGAAAGGGAGCAGGGAGGACAGAGAGGGAAAAAAAAATCTCAAACTGCAGGAGAGAGAAGACACAAAGCTAACGATTCAGTGTGAGTGTGTGGAGAGTGAAAGAGCGTCGAGGAGTTGAGAGGTGCTCGGCGCATCGTGGGAGGTCTCAAAGCAGCTCAGGGCCTTTAGCAGCATAACTAAGGGATGACTCAAGGTGACCTGAGCCCCCACCATTAGCTTTATCAAAAAGGAAAGTTTTCATCTTGAAAGTCGAGAGGCCGTCTGCCTCCCAAACCCAAACCGGGAGCTGGTAAGGGTTTTGCCTGCCGTTGTGCTTTTTGAAACGTAAGCCTGAACTCTGAAAGCGAAGCTCTGGGAAAAAAAAAAAAAAAAGTCTTTAAGACATGATGGAGCTTGATCATAAAGGGCTTTGTATGGCAGAAGGACTTTAAATTGTATTCTTGATTTTACAGGGAGCCAATAAAGAGAAAGTATTATATGGAAAAAATGGGATTTCTCTTTGTAAATCCCGTCACTTGTCTCACGACAGCGTTTTTGGATGAACTGGAGGAATTTAAGAGAGTGAGGACACACTTGGGAATAATAAGGAATTACAACAGTCCAGCCTCAAGTAACAAATGCATGCACTAGTTTTTCAACATCACTTTTTAAGACAGGATGTTGCTAATTTTGACAATATCCCACAGATGAAAGGTTCTACAGCATGAATTACTGTTATTAAGCTTGTTTACTCGTCCGACAAAAATAAACCATTTCCACGTCACTCTAAAGTCCTTTGTTCAGCTTTCTGGATTTTCATCCTGGAGAGGACACGCTTGTCATAGCAACCATTATTGCCTGATATCTCCCTTTTTCCTGGTTTCCAAGAAGGAAAAAGAAAAAAAGCATAACTTTTTGAGGGATTAATCTTCATGTAATGGATTTTTGTTGTTGTCTTTCATGTAAAACTTCTGCGATGACTTTGTTCAAACATGACAGGGACATTACAAATTATGTATGAAGAAGGTTCCCACCATTATGTGCCAAGCTGTTTTGTTATCTTGTCCTTTGCATAGAGAGGCACCAATTATGTTACATCATTGCCAGAACAACTTCCACCCATCTTTTCAAAAGTTTTTTTTTTTTTTTTTTAAATCTCACAAAAAGTCTCTCTTTAGAATAAAATCTGCCCCTATATATAAAATCAAGATAAATATATTCCTATTGTGATCTTGTGGCTGAAAAAACTTTACATTCCAATATCCTAAAGTTTAGTTTAACTCTCGTTTTGTTCAAAGAAAATAAAAAAACCATAGGAATTTGGGTTACTACATAGACTGTATATTAAAGTGGACGTAGCTTTTGGCTCCGAAAAGTCAGGCCGATGCAGAAGTGCGATACCACCGGGTGCCACTAGAGGTTGTCTCCAAAAAGCATCGGTTTCTGTAGACCCCCATTCAACTTCTCATGAAATTCTCAGTCAATAAAAGTTTTCCACAAGTTTCCTGTATGTCATTCGTTAAATTTACTCTTACAGATTTGTGTTCTTACGGTCCATCCGACAATAATCCCGTCATTAATTATAAAATAAGCTTAAAAAAAACAAAAAAACCTGTGTTTTGGGTGGCGTGTCCATTTAATTGACATGGCTGTGCTGCAGTCAAGTTTCCGCTATCGGTGGGCGGGACGTAGTATCGCCGAAGTTCCAATCAGATTGGTCAGATCCACCGCTTGCTCCTCCCACAGCTCGTCCAAATATGGTCACGTCCTGCTCCAAACCGCTCCGAACTAGCATGATGGCGCCGGCCAAACTCTGAAGTCGAGGCTTCATAACGGCCGTTCACAAACCGACGGGTGACGTCACTGTTGGTTGCCGCTTTGTTCACTATCACACAAAAAAACAAAACAGGAAACATTAAGTATGTGGTAAATGTATTGGTCCATTTTAATAGTTTCAGCCTCCATCTTGTGCATGTTTTTACTCGTAACGGCTTCTCTTATTAACACCTAAGCCAAGTATAAATTGCTAAATGGCAGAAGTTTATGTTTCTGTGTGTGTTTGATACCGTAAATGTACCACAAAATCCCCCTTTTCAAATATGACACAAACTTAAAATTGGCAGAACATTAATGAAAATCTGCTTGTGTTAAAAGAAGTGTACGTTTTATTTTTTTTTTCATTTTGATTTGCTCATTTTAGCCCAAACTGATCCTGGGTCTACAGCAGCAAATCACTCCTGCAATATTTTCAGAGGGTGAGGTTTCTCCACAGAAAGATTAAAAAAAAAAGAATTTAAAAAAAAGTCTAATAACAGCCCTCAGTAATAGCTCTGGTGAGATGTGAATAAAGAGAATTTGATTGTTTTATACTAATTACAATCCAAGTCATGTCTTTTTTTTTTTTTTTTTTATCAAGTTATGATTATCTCATATAACACACATGGTCAAACATACTTTAACGCACTCGACAAAATGTCGTAAATGATTAGTTATAATATCCGCCACACTTCAACTCAGATTACATTGAATTTCACGCTGGGTCAGAACTAATTAAGCTACAGCATTAATGTATTTACATTTGGAAAGATGTTTGAGGCGTTTAGCTGCCTCTCTTCTCCTGAATAAAATTACTGTACAAGGAGAACAACAGTCGAGGGAAGTTTAATGCAAATTGTGCAGGTGCCTCACAACATACAAAGTTAAAGTGAAGATGCCGGTGGACCAAAAAAATCATTAACTTTCGGATAGGATAGCAAATAGTTGTTCATACACTGAAAATCTTTTAATTTCATCAAAAAAATTTGCATTTAGCTCGTCGCTTCACCTGCAGGCCACGTCTCCGTTTCACCTGCACACGCAAAAACAGAAAAACTGGAGGGATAAGATGTTTTGTGTTAATAAATAATTGTTTTATGTTCAATCTGAAGCATCTCGTGAACATCCATCCTTTTAAGGTCAAACATTAAAGTAAAAAATATAAACTTCTTTAAAAAAAAAATGTTTTTAAAATCCCATAATGCAACGCTTTGCCACTTTTGGTGTTTATTACTGTTATATGATGTCACATCACATGATGTTTCAGTGAAGATGACTCTAAAGTGCCCAGAATCTCTAATTTACTGCTCACCAGGCTACTTATCCTACAAGGGACAGTTAATAACGTTAGTGCAACGGAATGATATCAGACAGTCACGGGTGAGAAACATATTGTTTGTGAAATAACCTCGGGGATCTCCTTCGATCTTCCCGTTACGCCGCGTTCATCTGTGTGCTGTCGGCGCGGGAGCCCCGCCGGGGTGTGACGGCCGCCGTCCGCGTACCCGATAATCGGTCATTATGCATCGTTAGCATGGCGCTTCGCGGGTGGGGTGGGGCGGGGGTGGGGGGTAGGAGGGTCACCTCAACGTGTCCAGACCTGACACCACATCATTCTATAATCATCGCTAATTAGACCGACTCTGACAGCGGCGGGGCAGCTCGCTCAGATTAGGCCGTTGTTATCTCCTGGAGAATCACCGAGGCGACCACTGGTGATGTAATCACTTCCCAGTGACACCCATCATTTATTATTGGTATGGGTTATTATTGTATTGCAGAAGAAAAAAGAAAATCCTCCTGCACACTCTAAACTGCTAGATATTCTCACCCACGGTTGGTCAATACGTTCCATTTACCATTCTCTGAGAGCTGTAATACATTGTTTAAGTCCACCCACTGAACGACAGCCAGCAGCTGATTTTTGAACCCGTCGTAGAAATTTATCAAAATACACTTCCTCTATTAGCCAGTGGATCCTGGCGAAAAAAAAAATTCTATAAAAACAGATGAAATGTCATATTAAAGCTAAGTTAAGCACTATTTTTGTAAAACTTTACTCAAAATATCAGCCCATTGCCTAATCTCGATAATAGACTTAACCTCATTTTATCGACTGCAGGTGTTTTTGTTTTTTTTATACGATCACTTGCACAATACAGAATAATTCAGTCTTCAAACACACATACATGTTCTTCAAATATTGATTGATTTCAGCTGTTATAATGATTTAAAATGGCCTTACCTACTTACTCGAGTGCTTTTAATGTCGGCCCCTCTGGTCCTCCGACATGAACTGTACAATTGCTGTGATATTCAGGACAAATTCCTCTAATTAAGCAACTTTTAACTTTCATTCACTGAGTCAGGCTCAAAGTGTTGACGTCTTAAAATGAAATCTTATCGATGACCTTTTTTGCATGGCTTTGTCTCGAAAATTTTACAAATTGTACTTGTTTTCTCCTAAATGTATTTATTCTAGTGGAAATTTATCTACTAACGTATTCGCTGTCAAAAATTCCTTGATAACAAGTTTGTCTTTCATATCCTTTGCTGACAAATTAAAAAAAAAAAAAAAAAAAAAAGCACCAAATGCCAAGTTATAATGAATATCATACCTCCACACCAGGTGGATAACGAAAGCAACAACGGCAGAAAAAAGCAGCTTCAGTCCAAAGTCAATGTGGTACCGGACATTCAGCCTCGGTACTGCTGTGCACATGTTGGCAGTGCTCACAGCTCAATGTGAGATTTGTGTAGTTACATGCCGGAGTCAAGTGAAACTAGATTTTAAGCCTGAAGACGCCATCGACAACGAAGGTATACTTGCATTAAACTATGTTTGAATCACCAGCTGTTCAGAGGTTAACAACGCAAGGATGTTACATCTAGTTCTCTCACAATAAAAACACATTTAATGCTACAAAATAGACCCATCCACATCCTGATCCTGGGAGTCACATATGATGGATAGATAGATGGATAGATGGCTTTGTCTTAAATCAAACACTCCACATCTATCAACTCGTCTGTCTTGCTGCATTCTGAGGGCTGCAGGGATATAAGGAACTGAAGTAGAAGCCTTTCCTACTTTATACTGTGTGCTGTTTATAGCAGGTACTATGATCACTCATAATCATTTCTTGATCAGTGCAGATAGATTTACTGATACTCCTGCTTTAAATAAACATTATACCCGTGGTGCAGATGTAAATGCATCGACTGACTCTGGAGTGTTTCATTAGCATAGTTTATACATTATTGTTTTTTAAGCTGTACTGGGTTATTGCTGCACATGTGCCCCGAGTATTCTGTTTGCTGCAGTTGATAAAATTGGCAGCAGGTTCGCTTTGCAGTGTATTTTTTTTACACGAAAATGCCAACTATTAGTTTTGTGCAGTATCTGTTTGGCCTCTCCTCTTTTAAAGAAATCACTCAAAGTCCTGTTGCGAAGTTTTGCTGCCGTCGTGTGTTTATGGTACCAGTAACGCATTTACCGTGTTCCAAAAGGCGTACTTGTGTACTAACAAGCACTATTTTGACTGCATTCACACTGTCAGGTACAGAAGCATGCAATGCACGAACAAGTACCAGGATGATGCACGGAAAAAGGGACCAAAAAAAATAAATGTGAAGCGCTGGACGCTTTCCACCCTAAACGGACGCCATTTTGCCTATGAAAGGGGGCGGGGCCACCGACTTAAAGCATTTTCAAATTGAGGTGTATGGGGAAGCTGCCCTTGTTGCTGGTATGTGGTGTTTTAGAGTACTTTAAACTTAGGGCACGAAAAAAACTTCTGAGCCTGGTTCTGTCAGAGGTTTCTTCCTGTTAAAAGGTTGAGTTTTTCTTTTTTTTTTTCCTGTGTAGAAGGTTGTTTTTTTCCCCCTCCTTGCTGAATTGTTGAAATGTTGGGTGCCTCTGTATAATCTTGTAAAGTTCTGTTGTAAGGACTTTTATGTGGTAACCGCCTTGAAATAACATGTTTCGTGATTTAAGATTCAAGAGTGCTAACATGTAAGCGCACTATTTGTGAGTGTGCTGAGGGAAGTCTTGTCTTTTGGAATACAGCAATTGCGAAGGTCTTGCAGGATACAGCATTTATACAGAACTGGTATGTGGGCTAGTGTGTAAATGCGACAGGAATAATACATGTGCTCCTTGCAGTGAGCAGCCAAAGCGAGTGTAAGGTCAGGAAAAACAACAGTTGAACTGCCGTTTGAACTCATCACAGCACGGCCATAAAAGTAATGCCCCTAAGTGTGTTTTAGGATTTTATTGCTTATTTGGCTGCTTTGGTTTGGCGGCTTTTCACTTGTTATCCATCAATTTGTTCACTGCATCTGTCGGCTTGCGCTGCTCTGTAATTTCAAATTGGCCAGCGGACATGAAACAGCATTAATAAAGCAGCTGTGTCCGTCAGTGTTTTGATTGTGTTGCTCCTCCGCCCCCGCCAACCCCAAAATCAGCTCACAGCTATTAGCACACTGAATGTTTAATCATGTAACTCTTCCTCTATTACTCTACCATTTATGTAGCCTATGTATGTGTTTTTTTTTTTGTTGTTGTTGTTTTTTTTTATCCCTTCAGATAAACTCTTACCCCACCCCACCAGCACTGTTAACATTCACCTAAACTTCATAGTTCAACATGGGGAGGAAATCCTTGTGAAGGGAAAAGCTAAATAATTTCTCCTTGTTACTTCGGGGCTTCGTGAGCACCACTCATTAATTAAGGGGAATGCATTAGTCATGACTCCCACCAAAGCTTTTGCATATTAATAAGGAGTGTGTTTCAGTGAGTGTGTACCTTGTGTGTGTGCAGGCAGCCTCGGGCCAGGTCCTGACTGCCACTTAAAGACACAGTTCGTGGTTTGATATAAATATTTAAAAAAAAGGATACCTCAGCAATGCAGCTGTGTTGTAACTCCCCTGCGCAGCATCATTAAAGATTGCTCTTTAATGTGTTGTTTATAATCATCTAATTTCATATTAAAGTCTAATTGAAGATGCATTAAATGCGGCTTAATCACTGATGAGCTCAGCAGCGAGACTTGAATCAATAAACATGTTGCCAAAAAGTCAATCTCATATTTATGAACCACAGCGATCCAAAAATATAATTTCATGTTGGTATGATTATGTTCTTTTTAACAATATAACAATAACATTTTCCTCCTCTTTAATCGCACATCGATGCTGAAGCAGCCTTGTGGTAGCCACAAGTCGACTCCAAAACAATCTCATCGGGAGCTTTCGTGTTGATTTCAGTGTGTTTAACACGCTGCAGCCGGCTGATGCAGTTCTGAACTAAAGAAACGAGAGCCGATAGAAATCAGTCAGTCACTCACTTACTATTAATGACATGATAAACTCTCAATCACACATTTATGAATCTCAATTATTCCGTTTTGTAGAGCTGTATTTAACATGACTGTCCGTCATCGCTAGAGAAACGATAGAGATAGAATATAGAATTTTTTCATGGGAAGTGTTGGGAAACGTCACAGTAAAAAAAAAAAAAAAACTCATGGATGGCGGCTGAATTCCATTTAGCTGCTTCAGTTTCCTCCTCCTGTCTGGCCGGGACACTAAATAGAACATGTTTAATGTTATTAGTGACAATTGTGCCCCAAATCCAAATATCGGTTGTAAAAAAGAATATTTTGAGAAAACAGTAGCGTCCGTGCTTTCAATTTTGTAATGCAATGTGGAACTTTTGAGGAAATTCACTTAAACTCAAAAATTCTGTACGTGGTATGTGAAAAATATTGCGCAATTTGGGGGAGCTCTACAAATTCTACAAATTCTGTGTTTACAACATTTTTGAAAAAAGTTCAGCAAAAGAAGTTGGACATCTGACTTGTAGCAGCAGACTGGTGGGCACCAGGTTCAACAAGTGGTGTGTGGCAAATGTATTCCATATAATTATGGGCTTACGTATTGTAATCGTATTGACACAACAAACCTGAAAATATTTGATTTGATTTCTCAAAGTAGAATCACTCAAGTGGATTCCAGCAATGACCCAGTTTCACAAACAAACAAAACAATAAATAAATAAATCAAATGAAATATTTGTGCAAACTATTAATCCATTTTTCATATATTTGATATATTTTTCAATATGTTCAATCACACAACTCTCACTATGAAACGTGTTGCACTGCTATGATTCACTGTAAATCAAAGTTACTACCAAAACTTTTCCAAGCTGCCTTTCAGGCCGCAGGCGTTGAGTATTTTATACACAAAACAAACATTTCTATTGGAAAATTCCGCCCAACACTCCCCAAGGTGTTCAGCAGTTACAGCCAACAAGCAAACTCTGAGTAAAGGCCAGTGCGTTTAGCAAGCCTCAGGCAAACAAAGCTAAATTTTTTGCTTTATAGCTACATGTGAACATTCTTGACTTGCTGTACAATGCCGGAGCAGTGAAATAGAATTAGTGTCTCTTAGTGGCGGTTACTCATGCATCGCCCGCAGTATTAAACCCACCTCCTTTTCCCTCTGGCTTGTAGCTAACAGCAAACATAGAAAAGTCAAGAGAGGGCAGTTCATGCTACCCAGCAGAACATAAAAGACCGACCCCGAGACTGCACCGCACAAACAGCACCAGTGTACCACCAGATTAGTAGTAAGTCAGCATTTCACAATTCAAACCAAACCGGCTATATTTTCTTACTGCTGACCTTGCACTATTTTCTATAATAAAACAGTCTCTCTTTTTTCATGGCCATAGAATGTAACCAGTCTATTGAGGACCATGCAACTTTTATATTCAAGGATAAAGAGAGAAATGACGAAATGGCACTTGCAAGGCTTTGGCACGACAGCACTACTACTCTCTGTCATCAACTACAGAGAACACAAAGGATGTGAAGCTCTTTTCGGCAGTGTGACGGGATTAGCTTTCTTCCCTGCGGCCATCTGTTGCCAAATACTTTCAAACATTGAGAACATGTATTCATTGTGTCCATATTAATTATGTTACATTGCTTTTGATGTGTTACAATAACTGGATAGGAAAGGTCATAGTTCTACCCGGTATCACTGAAGCGTGAAATAGACACGCCCGTCCACGACAGAAAAAAATGTG
The DNA here is from genome assembly GCF_029030835.1 of Brachyistius frenatus. Taxonomy (NCBI): domain Eukaryota; kingdom Metazoa; phylum Chordata; class Actinopteri; family Embiotocidae; genus Brachyistius; species Brachyistius frenatus. The sequence continues at coordinate 1,209,504 of NW_027210655.1, forward strand.
AGATGGCTACGCTTTGGGCTGTCTACACGTTTTGTAAGCTTGAAACACACACGCACGTAGATGTGACGTGACGTGGGATCACGTGACCAAAGTCCCGCAACAGAGGATTTCAGACCAAGTACAAATATTAAGGTATTTGGTATTAAGGGGCAGGTGGGTTGGCTTAGTGGCCTTAGTCGCAGGACACGATACAATTAGGTTAGAATTCAGGAGGTGACAACATTTTTCTTGAGTTGTTTTCTGTTTCCTAACCCCAATCAACCACGTTGTTGTTCCAAACCCCAAAGCTACATTTTCTTGTAAATCACCTGGCTAAAGCATGCGGTAGATTTCATTTGCCACAGGAAAACGTGTAATTTTCACACATAGGCAGCAGCAACCGTAGCCTTCTCACGTTTTGCCGCGATGCCAGGTTGCATATCTTGTATACTGTACTAAAAAAAAAAAAGAAAAGAGAACACGAGATAGCTCTATCATATGGGATGTGGCCACATCTTACTTTAACCGTACTGCATTCTTTTCTTCACTTTCTGATATAAGCTGAAGTAGTGGACATTCATCTGGTCTCATTAGTTGGATAAAGAGCACTGATCACATTGAGCAGGTTTGCAGTAGAGCTGTCTCTGGTCTTGCTGAAAAGGTAAAGATAATTGAGAATTTAAACAAAAAAATTTTTTATCTCTTCTGGCATTTGAAACTTGTAGGAGAAACTACTAAGCAGCCCATGCTGACCCATCAGTTACCTCGCATGTTCTCCCCTGCCATAGTCTCATACTTTTCAGTCGCCTCTTGGAGTCAATATTTAGCCATTTATTGAGATTACATTGGGCCACCAGGAACATTTTAAGCATTATTTTCCATTAGTAGATGCAGTGGCGCTGGCAGGATCATATTTCATAGCATGCACAAGAATTACCTGCCCGCTTATAGTCCAACTGGAGCAACGGAGTTCCCTCAAGCACACATGTAATGATACCAACAGTATAACCCAGTCTTGAGATTTTTGGAGCCCATGATAGATTTCAGAACAGGTCCTTTTGCACACTGGCTGTTTGGGATATATATACCGCCTTTCCACCTTGTGCACTTCTGGTTTTGAGTCACAGCCTATTTTAGGTAGGCTGTCTTAGTATACTAATGCTCCAAAACTGAATGTGTTTTTAAGAAAAAAAAATATATGTCTATCTTTCCCTGACACCTATTTCATATGTTTTGCTACTTTTTCAAGTTACTAAGGAAGAAGGCGTGCTGGGAAATGGTAGTTTCTTTGTCCAATGTCCTTCCTCCCCGACATCCTCGTGTGTGGGGGTTGCATTTGGGGCGAAGGCAGGAACTCGTGGCAATCACGATGCCGCCGCGCTGCAGCACATACATCTCACGCAGCGAGCGAGGAAGAGAGATTGATTCATTCAACACCACCATAAAATTCTGATTAGCCTATTTGAGTCATAATGTGAGTGAGTGAGGCAGCCCAAAAATATGACAGGATCTGCTGTTGTTACAATTTTATTTAAAAGAATGGAGGTTAAAAAAAAAAGAAAGAAAGAAATCCTACCCTAGTGTGTTCAAGATTACGGCTGCCAGTACCACTGAGTAGATTCTCTGGAATTAGCGGTCTGAAAGCTTCCAGAAGTTGTCTACATCATAATGCGAACGTTAAGAGTCGATATATGTTTTTAATGTTGCGTATCACCAGTTCCCAGTTTCCCAGCCAACATCATTAGGCTAATTGATGTTTATGTTGAGCAATCAGTCCGCACACCTGGCACGTATCAGCTGTTGCTCCTTATTCCTCGAGCGCTGATGGTGGCTTTAAAGTGAAACTAGGCTTGAAAGAGCAAACACTTCTGTTGCGTCTTTTTTTTTTCTGTTGATGGAAGTAAAGCTCAGCTACGCCCCTCATATTCTCAGCCAACTAGCTGGTTAGACTGTCCTCTCGTAGTGGAGTTTCCGTGGCCTCGCAGCTCCAAAATAAAATGACCTCTCCATCTGTCACACTACAAAAACACACACACACACACACACACACACACACACACACACACACACACACACACACACACACACACACACACACACACACACACACACACACACACACACACACACACTCGATTCTGACTGCATAGTTCCTCTCTCTCTCTCTCTCTCTCTCTTTCTCCCACAGAGCATGACGAGTGCGCCAGTGGCCAAAATTTGTGTGATGAGAACGCCATCTGCACCAACACCATCAGAGGACACCTGTGTACCTGCAAGCCGGGCTACGTGGGCAACGGCACCATCTGCAGAGGTAAGTTTCCCGCTGCCCACCTGGAACAGCCTGGAACACCTGAACCTTTTTTTCCCCGACGAGCAGCTCGTCCTCTGCGCCGTAACAACACGGTTCGCCTGGTTCACTCTTCCTTCACGTCACCTGACCGGGCAGCAGCTGCCACGGAGATGATGAAAATTGATTCCGGACCAGTTTGAACCTGTTTTTTTTTTTGTTTGTTTTTTTTGCACGTGTGTGCCTGCTCCTCCTCCTCTCTGCTCGCCCTGCTCCCCGTTGACCCGTCGCCCCGCCTGGGCGTATCGCCTGGTCGGCTCTACAGCATCGTGCAGATGGAAGGTGGAATTGAGGAATGGTTTTGTGCAGTGTGGGTAGACTTTATAGTATTCTTAGTACACTGCAGACAGATCTTCAGAAAATAAAAACAGGAATTAAAAGTGCCTCAAATAAAATCAAATGTATGAATTCTGTGGCCATGGCTGCAACCAAAGCTGTTTAAATTTAAAATTCTACATATTATCCATTCTTGCAATGTGAAGTTTTATATATATATATATATATATATAAAAACAAAAAGAAAATCAACCATTCTCTTTGAAACAAACAAAAACAAAAACAGGACCGCAAAGGTATAAATGACTGAAAAGTCACTGGGACAGAAGTGAGCTGAACAGTCGTTTTGAGACCAAGTACAAAGGAAATCTTTTGGCAGTATTCGGAGATAGAAAGGGTGGCTTGGTGGCATTAGTCGCATACTGGCATGCAGGTTTGAATCCAGGAAGTGACAACATTTTTCTTGAGTTGTTTTTTGTTTCCAAACCCTAACCACGTTCTTTCTCCCAACCCCGACCAAGTGTTTTTGCTAAAAGTTTCATTTTTGTGCACTACAGAAAAACGTGCAACTTTCACGCCTAGACAGCGCAAAACGTGGCTATCTCACGTTTTGCTTTAATGGACCCGCGTGCCTGTTTCATCCGTTGCTGTGATACTGGGTTGTTTATTTGAATGAGTATATTCCGAGATGGCTATATAGCTGATCACAGGCCCTCTGAAATCCTCTGTGTTCGTGCCAGTGCGCTATGTAACTTCCAGTTTTTGACGCGTTCTTGTGTTTCCACTCAGCTATGCACAGTATGAAATACATTTAACTGCATATTGGCACGGCCTCACTGGGATCCCTGTCGCGGGTTCAGGGCAGATAAAGGAGGACAGTCGATAACGGTTTATGTAGGGTCCTTGTAGAGTCTAAGGAGACTCATTAGAGGGTTGGCAGCTCCTCCAAGCCAGAGGAGCGTCACAGCTCCAAGGTCCCTGATGTACAGCAAACATCGGCATCATCAGTGCTTCAGTAACAGGAGCGTCATCCAGGGTCTCCTGTCCACCTGAGGATTAGCAGTCATGTGTACACCGGAGCCGGTGAGTCAAAGAGAGAGAAAGTATTCTCTACATTTCAACATGTGAACAATCAGGAAATCTCCTGAGATACGGCACCTTTTTTTTTGATAAGAGACACCTGACCACACAGGCAGAGAAACACGCCACAGGCTCAGATGTCATAGGTATTAAGGTGTATTCTGACAGCCTGTTATGTGGGTATTCCACACTTTCGGTAAAATATTATATATTTATATTCTGCCTCTCTGTTGAGCAACCAGCAATGTGCAAAACAATCAGGATTGCATTTTTAAGTGCAATTTACAATACATTTGTCTGAGAACATGAGCTTTGTATTGTAACATATTGAGAATTGAGAAGGTCAATCATTGAGTTTTAGTAATGAAAATGACTTGCTCAAATTTGGTCAGCAGATTTGATACTGATGTGAAAACTATACCTTTTCAGATATTTATTCTCCAAGAGAGAATATATTCTGATCATAAAACACTCTGCATAGACATTTTGCTAATTTAAAGAGTATAATTAGTAAACCTGTCACTTAAACGAGAAAATAATTATCGGATAAATTAACCAGGCATCTTTCCAAGCAGCCACTGCCATGATTAAGTAAGCAAACTACAGAATCAGTATGTGGCCTTTCTCATGTTAAGTGTTTAATTTGTAAACAAAGAGATCCCATGAGCTTAAGGAGCTCTTTCATGTAATTTCCATGACTTTGAGCATATGCTTGGCTGCTGTCCAAGACTTGAGAATATATCATTAAGCTTAATTAGGGTTTGATTTTGCAACTTACTTAAACATGATCACAAATAAACTTCCAGCAAAATATATAGCATCATCATCAGTTACTATGAAGCAGGAAGCACAACCAGATGAGACACCTGCAGTTCGCAAGGCTGCAATCTCCGTGAAAACCTTATTTGACTTGAATGTTTTAGATTATTTTTTTTAATAATCTGATTTCACAGAGGTCAAAATTAGAACACGCCCTATTTTGACCCTCTTGCCATGTTCCAGCATGATTTCTCACTCATTAAGTCGTGTTCTGCATCTGCGCTGCTGCTCATCACCGTGTAAAACTAATAATGCTGTAATTAGAAGGACAGGACAGAGGAAGGAATGTCAGTCGTACTAATGATTAGTGAGGGAAAGTGTGTCTCATGCTGCTGCAGGTGGACGTCTGTGTGCGTGTGCGTGTTCATGTGTGTGCGTGTGCGTTTGCGTGTGCGTGCGTGATGGAGAACGAGAGGGGGGAAAGTGATGAAAAACAAAACAAAAGCAAAAGCAAGAGAGCTAAGCAGAAGGCAAACGCAACCACAGAGGCAGAAAATAACAGCGGCGATAAAAAGAAATACGTAGGTGTCACCCCCCGCTACCCATCTGTAAAACAGGCATTAGGATGGGCAGCAGGTAGGATGCAGGTCTAGGGAGAGATCAATGTAATTTGCAAAGTGCCTTCCACACAGTTTCAGCCTCTGGATGGTCTCCGGGCTCATGCTACACGCGCACACACACACACACACACACACACACACACACACACACACACACACACACACGAGAAAAGTATACAAATTACACTGCAGCGGCGCTACCGTCACATTTTTCATTTTAGAAGTCATTGTCAATGTGCAAATTATAGAAGAGAGAGGTGGAACTCTCAAACAATGTTTAGAATATGAATTATGGAATATAAAGGCATTGGAAGTACTTAACATGGCGGAGAGATTTTGTTTGTGGTGGAATTTGAAATGCACTTTAAGGTAAAAAAAAGACACAATAATTACATGAGAGGACCCCACATTTATTTTTCAACATGTTATTGCAACGATGGACTTCATTCTGCAGTTATAACAGCATGTACTTCTTATGAAGGTTTTTTTTTCTCAAGATTTTGAAACCCAGCGGTGAGGATTTACTCCCATTTCAGTTGCAGGAGCATCGGTAAGTTTGGAATTCAAGCCTAAATATGAAAAGAAAAATGAGCCCTTCGTCTGGTGTAGCTAATGTATGTTCAGCCAGGATTGAGCGCCGCTCGCGACATTGTCCATCTCACTGATGATATTTGTCAGAAGCAGGTAGGGCAAAAATACTTCTTAATAAAGTCATGAAAACTTCCCGCATCCTACCTATCCGTGTGCCGGCCAATTAGTATTATGTGAGCGTGGAGTTGGAGGAATCCGTCTCTATTTTCCCCTCCTCCTGAGATCTCATTACTGTGTGATGGCGACAGTGTTGGCCAATCGACCTGTGCCTCCCATCTCATTCCCCTCATACATCACCACTGCCCTCTCGGGAATAAGGGAATTAGTCTGAGTGTGACTGCAGCTCCTCAGCCTGTTCCTGCTAATGTTAATAAGGCAACAAAAAAAAAAAAAAAAAAGTGTGTTTAGCCCGCCTTGAGAAATGAGTCCATAGCAGTCGGGGCAAAGCTTGGGCTTCAGAGGCAAAAAAGTATGATTAACTTATGTGTTAAAAGCTGAACAGGTAACAAGTGTCCCTGTGTGACAATGTTTTATTTCCTGTGAAAGCAAACGGTCAAATTCCACGACTACACTTTGGAACTCGTGGTTACGACGTAGGAAATCGTGTGCACCGTTTGCCTGCTGATTAAGCGCTGAAACTGTAAAAACACAGTTGCTAGGCGGCGACAAGATGGACGGCGTCTAGAAGCCGCAGAGGGTAACAATTTAGCTAGCTAACGGTGAGATAACATAATGCAGGAAATGCAAAGGCACGGAGGGTAAAGATGAGGCCGATGGGAAGATCAGCGAACACGTCACAACTCGTGAACTCGACGTCGTGAATACCACAGGAGGGCGCCGTTATGGACTCTTCTCGTGTACACGGTAAATACGAGCACATTTGAACGCAGCATCTGTCCTCTGATCGATCTCATTCTTGAATCTCAGGGGAGATTTTTTTTGTGATAAGGTATAGACTTTTTGTTCCCTCTTCAGTTTGCCTGAACACCTTCTTTTCCACGTAGTGAGTCCCTACATTTTCTTGAATGCTTTCAATCGACAGTGCGACATTGGACTTGGGATATTTAGGTGCGATTTAAAGGTCCCACGTTTTACACTTTTCCAGTGTTTTATTTGCAGCCCTGATATAAAGATACGTTTGTGGTTTAAAGCACTAAAAGCCGTTTCAACATAGTTTTACATCCCCTCTTTTAAGCTTCTTTCTGGAGCTCTTCCAAGAACAAGTGTCTTTATCTTTAAGGCACATTGATGTCGCTGACTCCTTTCTGATTGACGCGCGGCCAGGCCAGCCACGGGTTCCCTGTGATCTTGTAGCTTTCTTACCTCAGCGATGGAATGACCGCTGCGTGTTTTCTTTCACGTGAAAGTGGACCGTGCAGAGGGCGGACACGTGACATGGGCCATGAGTTTGTGACAAACGGCGCAGTTGCCGGATACGAGCTGTGATCATTGAACATGTTGATACTTTCACAGTATTTACGTAGCACGTACACCTGCTTTCTAATCTCCCCCCAAAAAAGAAACAGAAAATCTGAATTTATACAATATGGGATGTTGAAATGGAGGAACCCATGCACAGCTGTGGAGCGAGACTTTAGTATTCAACATGACTGAAAAGATATCATTAGTATTTACATTACATTGTGGTCTGAGGGTCGCCTGATTCGTCTCTGCTTATTCTGCCGTCTTACTTTCCCGCCCTGATGGCGGCTCTAGAATCACGCTCATATTCGTTGATACTGAGGGACTGACTTAAGAACCGTCATCTGGAGATTGTTGTAAGGATAAGATCGTCGCACTTAAATAATGTTTGATTAGACGTTGTTGCTCAAGAATAGCAGGATGCAGATCTTCTCATAGCAGGTGAAGAATTTCTAGTTGCGTTCAGAAGTCTCTCTATTTGACACGTAGTATAGGATCAGCTGGTCATGGGGATTATTATGGAAGACAAAAAATAACTCGATATGACAACTTGTCGGATCCGTTGTGTCTCTTTCTGTGAGGTATTAAGTCACTGAAACATCTTTTACGGATGTAATAAACATTTTGTTCCGGGTTTTTTTCCTGTTAAATGGGAGTTTTTCCTTCCCTCTGCTGGAGGTTTTTCTCCCTTAAAGGATTTTTTTTTTCCCCTCGTAGCTTACGTGGGAATTGTTGAATTGTTGGGTTCCTTTTTATAATGTTGTGAAGTTCTGTTGTAAGGACTTTACTTTGTTAAGTGCCTTGAAATAACCTGTGTTTTGATTCGGTGCTATATAAATAAAATTCAACTGAATTTGATTGATCCAGGAAAATGTGGAAAACAAAACCTGGATTGTTCTTATTATCATTTTGCATTGTGTAAATGCACAATGCAAAATGATAATAAGAACAGTACAGGTTTGATATGCATATGACTCCTGCTAAGGTCATGATATTGATTCAGCGCTCTTGTCTTCTCCACCTTCCCCCTTCTCATCGACACGTGCTCCACTTTGAGATATCCAGTAGTCACCTGTAAGGATTTGATTTGTTGGAGACCAGCGGATTACAAACCAGGATGAACCCATTCGATTTCCCCCGATAGGCCTCCTGTAACGGATGTGTAATGTGGCTTCGGCGTGACCCTCATCGGGGTGATTCCTCACCTCTCTCCTGGCTGGATCTTTTTCCTCGGTGATCTCAGGGGGAGCTCGGCGAGGGCCGGACACATTCGCCCACAATCAGTCAGCCTGCCACAGCCGACCTACTTCTGCTCTCTCGTTGACAGGGTGGTGATCATACCTCACATCTCGTTTCTATTACAGGAGAGTAATCACACCTAATATTGTTGCTACATTGTTAACGACACAGTAGATTTGCCCGCTGCTGGTATTATGCAAAGAGACACAATAGATGGAGAAGCAACTGCTGTTACTGCTCAGCTCCTCTGCAGCCTAGGTTCAGAAAACCACAATAGCAACGCAGATCAAGAATTTAAAATGATCGCGCTCAACACATTTTCTTATCAAAAATTGAACACAAAACTACACTGTAAAAGGACCGGTGAGTGCTTTAGCCAATCACATAGGTTAAAAATGAACTCTATACCCAGGGGTGTAGTGATACACACATTGAGACCCGGTTACAAGTCAATAGCGTATGTACTGTATCTATTGTTTTAATTTGATAAAGTAAAAAATTGGGAGAATTTTGTCGTCTTCAGCGGTCGTTTTAGATTATTGATCTCAAGTGTGACTGTCCGACTTCGCTCACAAAGCGATCCTGCAAATGTTTCACAATAAAAGCCTTTTTTTTTCTTTTTTTTTAAAGAAATGAGGGGTTTCTGTCTAATAAAACGCTACAGGGATTTTCATTTGAAATAATAGAGGAAGTGTCGACTTTGTATTACCGCGTAGTGCAGTAACTTTGACAGCGTATCGTAGCAAGTCTTCAGGTTGACATCGCGAATCAATAAATACATCGCACATGTAATTAGGACAAATTTGACCGTTGAATTTGGTTTTATTGGCTCTCCTGGATGATACGCTTAAAACATGTCAATGAATTTCAAGCGGATCGAGACATTTTATTACCTCACTTGAAGAAGAAAAAGGGCCCCTGTCCCCTGTCCGTACCTGAACATTACCTGGCCCCCATCAGGCCTGCAGCTGCCCCCCATTCGTGCCACATGTATCTGGGATGATTGCAAGGGCACATAAAAGAAGGCCTCTATCTCAACAGCTTATTTTACCGCAATTGATCGGCTGTACTGACTGGAAGTGAAAAGAAATGAGGGGTTAAGACTCCCCTCTACCTTTACTTACTCTTACTTACCTTCACGCCCCCAACCCCTCCTTTTGTACTGCAGTTCTCTGGTGGGGGGGCTGGCGGGGTGGCACAATAAATGGGCCACAATAGTTCAATCGGAGCACAACACTAGATTATGGATCAGCATTGTTTCCACTGCCTTGCCTAATGATCAGCAGCGTATTGCTGAGGCCTTTTGTCGGCGGCAGAATGAGTGCGCTAATCTTGTTAATGGTCTGTTTCATTCTCTAGGACTGGTTTGTATAGACAAAAGGGGCTTTAAATAGAGAGGATTTGAGTAGTGAGTCTAAACAGCGTCGCAGAGGACAAAGGCATTGACTCGTGCTTTTCTCATTTCGCTATCGGAGCTAATCGCGGAGGAACATGTTGCGACCAGCCAACGGCGAGCAGTGAAACCTAATGTATTCTGGGAGATAGTGGGGAGGGGATGGGGGAGGAAGAGTGGGAGGGCAATCGAGCCTTCATTTTCTCTACAAGTCGTGGGCATTTAATTTTCTGTTTACATAATTATTGCTCCCCTTCATCCCTTTTTTGATGGGAACAACACATTTAGTGGTTTTGCTGCTGTGTAGTTTTTCGTGCCGGAGGGTGTAGTGTTTTACAACATTTAATTGGGTGAGAACCAAAGTATCTGAAGCTATGATTAATTGCAAATGTGGGGAGAAAAAAAAAATGTACCAAGGAAGAAAAAAAACAAAAAAACTACTTGTTTTTGAAGCCTTGTAGCAATTATCATTTGACGCAATTATTTTTAGTCTGTGCCCCACTGTTAGATGTAGCTGCTCTGCAGCAAAAGGAAAAATAATCTCTTGCGTTCAGTTCTATCAGATCCACTCTCGTAATGTAATTTAATGCAACGCGTAGAAATCCGGCGTGCTGTCCTCATTCTATCAACTCTGTGGTGGGTTTTTGTCTTCAATCAGTCTTGTGCCAGTGATACTCTGCGGTATTAAATCCATGAAAAGAAGTACTGTTTGTTTTAACACGGGGATGTTTGTCAGTGATGCAGAACGGTACAGACAGGATGGATAACCCATAGAAAGGCAACCGCAATCT
>NW_027210655.1:1222500-1350000 GCF_029030835.1 Brachyistius frenatus
AAACCACCGGAGATATTTTTGCACCTGTCCGTAATAGATTGTTGGGATACTGTAGTTCACAGGATGGTTGAAAGTCGACCTGCTGGCGGCAGATGAAAACAAAACCTAGAGGATCACCAAAGTCATTGGGGTTCACCCTCGGGGGACCACGAATTTCGGTCCCAATTTACATGGCAGGCTGTTCAATATTAGCGGCGATACCTCAGTCTGGACCACAAGACGGTGCCGTCCCCCGAGCTGTGCCGGTAGCGTCCCGAGAACGCGACGCGACGCTTTTCTGCTCTGTTCGCTTGCCTTGAACACCAACTGCTGCTCCACCTGACGGTTTCCGCCGACACGCACGCACGAACGCAAATATCCAAATCAGCTAAAAAAAAAACTAAAAAAAAAAACACCTTTTTGTGCAGGTTCCTCAGCTGTCACTTGAATCATCTTTACTTCTCCTCTTATCATCTGCCTCTTTTTCCGCCACTCATCCGTCCTCCGTCTGCTCCACGCGCTGCCTGTCAGGATGACAGGTCTACCACGCCGTCCTTTTCGAGACTTTTTTTTTGCTCGCTATTATGTTCAGTATCTTTGCGGAGGAGCACTCGGAGTGAAGACACGGAGCCGCAGTTTGTATGCGTTTCTGTATTCCTGTCAGGTTGTAAAGTCCACCGTTTATTCATATTTGTCAAACCGCTTTTTCGGGATCGATACTGTTGACGCCGATACAAACAACATTCATTTTATTGGTGGATACGGGAGGTCAAAGTTGAGAATAGCTCTCCCTGTTTTGTGTTGCTTTGTGAATTGGCCTCAGGTTCTCTTCAATGAACCAAATAGCTTTATTGCCAAAAAAAAGAAAAAAAAAGAAAAGTGAAACAAAACTTCACATGCCGGTACACATAATCAGCACCTTCTTTTGCTGGAGCTTTCTACTTCAAACGATCTTGTCAACTATACTGCGATGATTGTCCTTTTTACAACAGGAAACAGCGCTCGTGTGGGATCAAATCGACATGAAAACAGCCACAAAATCATTTTTGTATCTCTTAATGAAAAACTGTCAAAGCGCCTTGAAGGGTCAGTTCACCCAAATTAAAAAAAAAAGAAAAAAAAAAGACATATATAGCTCCAGTTCTGCGATAACCATCCCACAGCATTTCAAATTCCATTTATCTCCATTAAATTGGAGTGGAGGCGGAAATCTCATATGAATCTAAATAGCTGCACAGTACTTTTGTTTGTGTGTGTTTGGTGAACTGCCTTAAACTAAAAGTGTCCACGTTGAATGTAATGGAAAACCAAAAAAGAGAAAAAAACGCAACTCTGGAAACAACTGACAACTTTTTGAGACAAATCCCCCCCCCCCCCCAAAAAAAAAAAAAAATCAAATTTGACTCGACGTGATGCGTATTTCTCCTCCAGATACCGACAGCACGGGTCGCCGTGTAAATCCGACCGCTCCGTCTTGCCTCTCAGCGGTAAAACTTCATCTCATCAGCGCGCGGACCGACCGGCTGGCTGGAAGTTGGAGACAAAACAGTGGCATCAGCTGCCTATACCTGCCTCTGTGTGTCTCTGTGTGTGTGTGTGTGTGTGTGTGTGTGTGTGTGTGTGTGTGTGTGTGTGTGTGTGTGTGTGTGTGTGTGTGTGTGTGTGTGTGTGTGTGTGTGTGTGTGTGTGTGTGTGTGTGTGTGTGTGTGTGTGTGTGTGTGTGTGCGTGTGCGTGTCGGGAACAGATTCGGATAGAGGGAGTCGCTCATCCATGCGCCGCCCCCTCTGTTATGAAAGCTCCTCACATCCAGCTGCCAAGGGCGTCCCTGCTACCACCCCCCCCCCCCCCACCCCCGTTCCCCCACTGCTCTGATAGGTTCGTGCCCCCCGCGACTCTTCCGCAGATGGAAATAGATAAAATCATCCAGACGTGCCGTGAACAGCCAGTTAATGTTCCCCACACACTGATTCAGCGGCGAGATGAATACATTTCTGTTTTTATTTGTTTTGTTTATTCCGTTTTTATTCAGCAGTTGAATATTATTATAAAAAAAAAATTCATATAGATACATCGAACGGACCAAAAACTCATCCATCAAAGAGGAGTACGTGGCCTTGAGTCCTGCCAGATCTTCTCTTTGGGAATTTATATTCTGCAGTTTGTAATATACACATCTCAACTTTATAGTTGCATTAAACACATAACTAGATCTATCATAACACAAATACACAGTTACCACTTACATCTAAGCAGAAATATGAACTTTATACGTGAGCGGTTGTCAAATTAGAGAATCTGATACAAGTTTGGAATTCTTTCAAGTAATATAAACCATATGAAAATCCACCTTTAAACCTGTATTAATCGTATTTTTACACTTCGAATTCCCCCAAAACTACAAACACTAATTCAGAGCTGTGTTTGTGTCCACCTGAGAAAGGACATAACAAATTATACAGTAGCTCTCTGTCCTATTTCTGTTCTCTTCTTAGGTGATCTCCGTCGGGGGATTAACATTCAGGTCGCACATCCTGCAGCCGCTTCCTTCCTTTGCTTTACTTTCAAATCGACTCGCACCTGTTAGTATAATCTGTCACCTCCATTTTTTAAAACCCGCTGCAAGTCCATAGCACGCCTGTGTTTATTCAGTCTGAGTGCATCTACGGAGCCAAAGCAAGTGTGTAAGATAAAGCCAATGCAAGTCTTTTAAAAGCATCCCTCCCTCTTACTTTTGGATATTTATAAAAAAAAATTAAAAAAAATACTTTGGATTAGGATTATGGAACGTGCTTTTAAGAGATCAGTCTAACTCTGGGGACGGCGATCCTCTCATTTTAAAGTGGCACTAAGCAGAGCTGTGTGGTAACTGATAACTGCGTACACAAGGAAATGTACTTGTAGTTTTTCGAAAATGTAATGACGAGGAAAAAAAAAAAAAAATTGCAGCGCTTTGAAAGCTTTTAAAGGGAAATCATGAATCCCAGGAGGACATTTAAAACATGTTTTACACTCGGAGAAAGTGACAGAAAAAAAAAAAGTAAATGGATCTGTTCGTTTTTATGCTGATGTATTTTTTTCAGTCTTCCTGTCTGTACACCAGAGGAACCTCATTGTTAGTTCAGTCCTCTGCTGCCATCTGATTATGGAGGAAACATTTCAAACTGTCTCCGCACACACGCGAGCGCTATACGTGTTCACTGATTGCATTTGCTTCATCAAAGATCTCATCGGTGAGGACTGACGGTAATCACACACACCGAACCCGAACTGACTCCTGAAGAAGAGCTCCTCATAAAAACAGGAAAGCTTCCGTTTGCTTACAAGACTTAAATAAGGTGGTAGAGGATGCTTCTAACACTCCGATAAATCTGTTATTCCAACAGCTTTATTTGCTGATGTCGTCGTCCGCGGGGTCTCCTCGGGAGTGTGCTTTCACCACTTTTACCTTTTCCTCTGCAGTCCGCATAATGGTGATTTCTGCAGTCGGCATGACAACTGACACAATTCAAAGTTTGCAGGTGACTCGCTGTTGTCATTCTGCTCCACGCTGACGACAAGGATCGCGGTCCTATCGCAGACGACTTTGTACAGTGGACTAAAGAAGAATTTTAAGTTCTATCGCAGAGAATCTTTGCAAAAAAACAAACAAAAAAAAAAACAGTCCAGCAAGGCTCCATGTTGGTAAACCCTCACGACCCAAATCCAACATTGAGGTTTTTGTGAACATTTTCCGTAAGCTGCTGGTATGGCAAACCTCAGCGTCAAGGAGCAGCAGAAGGTCAGCAGTTTGTGTTCAGCAAAGTAACCTGACTGACCTGTACAACAGACAGGTAGTGTGGAAGGTAGTTACGTCGCTGGCATGCTGATGTCGTGATCGATGTCCGGAAATTTAGCACTTTACTTTGATTTCAATTTTATGATTGGTACGGTCAATCAGACCAGGCTGTTGTTTTTCCCTGACTCTGCAACATCCAGTGTCATTAAACCCCACCTGTGTTTGATGTACTGCAGTTAGTCACGTTTATGTAATTTTCTTGCGTCTATATTTTCCTGCAAAACCCAGATGGAAGTTGAAGTCAAAACATGACTGCGAAAACAGATTTAATTAGGGAATACACGTATTATTGTACATTATTATTGTTCATTACGAGGGAAAATAATTTTCTCTCGATTTCGATTTTCTCTCTTTATCCACTGTGATACCTCCAGTATATCTCTGGTAAAGTGATTGAATTAAAGAGAAACACAAATAATTGTCAATGATCTCTCCCACTTACAGTTTTTAATGGAGTACGTGTTACAGGAGGTCAATCAATAACACGCGTAAAGGTTCTGCAAAATCGAATGGCGTGTCACCCTCCGTATTCCTTGAAATACTTTGTAATAGTTTTACTTTGGCAATCCAAATGGCTCTCGGCGCTGCTCCCTAGCTCGCAGCCCTCGCACCCTCCACCTCCTGAGTGGTTTGAAATGTACGGCGGCTCGTCCCCCGGGCGAGAAATCTCTCGGAGCACCTGGCGGAATTAATTGTCGTGTCAGCAGTATTGATCAACCACCCTTTCAACCCTCTGCAGATACATTATGGCAGTAAAAATCTGCCTTAATGCATCTTTAATCCATGCCGACCGCCTGGCCCGAGTCCTTATTGTCTTGTAAGTGCAGTCATTATCTGTGATGTTCAGTAAATGCCCAACCGAGAGTACAGCCAAGGGTGAACTACCTTTACTCTGATGCATTACAAAGTGAGGCATTTGTATGAGTAAATGGTGCTGGCATTAATTCTTTCTTAGCTGCAGTTTTTGGCCTGTTCAGCTCTTCCTTGCGGGCTGACAGTGGACTTCTGCCTCTGTGTTTAAGCCTGCAGTTGTGCATTCATTAACTGGGAAGCTAGTCACGTATTGTACATATACTGTACACTGCAGAGTCGGGAGGGAGGGAGTGAGGAAGGGAGGGAGGGAGGGAGATTCTTTTATCCTCTTGGGATCAGGTTCGCAGGAGAGAGAGTTTAGCATCGATTGTGAAGATACCCCTCTGATAGCCCTTTGTTTCTATCAGAACTAATGGGTCATGTTTTCAGGAGGGCTCTTTGATATGTTGTATCCCCCCCCCCCGCTTTCATTTCAGCATCTGTTCGACGGATGTTCTTCCATTCAACCGTGGCGTTGATCCACTTTTGGCCACTGTGAGGCAGGAAAGCAATCCGATAGCAAACAAAACCCTTAAGGCCTGCAAACACACTGCTTGCGCGGTGTGTCGCGCTACCTGCCGCTGCGTGACGTCATCTCATTTCGGCGTCCATATCAACGGACAAGAGCGGCCACACCGCCGGCGTCTCGCATTCGTGGGACATCATCTAGAAAATAAACCCAGAGCCAATTTGTCACGCGAGCCGTGTGCAGTTCCCAGCTAAAATATACGGGGAAACAAAAGCTCAAAAACACCTTTTAACCTTGTTATAGTTTTTTGGAGTTGTGTTGACACGTCCACAGTGACATTATTATGAATTTGACACTGTTTTGAATGATTGTAAGTCACAAAACTTTTTCCCCTTTGTTTACCAACTCCACTCGAAAATTGTCTCTTTCTTTAGCGCCTTTAAAATGTTTGACTTTGCTCAGCGGCTAGGATGTAACTTTGTTTACTGTTTGCCGATGTTCAGGGAGTCCATAGTGAGTTTATCCGTTGTTTTTGCAGCAGGAGTTGGTGTTGGTGAGAGTGATTGACCAGATGACGTCAGAGGACAGTGCTTAAAGACAACGGAAGTGTGCGTCTTAGTAATTTACACTGGCTGACCTCTGTTACCGATGTCACTGTCTTCAGATCCAGATGTCCCTCCAGCAGCGTAGACAGTGACTGTCTGCAGGCTGATCAGAGATACTTCTAACACTTTCGCTTCATTTGCCCAGTCCGTTGAAGTTTCATAACAGGAACGCCAAAGAGCTCATGGGGCCTTGATTGATTGCCGTAGACAGACAGTTTTTCAAGTAAAGGAAGGGCTCCGTTTTGTACAGGGGTAGCAGGAAGGTGGTGTGATTGGACAAATGATAAATCCAATGCCGCAGAAACTACCGTTTGACGTCTTGTGAGACTGGACCAGTAAATGTCCTCTGAAACCAAAAAGATGAGCTAAAATGGGCTAAAAAGCCCTGACTTGGCTGATAGTGTTGCCCCGTTTCGCATTACATGATTTGATACATTGATCAGACTGATGTTGAAAGTTCAGCTTGAAACCCCTGAGATTTAAATTTGTCGTTGGAGCTGAGATAATTATCGCGAGGATAACAATGTGTTAATGAAACACATCAGTGAGCTGTGGTGTGCGCTATGGGATACTAATTATTGGCTTAATTCTATTCTACCGTTGAATTACAAAGGTCTTCTTCTTTTTTTTTTTTCTCTCTATCTCTCTCTTTTCATACCTATTTGAATTTCACTGTAATATTCCTGCTCTTAATTCTGAGATGGATCCTTGGACGCCCAACGACCGTGAACGTGGATTTTAGCCACGGCGCCGAGTGGAATGATTTCATTCTCACCACCCACTGGAAAGCAATCTAGGCCTGTAATGGGAAACTCAAATAGCAAATCTGTGGGTATAAGCATGTCTGGAGAAGTCACGAGTCAGCAACAGGCTCAGTTAAGCAGCGAGATAGTTTATCTGGAGGTCAAGGGGACTACAATGAGGGAGGGCAGTCTCCCTGCAGCTCCGGCGCAGGCTATTTGTCGCTGTAGGGGGGGGTCCTGACAATCTAAATGTGAAGTGGGCACTGAGGAAGGAAGCGGAGAGGAGATATGGAAACGAAAAATGAAATAAGAATCGATACAAGGTACATAAATGGGGGAGGAAGCTGAAAAGAAGGTGGTGTTGGTGAGAAGCTTTGCAGAAGTCAATGGTGAGATTAGAGGGTTAGTGAACGCTTGAGATCTGTAGCGTCAATGGTAAATCGGGTTTTGGTGTCTACGTGAAAAGGAAATGTGATTCACATCTACCGCTTGTCTTTGTGTTCTACTGTATAGGCAATGAAATGTCCCTCCTCTTCGAAGATGCTTCCCTGCTGTGTTTGTTGATCAGCAGCAGCACATATTTATTCTCTTCCCATTCTTATTCAGAAATGGAAAACCGTCACCAGCACACTATATATGTATATTGTATGTAGAAAAAACAACCTCCAGTTGAAAACAACAGGTCGCCCCCTTTATAGAAAGCCCCCAGAGAGAACATGAGCTTCACCCAGCAAAGAAGCCACAAAGCGAATTGAAGTGCAAATGTTTTTGCCATTTGACACGCTCGACCATAAATTGAATGAAGGAGTGTAAACATGGCACCGCACCACAAAAAGCCGGCAGACACTTGTGACTGAAAAAAAAAAAATCTGCAAGTAAATGAGTTTTCAAACACGACTGAATCTTACTTGAACGTGAACACGCCACAGCGATGCATGGTAGGCCGTGGTTTTGTGCCATGACTGGAAAAAAAAAAAAAGCAACAAGCAGTAGCAGGTCAGAGCAAAACTTATTGCGCGCTGCTTATTTCATTATTATGCTGCTTTTTTTTCCTTTTTCTTTTTGTCAAATTGGAGTTTGCGGAGAGTTCGTGCTTTAACTTGTGGCTTGTAGTGCATTTCACTCAAAACTTCAACACCAACACATCCTCATGGCGGGACAACAAAATATATCCCTCCCAAAACGACATGTGAGTGTTTTCAGCGCCCTCTGTAGGACCGTTACGTCCTTTATTACCTTAAAGAGCGGACGTAATTGACCAAAACAACAAATATGACCGTAAGACAGCCGAGAGACTGGCGTACAAAACCCTTGTCGTCATGGTAACAATAAATCACACTTTATACTTCCTCACCTGATTTCCTCTTTTGCTCCTGTGATATTTGCCACGGCCACGAGAGGTTGCAATAGTGGTAATTATGGGTTTTATTAGGCTGTATAACATGTTTGCCGACTGTTCTACGTGGAGGGTTGAGGGCAGGTGATATCCTGCGACGATTTTTCAGCCACGTCTTAAACTTTAAAAGAGAGAAGTAAAAATGTAACTAGACCAGTGTTATTCGGTGTTAATATCTATAATACGGAACACTGAACTTTAACGATTAACCTAAAAGTATATTCTTTTTAATCCAATAGTTTGATTTGATTCCATGCAAATCCTCATGCACTTTATAGTTGGCAGCTGCATTGTAATTACTGTACGGTAGTTTTAGTAGAGTTGTATTACGCCTAAGGTCTGAATTTATACTGTGTGAGACTTCTTGATGAGAATAAAATACTGGAGGCAAATGGAAATTGGAGCTTGTATTTGGGCAAGAAAACTATTGCCCTCAGCCATGCAGCACCCACACCACCAGCGAAGCCCCCTCATCACAGGAAGTCATTAGTTTGATAGGCAGGCGGCATTATGCTGATAGGGGTGAAATGATAATTAGAGCTGAAGATAGATTGAGTCAATATAAGTGTAATTAATTTTTAAGTGTGAGCTTTATTAGTACAGAGGCAATCAGGGTCCTAATGAGGGCCTGGTAGAACTTATTAAATAGTCGAAGCAGTCACACTTTATTTATTGCATTGCATTTGTTTGTATATTTAGCATCCCCCCCCAAATAGTGGGATGATAATTTATGCGGACAAATTATATTTCTTTTGGATTCATAAACCAAATGGAGACAAGCTGCTTCACATAGATTGCGCACAGATATTGCACTCACATACCCTATGTATGTCACTATGAATAGATTTTTCAGCCCATTAAGGCTCATCTTTTAAATCATGTCATTAATTAAGCTTAGAAATACTAAAGTAATTTCTCTTTAATGAACTTGCTCAATTAAGTCTGCCCTCTTTTTTGGTTTAATCCTCCTCGCTTTAAGCACTGACAAACTATTCTTTCTCCCTGTCTGCACTCGCTCTTCCTGGTTGTCTTGCGGAGGACATTTCTCTTCCCGCTCCCTTCGACCTGACGCTTCTCCTTTGTGTCTTTGTCTCAGCCACGTTGATGCATCACGCCCCGTGTGCTCGCAGGACAAATCGCAGCCGTTCGCCCCGCTAGCCTGCTTCCAGCAAAAGGCAGCGCTGCGCACGCTTGCTAATGCAGCGATGACATGTTCTGATAAAATGAGATGCAAGTGAAACGTCGCCTCGTGAATGATCGATAAAATATTGTTGAGAAGTTATGGCGTGACAAGGGAAACGATTTTTTTTTACATTGTCCTCACCGATATGTTTTGCAGGCAAGTGACCTCTGGTGGTGGGGAAAACGTTGACACATAACCAGACCGTTGACCAAATGTAAACCATCTCGTCAGTGCTGATTTTTGAGGGAAAAGAAAGAAATTCATATTTGTTATGTTGCGCCACTTAACTGTTGATTTTATGCGCCGGCAGCAGCCAGAGCCGCAGGCATTATGGCAGTGTTAAAATTGCGTACGTACGTAATTGCGTACCTACTTGCACTTACTATATTGAGAGCACAAATGCATTCATACCATCAAGTAAGGAAACAGTCAGTGCACTAGAATTACTCGGATGGTGTACTTAAAATAATTCACAAATTGAGTGTGGAGCTTTTTCACTCCTCAACTGAAGCTTCAAAAATTATACCAATGCAAGTTGTGCACATTCACATAAAAGTGCTTATTTTTCATCCCATCCACCCGATTGCAATATTTCAGGATTGCCTCGAGAACATTATATTCAAACTCGGCACAAACATTGACTTGGACTCAAGGATGAACTGATAATCTAGTTGTTGGTTTTTTTTACCGTTTTTTTTTATTTCAGAAATGAGTCATGCACATGTTTTGTAACCTTAATATTCATGGAGCTTGGAGAGGACTGATTCGTGCTCAGAGGGCAGCTCTTCTCCCACCGCTTCTGGATCAATTCATGGTCCTAGCAGCTGGCCTTGCTTTTCACCGTTCAATTTTCTTTTGAAGAGCCTCCACACTCTCCGTGGCCTCTATTTTCTCTCTCTGGAGTGCTTTGTTGAGATCCTCCAGGTCCTGTTTTGCAACACTGAGTTTAGCAGTAAAGCACCTGCTTTTGAGTCGTATGCATCCTTTTCACCTCCTTGAGTTCTTGGAGATGAACTTACACCGTGAAGGGGCAGGCCACCTTCCCTTCACTTACCTGCTGGTTGTTGGAGGTTTCAGCTCTCTGCAGGCTCTTGGTCCTTCCTCTCAGCCGCAGTCAGAGCTTTGTTGTTCAGTTTCAGCTCCTGATTTTCCAGCTGAATTGCCTAAATCTTTCTGGAAAGGACGCTAATTGCCGTGCAGGCGTCTGGTTCGCAGTTTCTCCATTATCTCGTGGTACAAGTGGTGGAAAAAAAAACCTCTCGTGTCTTCTACACAGTAAACTGTGATAAATGCATGTAAAGATATAGACTCAAGAACAGTCAATGCTTTTTGGTAAACTCTTGAATTCATGGCATCACTGCTGCCTGCTGCATGAAAGGACGTTTCACGTATGTCAAAGCTAAAATAATTAACCATTCACAAACGTTTCATTGCAGTGGTTACACATTATCCCCATTATGCCTAATCCCATCCCAATCCCATATAACTGTAACCTCCTTTTGTGTAAATGGTGAGGGAACACGTGGTTTGGTAGAGTCCTATTTTGTAGCCAGTTCATGATTTTCGGTTTTTCATGAATCTATTGTGATACACATTTTATATGACATCACTGAGGCGGCCAATCGTGCACTCCGATTCACGCCGTGATGCCCGCTGGTTTTACAGCTCTGCGATGTGACGTTACCTTATCTCCGCACGATAAAGTTTGTTCTGAATGTGACGTTTTCCAATTTTTAGCTTGTTTGCCACAAGTTAAATACACTCAACAACCTGTTAGCCTGGTGCAAACCAAACCCAATTTCACTATGTACGGATCTGGCCACCCTCCATTGGGAATCGTTTGCAGTTGTTCCATCGTACTGGGCATAGACCAATGAATATCTCGTTGAAAAATATTGATTAGTCCACCTTTTAAAACGCTATTGCTGTGTCCTGAAAGTGTTTGTTGAACTATCTGTGAGGTAAAATCTGTAATACAGCTGCACATAGTACTGGTTTATTTAAGCCATGAAGCTGATGTTCCCCGACTTCAACCAAATCATTTCACTGACCTAAACTTGATCAGACTTTGAGGACAATGGGGCAGGTCAGAAAACACTCACGAGTCACTTATTAAACAGGCTTTTAGTCTTCATCTACGGGGCACTACGACACACTTATCCGCAGCGCCGGTCAACACACGGCACAGAGAAAATGAGAGGCAACAAATCAGTGCATGCTCTGGTTTTATCACACTTTTCTTTTCCTTTTTTTTTTTTTTTTTTTCAAGTAACGACAGTAGCTCGGCTGGTGGAGCAGCTTGTCGTTGACACTCAGCCTCAGATCTGCTCCTGATGTTGCGGGTTAGCTTCTTGCGCAATCACTGAGCGAATGTGTGTGAGTGGGTGAATGTGAGACTTTGTAAAGTGCCTGCACTGTTATCAGGAGATGGATGTGCTATATAAAAACCAGCCCACTTTGCGAGGAGACAAGCCTGAGCCTCCACATCTCTTAGATGTTTGTGCCGTCCAACTGGTAGAAGCAAGGGGAAAGAAAAGATAAGAATGCAATAAGAAATCCTTTTCAGTTCCATCAGACTACTGTGTTTCACAACCTTTAATCAGTTCTTCTGACTGAATTTTTTTTTTTTTTTTCACATTTCAACCAGCAAAATTAACACACGATTTTTGTACAATACAACTAACAAACAGAAATATTTTCCCTGCTGTGTTCAGCCCGATTTAAACCAAATTTGAGAATCTTGATTTATTTATTGCGCTACACTACAACTTATTTCTGTATTTTAAGTCTCACACCTCACTGTAACTTTGATTTTTTTTAACTTTTACCATGTTTTTTTTTCTTTTATTTTAACGTTTTAATAACTATATTTAAATGCCTTTTTACAGTGTCTTTCTTTTCCTGATTGTTTTGATGCTTTCAATGTTTTTATGTAAACCAGTTTGAATTGACATGTGCTATACAAATAACCTTTTATCCATTAAACAATACATTGCAGTATTTCATACCACCAGCTTTTTATGGAACTGATTTTTGCTGCAATTAGATTTGGCTTATATCATAGACTGTATATAAAAGTGGACGAATATAGCTGGCTCCACTTTCATCACCATAGTCACTAACTTGGTCTGCCTCCTATTTGAAAGACAGCCAGAGTTCAGATGGTTTGTCAGAGCTTCAGCTTTTCCTAAAAAAAAACAGCTGCTTGCTGTTAAACAAGGTTGACGTGAACAGCGAGTCTGCACTATCCAGTAAATGTATCATCAAACCAAAACATTACACAGTCATTTGATCCACCCTCAGTTTAAAAATATTCCTGATTTGCAACTTTTAGTCAGGCGGCACTATCGCCAGTGTGACAGTTTTACCGGTGGTGACATTTCATTTCCATAACTCTGATAGTTTTACAGCTGTACGGAGTCGCTGTCTGCTAGATGACAACCACTTCAAAGAAGAATTTAATATTAGAGTGTCTTAGCAAACCAAAATAAATCTGAGGGCTTGTTACAGTTTTGAGCTTTTTTTTTTTTTTTTTTTTTTTTTTTTTTTTAACCTCCTTTTCAAATGCACATGGAGAAACATTAAAACACCATTTATAAGCCCACGTGAATGACACAAAAGTGACTGTGTTCCCGCTGAGGATTGTTACACTCTTTTAAAAGACAGTCGGGGGAACCACTTTGCGCTTCGCAGCGCCTTCACGAAACCTTAAACGGCAGGAATTCAAAGACTTTTTTTTTTTTGCGTTGCTGCTGCTGCTGTGAAATCCAGGACAGGAAGACAAACTGAACTAACACGCCTCCCTTTTTTTTTTTTTTCTTTTTCTATTTCCTATAGCCTTCTGTGAGGAAGGATGCCGGAGCGGGGGGACCTGTGTCTCCCCCAATACGTGCGTCTGTCCCTCGGGATTCACGGGACGCCGCTGCGAGACGGGTAAGACCCGAGGAACCGCCGCCTCATCTCTCACTCGTCCGCTTTGTTCGGCTCGACCATCGTATTGTTTTTTTTTTTATATACATCAGAGGAATGGTCATTGGATCGGTATTAGCCGTCTCCCTCGCACCGTCACACGCACACTTACAAACACACTTTTACGCTCCATCTCTAAAGCCTTGTGTTTAAATTGGACACTGCAGATATTGAGGATCCCCGGAGAGCCATAGAAAAGGGCATCTAATTCTTCTCCACTCTCCTCCTCCCGTCTCCTTTTCTTCTTTCTTCCTCCCGTCTCGCCTCCATCCGTCTCTCATTCCCCCCATCCTCCTCTGCACCACCCCGTCCTCTCCTCTTTCCACTATTGCCTCCCTCCCTTACACTCTTTTCTTCTTCTTTCTTTTCCCAATCTCTTCCTCTCCTCCTTCTTTTCCTCCGTTCTTTCTTCTCGTCTCGTCTCTTCTTCTCCTTCCTATCTTTCGCTTTTCTTCCCGTGTTTTCTGTCCTCATTTCCTCCTCCTATTTCCCTCAATCACCTCCTCCCTTCCTCCATTTTCCATCCCTCCTGTCCTCTTTCATTTTACTTTTCTTCTCTCCTTCCCTCATTACTTCCTATCCCCTCTTCGTTTTTTCCTATGTATCCTGTTATTCTCTCTTTTCTTTCCTTTCACCTTCATCTTCGCCAACTCCCCTCCTTCTTTTCCTCTCATCTTCCACTCTTTGCTCTCCTCCATTTTCCTCCACTTCCTCCTTTTCTTTCCTTCATTCCACTCTCTCTTTTCCTTTTGTGCTTTCTCACCCTTTTCCCCCTCTCCTTCCTCTTCCGTTTCCTTCCTCTCCTTCTTCCCTCTGTCGTTTCACGATTCGTCCATCCTCTCTCTTCCTCTCTCTGGCGTTCCTCTCTTCTTCCTTCATCTCCGCTGTTAATTCTGCGGTCTAATTTTACAGAAGTAATCAACCAGCTCACATAAAGCACTACATTCACAGGTCAGCTATTTACAGCTTGTTGCCATGGTTTCCCTTTAGGTACTGAGTTACACTCAAACGCTCACATTTCTACGTGAACCACTTTAAATCTCAGGTACTGCCGTCAGTCCTCCGAGCCTCGTAAACACGTGAAGCAGAGGAATGTGACAAGAGTGTGTTTCCTGGAATGCATTTGTTGTCTTCATCACATGTCGGTGTTGTCTAATGACAGAGCCAGAATGTCTCACCAGACACTCGATATAAAAAGTCCACATACTGTGAATTACAGAGAAATGTTTCCACAGGTTTAATTAGTAACAGACATTCATATACTGTAGTATGTAAAAGTCCAGCACAATAGCTTTCAATTTAAATATTCATTTTATCCATTGAAAAATGGCTTCATTTTAAATTAAATGTTACAGTACACTATCAATAACAGTATGAACTATAATATTAATGAAATATTTTATAAATTATTGCTCTTTACATCCTAGTAAGATTCATTTTTAAAAAAAGTTTTAAACGCTACTTTTCGTCAGTTAATGTTGCAGGTATTTCCTAATTTTTTTATATGTCCAGTTGGTTTGAGTCTCCTCGAGCGTTCGGCTCTAAACTCTGAATCCTGCTGAAGTTTCTTCAAATTGCTGAGCTGTGATCTGATCTCCGAGAAATATCACAGCTAAGCACATGTGCATTTTTGAATTGATCTCATGTTTGCGTTTCCACAAAATCTATCAAATGAGCAGAAAAGTCGTCATAAGTTGAATGTCACCGGTTATTAACTTCATCCCACAGACTCTTGGAAAAACGAATGATTTTATAGTTCATGTTGTTCTGTAAATCATGAACTTTGCTTTTTTTTTTTTTTTTTTTTTTTTTTTAGCAACACTTTGAGAAAATAACCAGCAACTTAAAACTAATTCACATATACTCTCAGATCTGAATATTTGAACCAGTGACAGGTGATCATCTTATGAAAGACAATCCCCCGAGGACCGATTAGCCTCCTGATAAACAGCATCGAATGTCCGTAGATTAATTAGCTGATTCCTCAATAGTGTTCTCTGAAAATTAAATTTCATGTCAAAATGCAACCTTTTGTCATTCAGCACAGACTTAGTGAAATGAGAGAAAAAAACAAAAACATCATGCAAATAAGAAAATAAAAGAGTTCAGCTGAGGAGCAGATGAGGTGCAGAAAGCTGGTTCACTCCTTCTAATGAGAACCAAAATGAGGACCAACACATCATCACACTAATGAGGCTCGTCTCTCAGGCCCTCCGGCTGCTGCTGCCTGCGGCTACTCCAGATGTGATGCGCCGCAAAATCACTCTTGTCTGTCTACGTCAAAATCTGTGTCTGTCTCTGAAAGTCAAACGAATCCCTTCTACATGTAAATCACATTCACAGAAACCACAGATGAACAGGGTCCAAAAAAAAACAAACAAAAATCTACCACCAAAAGTCTTGCCGTTTGCTTTGCCAACACGTGTTCAGATTGTAAAAGTTTGCTTCAAGAGGGACACAAATTTGAACAGAAATTTTAGTTTAAGTACTGAAATCAGGGTACGTGTATAAAAATGTGCTTCTGCAAGTGTTTTGTATGAGAGAAATATTTAGCTGAAGCTAAATCACTGAAAAAAAAAGCTTGAAGATGCTCTTAAAGTTGTTGTTTTTTAGGTCTGAATGCAGCTCAAGTGTAAACAACAACTGGAGCCAGAGGTGTTGTTTGAAATGTCAGAGTTAGTCGAGTGTTTGCTGATTTACAACAAGATGCTCTCCAATGAATACGAGCATTGCGTGTATTATTTGTTGTCTTTATGTCTGTTACTGTGAACATCAGAGCTGCTCTCGATTTGTTTTATATTGCCTCGTGAGATCACGGGATCGTTTTGGTGGATTGCGTCGAAAAGATTCAATTCTTTTGCCGCGAGAATCTCCCGAAACTTTGTTGACTTTTCAAGCGAGCATGCAAAAGCATGTTATATTTATTTGCTCATATATTTGGAATCCACAACCTCAAAAATGCACCACAAAAGCATATATGAGCTTCCATTAATAATGAAAAAAAAAACAAAGGAACACGAGGAGGAGGTATGGAGGTAAAGTGCTTCCGTGTCCTTAAAGTGCTGCCTGGGTTGGTGGAGCTTCGACTTGCCGTGGGCAACTTGTATGAGCGGTGCAGAGTTTTATATAATAAATATATATATATATATATATTTTTTTTTTAACTCTGTGCATGGCATGTTCTCTGTCTGTCACGGTGCCTCACTCTCAATCAGTCTCTCCGTCTGATGAACTCTCTTCCCCGTCTGTTTCCGTCTCTCGTGTACATCTGTCTCTTTCTTCCGCCTCCACTTCCATCTCCCTGCCTGGTTCCCCCCCCCCTTCCTCCCTCCCCCCTCTCCTCCTTCCTGCCCCACCCCCTCCCCCACCTCTTGTGATAAAGCCATCACCGCTCCACCGACTTCTCCTTCCTCTGTGGCGCACATCTATCTAAATATAAAGCCGATGGGAAACGGAGTCAATCTCACCTCTGATCTCCCCCCCCCCCACCCCTTCTCCCACGTTGACCCGTTCCTCGTGGGGTCGCCAGCCTTGTCTCCGTGTGGGTTTGCAGAGCTGCCGCAGATCCGCTGCCGGATCCTCCTGGTTTATTTTCTGAAAAAGGCTTTACTCCAAAGGAATAAAAATAAAAAATAAAAAAAATAAAAACTGGAATGGCACTGACCTCGCAGTCAACTCGCAGTTCAGAAATGCTCTACTTCTTTGTCAAAGCAGCTGATGTTAAGTACATAATGTCAGAGGGACTGTGTGTTTGGTTTGGAGCTGGCTTTTTTCTTCTTTTTTTTAAGTGTTCACGCGTTGAAAGTTTGGATCCCCCAAACGTTCCCACTCTTGCTGTACTTGCATGTAGATCTGACATTTTGGTGACCGCGCTCTATATAAGCAGGTGTTTTTGTGTCATTAACTTTGAGTTGGTTGTAGAAACCTCTCCACGTTATGCTGATCAACGTAATATTAATACAATGTGGGACAACCAGAACGGGTGTTTCGGGTTTTTCTTTGAATCTGGGTTTGTTAATAGCAGTTTTTCCACGACACTGCCCTCAAATACAACCAGGCGTGTTTTCTAAATCAGCACCTTATATTTAGGCCCAAAAAAGGTTCGGGGAAGGTAATGATTTGTATTATTATGCGTTAAAGGTACTACTTTCTTAAAGTGATACAGCCTTTGTCAGAGTTTGGACAGCAGCAGCGTTTGAGAAGGAAAAAGGTTCCGCTTGTCTCAACGGGTGCAAAAAACATCCCTTCCAGAAAACACATGAATTTCACATGCGCAAAAACTCATGTGACACATGTGACATGCGGTTTTGGAACAGTTTGCTGCTGTAATGTGTGAAGCCCATGTAGATTCCCCTGTGAAAACTTTTGCAACGTTTCCCCCATGTTGTCATATGTTGCAAAATGTGGTAAACACGTGTCATACATGTGATCACCGATGTGCAAAACATGGGAAACTCGTGTGTTTTTTTTCTGTACGGGGTCTCCAGCTCTTAACTGCTGAGTCCAAAGTGTCAAACTGACAAACAAGATGTTAAAAAATATTTAAAAGTAAGTTTACATAACCTTTAAGCAACATTTAAGGTTTAGGTTCAGATGTTGTCTAGTCTATTTTATACACGCCACTTATGTGCAGTATGTATGTACATACATATTCATTGGAGTGTCACTAGGAATTATTCACTTCGCTGATTACAGGGAGTAAAAAAAAAAAAAACACTCTTTCAATGTACGTGCTGGATTCAGAAACTCTTGAACATTCCTTAACCTATCCTTTTACCAAAGCTACTATTCGTTACTGTAATGCTTTCATAATTAGTATGGTGAATGCATGTTTACATCTGCTTGATGTCTTTTATGTTCACATTGTCATTCCTTAACATCCTTTGACCCAATGAAAGCAAGCTTACCTTTTTGAAAAAAAATAATAATTCTGCTTTAAGGTAAGCTTTTTAGTCGTTGTAAGGAAAAAGCATTACATTTAATTATATTCACACTGAGGAGGATGAACGTGGTCACATTGTTTTGTTTTTGGGAGGGGGGGGGGTCTTCTTACAAAGCTACCCATTCAGGCTGAAATGGTAATTCTGACACAAACTCTGCGACTGTACTTTAGTAGCTCCACGATGGCCATACATGCACCAAAATAAAATACAGACCTCGGCAATTTTAAGGTCAGAAGATGCTAAATTATAACATCGTTGCAAAGTATAACATTTCTCACACATCCAGGTCTAATATAACTGCTGAATCAGCAGCATTTCAGTGATTGCATGCGAACAGGGTTTTTTTTGGACAGGCTTCACTTTGAAATATAGACGTTCAAATGCTGGTGACACAACAGTTACAAGTCCATTAAAAAGTACATTTAACCATTCCTGAATAAATAACTGACAATTTGACAGTAACAAACAAACAATTCATATCAGTAGTGTAGAACAGTGTAATGTGGTCACGATAACTCTTCCTTTAATCCAGCTTTCTGTTGTTGATTTTAAGGACATTTCCTGGTCACAGACCATCAGGCAGAAAATAAAACCTAAACTCTGGTTGTCGTTTCTGTTTGAGGACACTTTACTGTAAAGGCCCCATGATGTTGTTACAGTAGGTCAGTAGGGCGGGGATAAATTGTAATTATGTAAAGCTCAGCAGGCCGGAGGATTCTCCGCAGAGCTTTGGGATTATTTTAACTACGTGTGGATTAATTCCAAGTTTCCTCTGTGATCTTAAACTCACAGCACTTCACAATCTGGACTGTCATAAAGTCTTGATTTCCCCCATTGGGAAAATGTCTTGCAAAAAAAAACAACCTAACTATTAAGTGCTCTCATTTGCATTGTAATGGAAGGAAACAGAAGGAAATGTGAAATGCTGTCAAGCTTCCTTTTTTCTTTCCCACGACTGCAACAAAGATTGATGGAGTGTATTTATGGGAGCTGCTACACATTGTACCCCGTAACGCCTGGAAGGTCATCTGTCCACTTCACTTTCGCAGACGGAGAGAACGGAAGGCCGTTCACACTAAAACACACACACACACACACCAGCTAACAAATAGTTTTACAAAATCACTACGCATTAGGAATTATTGACTCAAATGAAATGAGCTTTTATTACATCTAAATGAAAAGGTCTAACAAGGTGCGTGATGGATGGGTTTTTAAATAACATGTGCCCTCCATTTAAAGCGATCCGGGTGGAATGAGGCATTTCTGTGCATTTGCAGTTGTTGCTGTGAGTCAGGCAAAATTTTAGAAAGAATTATTTTTATTTTTTATAAAACTAACTAAAATACCCAGAACGGTTCAGCCTGATGTATTGAAAAATGAATTCTAAGGTTGGCAAAATCAGTTGTTCCATTGAACACTCAGGCATCAGTCCACAACAAGTTGTCATGACAACAACTGGGAGAATTACCACTGAGTTCAAGCCCGATATTAATGTAATTTGGATTTTTAGAAGTGTTACTCCGAGTGATCATTTTCTTTAGAGGATGAATATACATG
Source organism: Brachyistius frenatus (assembly GCF_029030835.1). Taxonomy (NCBI): domain Eukaryota; kingdom Metazoa; phylum Chordata; class Actinopteri; family Embiotocidae; genus Brachyistius; species Brachyistius frenatus. The sequence goes on from NW_027210655.1 coordinate 1,242,036, forward strand.
CTTCAACCCGGTATCACAGCAAAGCGTGAAATAGCCACGGCAAAACATGAGATAGCCCTCTCTAGGCGTGACAGTGTCACGGTTTGTAAGCGTGAAACTTGCACGCACGTGAAAGTAACGTAATGAAGGATCACGTTACCAAGTACAAAGGACAATTTAAGGCGGTATTAGGAGGCGGGAAAACGTGAAACTGTCCCCTCTAGAGAGGCCAAAGCGTGACTATTTCATGTTTTGCTGCAGTGAACCATCTATTTCACGCTTTGCCGTGATACCAGGTTGCCTTATTTCTAGGGTCACCATCAGGCCAAAATTGCAATAAATTCTCCAACCCGTCCCCCCCTGTAGGTCGTTTGTTCCTGATGTAAAAAGTAAAGTAAAAGTAAAGTCAATTTTGTATCATTATTCACATGTTAACTATCTATTCATGGCCGGTTGCTTTCATTGATCTGTTAGTGATGAGTTTTTTTAGGAACTTTGGCGAAGGGGATTTTTGGGATCATGGGATCGTGACTCAATCTGAGCTCGTCAATATGTGTCGGTGTGTGTGACATGAAGAGGTCCGAGGCCCAGGTCGTAGATTCAAAACAATGTTCTTCTCTGCAAGGCTGATCTACTTATTGGAATGATGTCTGTTTAATAATCTTGGTTTTTCTTTGAATCCGGGTTTGTTAATACCAGTTTTTCCACGACATTGCCCTCAAATACGATCATAGCGTGTTTTCTAAATCAGCACCTTATATTTAAAGTTATACAACCTTTGTCACCATGACAACAGTTAAAGCAGTTTTACCACCCAAACCACTTCTTCTTAAGAAGGAAAAAAAAAACGTTATAAAGTGGAAAAAAAAATTGCATTAAATCGGATAAACCCTGCTGAACCCTTCTCAGTTTCAATTTTTCACATGATCAGCCAATTTGAACTCCGTGGTGATTTTCCCTTGTCGGAGAACATTTTTGAAAAACACCTGACTTCAGTGCGTAACAGAAGAAGTTGGTGATCAACTGCACAATTCTTCAAACAAAAGTGCATCGAGAACAAATGATTTGCCATAATTTACTGGGTGATTAACTTGCTCTTAATCACCAGCTACACTGTGAAGGCTGAGAAAACAACTTACTGCTGGCCGGCCTTTGCCTGTGTATAATCAAATAACACACTCGGGAGCGCAGCGATGCGTCTCGTCGGGGCTTTGAAGCCAGAGAACCTCTCTTTATTGCAGCGGCCCCATCTGTGCGTACAGTTAAGAACATTTCACTGATTGGCTCTGAGTAAATATTTCTCGGGAGTCTTGTTTTTATGTTGGAGTTATTGTTCTGCTGTATTGTCCTAAATTACATTGTACTTATACGGTTCTCTGAGTAAAGATGTAAACATCTTCACACATCCCTAAAACTTAAAGTGGGCGGTCTGACTGTTTCAAATTCAGTGCTGTGACATTTCGATGCCTCCATGTTTCCATGGCAAATATACAATAGGAACTGAATTTCATGCAATATGCAATATGATGTTGTTTTTACGTGTTATAGGCCTATTAAATGTGAACCACTACGCAAAATCTGGTCTTTCTTTGTCCTTTTTTATTGATGCGAGCACCCGGACCGTAACACTACGGACTTAAAATCCCGGCGGTGGCCAGCTTGATCGGTTTGGTTTTAAAGCACGACACGGTGCTAAAATCTTAAAAATACACGAGTTCATCGATATCTTTTTTTCAGCTTACTTAGAACAAGATTGAGCTAGCTCAGCAGTTTTGTGTTTCTATGTGCAGTATTTATTCAGTTTGAGAAACAATGTCTAGGAAACATTAAAAGGGACGAGGAATCGCCTCCGTTGCTAGGGTCGTTGCTAAGGCTCGGCCTACTTCCTGGAGTAGGAAACATTGCACACATTAAATTGGAGTCGTCTGATTGTTTTCCAATTCTTAGTCATACCCCGTGTATCGCCATGGAAACGGACATCGGATTGCCTCGCAATATGACTACATTTTGATTACACATTTTATTTAGTTGGTAACTTGTTGTATAATCGCAATATTACAGAGGGTGTGCTAGTTAAAAAAAAAAAACAGATGAAATGCAGTTATGACAAATGTGGCAGAGGCATAAGTGTTTCAAATCTGAATTTTAACTGAGACAAGGCATCAAGCATTTATTTTTTATTCTTATTGTATTTCCAAACATAAACAGAAGAATGAAGTACAGAAAATCTGTGAGGAGATGGAAGAAAAATACATACATGTCACATAATTCACAATTTAAGTGGTGGCATTTTGCAGCGGCAGTGAAAAACCCCTCGAACGTGTCGCTTTTCATAAATTATGGACAGCTATGACGGAGAGCAATGCAGGATTATTGTCATTAGGAAGGCAGGCAGTGCCGTTGCTCTGTTATTTGTGTACTTAAGATGTTCAGGCTGGGCGTTATTGCTTTCCTTCTTCCCAAATCATGTTTATTTGTTTATGCAATGCAAGGAGGTGCCATGCATGAGGCTCCACGGTGAAAGTACAGAACGTGGAGTCTCGAAAGCATGTGTCTGTGTGTGTGTGTGTGTGTGTGTGTGTGTGTGTGTGTGTGTGTGTGTGTGTGTGTGTGTGTGTGTGTCAGCAAATTTTAAATTGAACGGTTTAATAAATAACAAATACTCATTTCCCTCACGATCCTAATTTGCACAAAACATTGTCCATTATTTGTAACTGTGACGGCGAGATGTGTAGCAGACGTGCTGTATATTGTAGGTTCATTAATGGCACTGCGTGCTGTAGGAAGTGATATATGGTCCGCCCGTGTTATATATTACAGCGGCTGTCAGCTGCTAGCCTTCTCTGTGCAGCCATAGTGTCTAATAATCGCAGCGTTCCTTCTCAGGATTGAATGAAGATCTGCAGCTTTTTGCACACGACTGCAACAAATTTGCAATAATGAAACCTCACCTAAATACAGTGAATTATGAAAAGGTAACTTGCGATCTGACTCGATCAGATTGGAAAACCTGACGATACTGCGTCTCACTCACAGGTAGTCGTAACCTGACTGCACCGCAGGCCTGTCAATCAAATGGACACTCCCCCTGAAAACATGTCTTTTTGATGCTTGTTTTGTAGTTAATGACGGGATGATTTTCACATGGATTGCCAGAAAACGAACAAGTAATGACTTTAGCTAACAACACCAAGGTAACTCTTGAGTTTTGAATTTGTTTGAATTAGAATTTTATGAGACAAGTTGAATGGGAGTCTATGGAGCCGGAGGATTTCTGGAGCCAACCTCTAGTGGCGCTGTGTGGTATTGCAGTTTAAGGCGCTTCCACACGAGCCTACTTTTTGTATACCCAGAAGCTACGTCCACTTTCATATACAGTCGATGGAATAAACTTGAGAATTGAGAGGGCAATGCCGCAAATTTAAACAGTTTAAGTATTTAAATAGCGTCTCTCCTTGTTGTAAAATGTAGGTGTAACAAAATGTGGACCACGATTAAAACATTTTTTTGCAACAACAAATTAGAAGTGTAAAAATGAAACCTATTAAATTGTACCGGGGTCAGTAAATGAGGTTGGGGGAATCAAATGGCCACAGGGTGAAGTCATTACACCATTTAGCTTGCACCAGCCCGAACATATGCACGGATGCCCCCTCGTGTAACCGCGCAGCGCTGCTCTTTTTGCAGAAGGGTTAGCTGCTCTCATCCACCAATCGCCTTCAATCTTGGTATGTTTCAGTGGGATGTCAGAGAGGGAATCTATCTTTTTGGTGTAACTCTGACCGGACCTTTGACCCGAGAGGCTGACAGAGGGCGAACCTCCCGGCAGCTGTCACATCTTATTACTACCTACGGCGCTCAGAGCCAACTACACAACTACAACAACACACTGCTAAACGGCTCAACTTATGTGTGTGTGTGTGTGTGTGTGTGTGTGTGTGTGTGTGTGTGTGTGCGTGCGTGCGTGTTCTTTAAGACAAGGCAGAGTTATCAATGTGACTCTAACAAATTGGGCTGGAGCAGCACAAACATGATCATAACACAAGATCAGAAGGCCAGTTTATTTTTATTATCTCAGTTTTTCTTCGCAAAATATTACGTAAACCTCACTGGAACCCTGGAACCCTCAAATCTGTTTTATCTCTACGGGTCCTGACCTCAATGCATCTCTCCTTTATCTAAAATTCACATTATTCGTGTAGCCTCTGAAATGGCCACGTCTGGGTTTGTGCTGATAAGCATACATTTTTGTGGAGCAGAATCTGTATTAGATAGACACAACTTTCTCAGAGTGAAAAAAAAAAACACAAACTTTGGTGAATGTGCAGACATTTTGGGAAATGTACTATGTTTGCTCTCTTTCCTTGCTTTTGTCTAGACAGATCAACATTATCAGCCGCGAGCATCTTGGGCAGATCAGATATCTGTCTGGTTTCATAAAAGTCAAGTTTAGATTCAAACAAGAAATGAGACAGACTGGTATTCACTTGAGAAATACAATCCACAGTGATTACGAAACGATTCAACTCTCACTATAAATAGCCTTCCACCAGCTCCACATTTTACACAGATTTGTATGTGATATCTCGTTCTCTAATCACAGGACACGCAGGGAAAGACACTGATATTGATATTCTCATTGGATTCCTGTTTTCTTTTTCATTTTTTTTTTTTTTTTTTTTAATCAGACCATTTTTTTAATTAAAATATTGGTTTTATGTGTAATTTATGACATTTACTGTCTCGGTAAATGTGTTCCTGTAAGAAATTAGACCCAAGCTGTTTCTGTATCACTAGTGTGGGTAGAACTTTGTCAGAAGTAGATTTCACCATTTACTTCCTTTTTTTTTTTTTTTTACTTCCTTGTCAAGTAGTCTTAATCAATGTTTTTTTTTTTTAAGTCCTTTAACACAGAGTTTGCAGACACAGAGTCGAATCTAACATTTACTGTCTGGGCCACAACAGTGGGGTCACCGCGGTCAATGACTTCCTGTAGCGGTTACAAATTAAAAGTCTTTTGTTCAAACTAAAAGTCATCTAACGTTTCATACAGCCACATACTACGTTTTGGCCTCGTCTTGTATTCACCTGTATGTTGATGTTCATCTGATACATGATTGAAATAACGTCTGTCGGCCTCAAAATTTGGCACACATGATTTTTCATCGGCTATTTGATTCAAATCCTCGGGCCTGGTTCAAATCGCTACAGTTTATAGTTTTAATTTGAAATCTTTTAAATCAAATTTTAACTGGGAGAATTGCAACTACTGAAACTAACCTGAAGAAATTGGCTAGAGAGAAGGTCTAACACTCACTTGGTGTGTTGTTTTTTTTTAACTACATATATGAACTATAGCGCATTGTCCTTCTTTACTCTCATGTGGAGAAAAGTACTTCAAGGTAGAGCCCAGCTGTCATTAAGGAGAGCAGGAGATGAACAAAACACAGATTTCAGTAAAAGGATGGATTTTGATTGGCTTATATTTTAGTCGATACTGACCCGATAAAGCCTGCGCGAATCAGCCCTGATAAAATACCCGGGACTGTCTAAGGACATCTTCAGGTTTTTTTTTTCCCAGATGTGTTTTAGCTGACAAACTGGCACAAATGTCACGTGGATTGAATTGAATTGAATTGAATTTGACAGACCTTTTTTTTTTTTTCAGTTTATATACTGACAAAACTCGACAACTCCTGCCAGCCTCTAGGAACTGTCGTTGAATCCATCACATGATATGAAAAACACCTGGCGGTCCGGCTCTGAACTACTGCACTGTTTCTTGTTGATCTGCTCCAGGTGTAGACATGACAGTTAATGAGCAGTCCCCCCCCCCACACCTCCCGCTGCCTGTCACTGTTTGCGACAGTTAGCGCGTACGTGATTTGAAGGAATGACTGAAGGTCACACTTTTACCAAGGTGTGTGCACAGGTCGAGTTTTACAGCCAGATGCGAGGGAGCTGCAGATGAGGAGCAGAGCTCACACCATACATAATGGATTAGAGAGACTTACTCTCCGGAGAAGGCGCGCAGACCTAACACCTCCGGGCTGGGCATGTGTGTGCACGCTGCACACCAGAGACAAAGCAGAGTCCAATAGAAAAAGGGGGAGAATGAGCAAAGAAGAAGAAATAGAAAAGAAGCATAAGGGAAACAACTCTGCCGGCAAAATGGTGGAGACTTTGATCCCCGCTGTGGCGATCAGTCCGCAGAAATGATGCCAATCCAATGTGGCCAAACGCTGACCCAGCTCTGCCGTCGCGCGGCCGGGTTTTGATCGACCTCCGCTGTTGCAAACCAGTGACGATCAAAGAACCGGCAAAGCATCAGACGACACAAATGAGCCTAAGTTTCAGGTTGGCGTTTTTTTGACGGCGGTAGTGGGTGATAACTTCCACCGACACTGATGTTACTCCCGTGTTTGTGTCCTCAGATATCGACGAGTGTGCGGAGGGCCTGATTGAGTGCCACAACCACTCCCGCTGTGTCAACCTGCCCGGCTGGTACCACTGTGAATGCAGAAGTGGTTTCCATGACAATGGCTCCTACCTGCTCGATGGGAGCTCCTGCGTCGGTGAGCATACATTGAACTGAAAACATCCTCGTTGCTGCTGGAAATACCAGCTCCTCCGCCACCGCGTGTCCACTGCCTAGCAACTATAGACTTAACTCCCCTTCCACTCTCCCAATTATTCAGGAATTATCAAGTCTCTTTTTTTTTTTTTGTATATTCCTTTGGTCTTCTACATGATTGCTTGATTGTTTCATTTTATCCTATGAAAATCTTGCGCGGAAACAAAAGCCCCGACTGTGATGTAACGTACATGCGCTCTAACGCGCCCTCCGACGGGTTCACAAGGAGGCTAATCAGAGGTCTTCTCACCTTCAAAGCTCGAGTTGTAACCACGCGGTGTGAAATCCACACACAACCCGTTGATGAGATATTCATGAGGGCAGCTTCGCCGCTATTAGACGTTGGCGTCTTGTGTCGTCTCGTCGCATTAAAGAGAACCAGCAGGCTTCTGTTTCCTATTTCAAAACGTTAGTGCTAATGATGCACAGCAAATGGTAACACGGGATAGTGCAGCGAGAGACCGGCTTACCTTTTTTTTTCTATTCACACTGGGATCAACTTGTAATATTTCCACATGTTCGGAGTGTTTCACAATAATACTGCGTGTTCACAGTCTCATACAGGAGCGAAGTTTCCTAAATATAAAACTGAGAGTCTATGGCCATATTAGTGTTTCTGTGTCGCTGTACACAGGTAAGATGATCACCCTCTTAGATTAGCTTGTTAGTTAGAGTAGCTGCAAACGGATCCGTAGCGCTGACATTAGCTGAACGTCATGATTTTTCATTAACCTTCTACTATATAAGAGCAGGAGCTCAGAACATCTAAATATTCCAGACTAAATCCGAGGCTCCATTTAATTTTTTTCCAATGCACCATTTTAAAGTCCCAATGGATGCGGCAAACAGGATGGCGTGGCTGAGTGAAACACATTTGCCGTCACTTAACCTTTCAATCAAAATGCAACATCAGCAGCCTGCTTTGATTTATTTACTTGGGAGGGGGACGTATGATTTCAGCAGATTTCCCCCAGAAAGTGGTTTTACATAAACTCAATTCTCAAGGAAAGTGATATAAAATTGATGTACTTTATATGTTAGACTTAACAGCTTCGTATCGCAAAACCATCCAGAAAATTGCGAAAGGAAGGCCCCACTGTGATTTCCTATAATCTCTAAAAGTAAGACATACTCTTTGTTCTTCATCCAATTAGTGATTTAAAGCTTTTAATTCAGATCTGGCTGTGGGCCATTACAACCTCTACTGCAAATATAATTAATGTTTTCTCTTGATAAACCTGAGATGAAGTTAAGTGGATTCAGACTCAAATCTTTTTGCACAAAATCACATCTAAGAGTTGAGCCTCCAGGCAGAGGAGGAGTCAGTCGTGTAAATCCAGCACTCGTTATTTCAGTATTTATCTGAGAGGTCATACTGCTGTCAACACAAAGCTGAAGAAAAGTTCAGCGGTGGATCAGTTCTTGATGTTTTATCCAGATATTATCCAGAGGACTTGGAGTGGAATGAATATTTCCCTCTGGTATTTATGGCTGGAAGTCCCTTTTGTGTGTCCAAGTGTGCGACACAAATGTGGCAGTGAAACGCTTGTAGCTTGCTCCTGCGCGGATGCTGGCTGCTGTGGTTCAGCTTGGACACAAATCAGCGACAACGGATTTCAGTTCCAAAGAGCTCTGTTGAATAAATTATCAGGACCTCCTGCAGGATAATCCACTTCTGTGCTGTGATCTTTATGTTCAGTATATTCCACGACACTGTTTCTGCATCACATCGTAGCTCCGCTATTCTCCGCCAGAAAGTAGCATTTTTAGCAAATAACTGATTAAGCATCTGGTACTTGGAACATGCAAATGAATACAAACCCACTAATGTTTCCATCCATCACGAAGGAGAAAGCAACGAATTTCCCAGACCCAATTTTCACTTCTGTTTGATACTCAGAAGACTTTTTACTTTAGAGTAACATTTCCACCTAAAATAACTTTTAGTCCCTTTTCAAGAAATTAAAATGTTCCTTTAGCCAGCTGCATTTTCTGAAGACCCAGAAAAGTTAGACAAATTAGTCATCTGACATATTTTGTTCTTCTTTTTCTAAGTTTTAATTGCGGTTGGCCACTTGTAGGTACATTATATTACATTAACGCCACCTATACCTGAGTGTGGCACAGTGTTTGTACGCAATAAAAAATACAACCTGCACTTCGTCATCAATCTGCTGTATGATGTTTTCTGTAGTTCCAAGTTCATGGTTCCAAAGCACCGTAAACAAATTCAAACTGGTATGCAGCCACAAACTTTGCGGTTCAACATGGCCCATCCCCCAAAGTTCCTGAACTTTGGAAAGTGCTTACCGCCTGAGCAGGAACTGTTTAGGAGGGTGAAATAATCTCCTCGGATCTTAATTTAGACCGTGGTGCTTGTGGTGGAAATGCAGTCGCAGGAAATGAGTCCCTCAAAACATTCCTAGTTCCAAGGGAAAGTTCGTATAGTGGAAACGCGACTTGCGTGTTAGATTTAAAGATATTCAGCTTTGGCGACTCCTAGTGGCCGTACCACTAAAGACAATAGTCAAGTTTCACTACAAATTTACCGCAAATTTGAACAAGAATTCAAATGCATGTGTTCAATGGCTCAACGAGAAAACACCATTGAAGAACTGAGCACAATTAGATGTCTTTAATTAAAGGGTGACCTTCAAAACTTAAAATAATGAAAACAAATTGTATAACTTGATAGAAATATGGAATTTATGTTTCACGCAGTTGAGGAAGGATGCAGTCTGTTTTGTTCCATATGCTTTACAAATGTAACCTCCTGCCACTTTCCACCGTTTCCATTGCGTTTCATTGCATTTTGCCAATCTTCCCACCTCTGCCAAGTTTGTTATACTTGAAACTTGTTTCTCCTTAATTCTTACTTCTCCCATGTGCAAAATTAAAATGTGTTTAAAACAGATGGCTGGAAACCCACTGGGGTTACTTGTTTTTCCAACAAAAACTTGCCACCAGATTGATTTAAAATATTATCGCATAAATAATTGACAGGTAACTCATATTGGCAGTAATTGACTCAAAAAGTCCCCAAGTCATTTGGACATATACTAACTTGTTTGTGCTCTGTCATCAGAGGCTTTCAGGAAGCATGATAAATATGATTTACACAATGTGATTAATGAAAGCACTTACACTGACACACACTTTACTGCATGTGTATGTTTCTGTTGCAGGATGTTTTCCACCTTTTCTCCCTGCACTTTTTAAGTATTATTAAGCTGGAAGGCCAGCCGGGGAAATAAGTACAAATGACAATTTAACACAATTTGTTTCCCTTCCACAATACCCCTCTCACGAGTCAACCAAACATAAAGAAGCAGTTTTTAATAAGAAAGTCGGCTCAAAGCAGGAAGCAGCAGCACCAGCCAGTTAACCACATCATGAGCTGCATGTTGGCAAAAAAAAAGTATGTGATGTCCATGCAAGACATAGCAGAGAGGGATGAAGGGATGAAGAAAAAAATGGATAACTTAAAGTGTCTTGGTCTGTGCATGAAGATAATTGTGTAATTGCATCTGGTAAAGAGGTTAAGTCGCAAATCAAAAGCCCAAAGTGTTGCATTCACATATTATTTTCTGTAAAAACCAAAGGCTTTGGATTGAAGGAAAGAATCCAGCTTAAAGTCAAGTGTTAAATTTGGTTTTGCCACAACAGCAACTTTGGGAATTAATCAGTGTTGGTGGATGTGAGGCTGCGTGGTGATGCAGCTCCGTCGCCTCGTAGCAAGAAGGTGTTTCTGTTTGCATGTTCTCCGCTTGCCTACGTCGATTTCCTCCCGGACCTCCGGCTTCAGTCCAAACATAATGTATGCATGTTGGCTTTATCAGTGCCTCTTAATTGAGCATGGGCGTGAACGTGAGCGAGAATACTTGTCAGTGTTACTGTGTGATGGTTTGTCGACTTGTCCAGTCATAGACAGATGAGCTCCAGGAATGGATAATGGATGGATGGTGCATGTGAGACCTGTGAAAAGGGCTTTCATTTTAACAATTGTGGTTTTTCAAATGAACGAATGAGTTGTTTGTTGTAATGTTGGCGCAAATTTGTGTTTGGCACATGCATGTAGCAACTGGCTGTTGGCTTCGGCGTGGTGCTGTTCTCTAGATCCTGTTGGAAGTCATTTATATTTTTAATTGCTAGAAGATCCAATCAAGCATATGTCATGCATAGAGACAAAGTTGTCATAGTGGCATTCGAAGCCTCGTTTTTTTGATCCTCTACTGTTTGCCCCGTTAACGTTACTCCATTACGTGTTAATACAACTTCAACACTTATCCATTTAAAATTAAAAGCCCTTTATGATTTTAAAGATACATTTCTTAACAGGGCTTTTATTGTCAACATTTGCATGAACCTGTTGTGACTGAAATTTTACTCTTTAGATAAAGAATCGAGGATAACAGTTGAAAATTGCAGAGTTATATTCATGATTTTATCAAATTACAGCGATGGATGCAAACTTGCCACCAACAGTGGTTACACAACCATAGAAATGAGCCACAACTTAACCTTGTGCCACGTGTGACGCAGGTGCGCTGTGGTACTTAAACAAATAGCACTACAGTTCCGCCCACTGGTAACACAAGAATCTAGAAGAGTCTTTTATCTGAGTGCACTCTCACCGTTTGGGCATGAGAGGTGCTATTCATCAAGTGTCACACAGCCACTTCACACATGTCCACACTGTCTTTTTTTTGTTGTTGTTTCCCTCCATGTGAGGAAAATATGTCGAGATAAGCAGCGCCGTCAACGGGAGCTGCGGTTCCAATTAAACTGAGCACTGTCTCGTTCAATTCTCTAAGACATCTCGTTCTTCGTAGTTATTGGCTTTTCACACAGTCAGGGCCACATCAATTTAATCCTGGTGGTTCTTTAATATTACTTATAGAGCAGCGTTCACGAAGAAAACCCTGGTGAGTGGAAAGAATTGTGGCATTTTCATTTCCAGTTCTTTGGTAAGCTCGCCAAAAAAATTTCAACAAGATTTCAGTCAAAACACGTTTGGGTTAAAAAACACAGGGGAAAAAAAAAGAGCATAAAACAGTACACAAAAACCTTAAAAATACATAAATTGAAATAAAGAACTTTCAAAACAAACAAACTTTGATGAAAACTTTCAAAACAAATAAATTCGAGTCCTCGTTTTGTATTTCTGTCTGCAAAGTTTCCCCAGCACCCCTCATAAATCCCGTCTAGTCTCTGAAAAATGGCTTGTTCACAGAAATAAATAAAACATTATTTCAAAGTTTTATTGTCATATTCTACATTCTGGTTCCAGTCCAAAAAAATTTAAACCTGCGCTATCGTTGAGTAAAGATCCTTCAAATTGAACAGTATAAAGACTTTTTTTTAATTATTTTTATAAGCTACATTTCATTATTTTGTGTTTTGTTCTCATCCTGGCTTTTTTTTTTTTGGTGTTTTGTGCATACTGAGTTGTTTCTTTATGTGTTCCAATGCACTGATGCGATATATCAACATTGTGCCGCGGTGACATAATGCGCATTAATATTTCAGTATGACATATTGTGACAATTAGGAGTTGCAATGCGTTGTGTGCATTTGACACAACACGGTGTCGCGGTTTCTCATGTTGGACCTCATTTGTGCCGTCTTTTGTTGCGGTGCCGATGTGCTGAGCCGACTGTGCCTGCAATACATTTCCCTACATCTTGTTGTGTTGCAGTGCATACTGTTGTTGGCGAGGGGCAGAGCAGCTGCAAGCGGCAATCTTTTTTTTTTTTTTTTTTCTTCATGGCTTTGACTGAAAGCTGCATGGGGCTGCATCTCAAAAACACATTTATTGTGCCGAATGCTTCAGGGGCGACAGGTGGCTTTAATAAACAGATTGTGAATAAAGATGAGGATAATACACTGTAAACTCCCACCGTCTCCCTCAGAGACGGGGTTCGTGCATCATTTTCTCTCTCTCTCTCTCGGCGGTGTGCATGACCTTTCCATATGGGCCGCCTGGAGACACACCAAAGAAATATAATTTAAATACTGAAATACTAAGCTTTCTGATGCCGTCTAATTACCAACGTCTGTCAGAAGGATTTACTTCTTCTTTTCTTTTTTTTTTTGTTCTGTGTCGACGCGCGAGTGTCTGTTCCCGGGTGAACGTGTGTTGTCGTGTGCAGACACCGGATTAGCGCCTTCGTGTGTAACAGCACATGTAGGTGTGAGTGGATGTTCGGCTGTGCTCAACTGGTTTCTCCAAAGGGCTTTTTGCTTGTAACACTGTCTTCTTTGCAGCCCGCATGCACGAGTACGCCTCATCTGCGAGCAGCAGCTTGTGGCTGAATGTGGTGAATGTAGCATGAAGAGCATTAATCCTCCACCAGCAGAGGTACAGTATGTCTGACTGGCTGATGGGGATTTCATTTAGCGTATGCAAATAGTCCTTCGCAGGCACAATGAATTCTCGGAGGAGCCGGTTCTCCTCTCTCCCTCGCTCTCTCTGAGACTCGAAACTGCAACCAATTAGGGCGTACGCTCAGCAGTGTCACCCGGTATTGTTGTGGGTGGTGCGGCTACAGCGTCGGCCGAGCATCGTGTCCACCCAGAGGACGTCTGCCCGCTGGCTGCTACTTATCATTCTCTCATAAGAGAAAACAAAAATCTACGCTGCATAATGTTCAGGGACAGAAAATGCCGCCGCGCGAGTCGTGTATTTTTGTTGCTTACAACATCACAGCGATAAAACAAAGTTTCTGTTATTAGCTTGTAAGTATTGATTAGGATGAAGCGCCTTATTTTCTTTCAGCTGCGTGGCAAAGCAGTATAAACTTTACTCAGTTCCCTGAGTGTACTGTCTCCTTATCGAAGACAAACACCAGCGCCCACTACCACGCTTGTTAGAAACTGAGACTCTGCAAGAGTCTGAGAACTCCTACACCGTCTAGTCACTCTATGGACACACGATATACAGTTCAGTAAGGCTTATTCCAAGCATCTTTTTATATATATATATATATATATATATATATGTGTGTTTTTATAAATGTCAAAAAATGTGAATAAATATTTCTTATTTCTGAAATACGACCTGAAAGTTCAGGCTCATGTAATTTTACACCAACAGCACCCACTGAATGCAATGAACCACAGACTGTAGATGAAAGCGGTCGAAGCTTCCGGATCTAAAAAAATGGTTCCGATGCAGAAGTCCCTTAAGCCGCGATACCACCGAGTGCCACTAGAGGTTGTCTCCAAAAGGCCTCCGGCTCCACGGACACCCATTCAAATAGTCTCACGAAATACGAGGGCAATACATTTTCTTACGCGTTCTTTTGGTTTCGTTAGCTAAAGTCGCTCCTTACTGGTTTTCTGGCGGCCCATCTGAAAATAATCCCAAAGGGTGACGTCACTGCCGGCTGCCGTTTGCAGTGGACGGGGCAGACGCAGTCGAAGTCCAGTCGGGGGGGGGGATGTGATGATCTGGAGAATCACATTTGAATGCGTGATCAAATTTGCTACTTTTCTCAAACAAAACGATCGCAGCGCGTCTGACGCTGTGCATGAAGGCGTGTTTCACCACCACTGATGACTGGGTTTCAGAAAACACCCAAGTGCACTTGAAAATGATAAAGTGCAGTTCAGACGTAAGAAAGCTGAGACAATCATGTCATGCTCAGTCTGACATTTACTGGGTTGACTTTTGAGTGCCCGAGGGAAACGTTGATAAGACGTCGATGTACGGGCATAAGCGGGGGGGGGGGGGGAAACCGAGGTGTGGAAATCCAACTTCTTAAACATCTTAAAGCAGATGGTATTTTTTTTTTTTGGGGGCCGTGCTGCTGCTCACAGTGGGAAAGCAACGCTAATAACTAACAAATCCACCAATTCCATATTTGGATTATTCCAGGGTTTCTTCTTCTTCTTCGGGTCTTTACTCATGCAGCACCAGTGGCGTGCTGACAGTGTCGTGTGGGTGTGATCGATGTCTGTAGGCAGCAGCTGCTGGCGGGGGAGAGCAAGAGCGCCTGTCGAAGGGACTTTGGTCCATTTCTCTCTGAACAGCTCACATTTAGTGAGGATAAAGAGAGTTAAATGCCATGGCCTCATAAAAGGTAGGGACGGACATTTGGCTCCCTGTTCTCTGCGCCGCGTTGATAAAGGAAAAGTAGATGAAAATGCCATCGACCCTCTCTGTTCATGTCAGTTATTTTGGTCTGGAGGGGGGTTGGGTGTGTGTGTGGGGGGGGGGGGCGGTGGGGAGCTGAGTAGATCTTTTGATGATTCAGCTGAATCCACAAAGAAGAATGCAAACAGACGGATTGAGACTATGAGACCAGTATTTATGTATGCAAACTATAATCAGTAGATACTGGAATGATGTTTTAAATACGACCTCATTTCCTTCAAATCATAATTCAGAATTTTGTGCATGTTTTGTTATAATTCATTCAATCTGCTATCTTTTAAAATATGCGTAAGGGATAACAAAGACCACACAACGCTTTCGATTTGGGGCTGAAACCCGAAATATATAGAAAATCCACACATCTTATGTTTCCTTTTCTTTTAAGAGACCGTGCGTCCACATATGAGCGCATCACATTTTGGGGTTTTCTGCACCTTATACTTCATTCTGCTTCACTTAGATGTCTTGAACTCATTAGTGGACAGCTTTTTCCTCTGTGCCATGAAGCGGTAGTAAAAGCACAATACACGTGACAATCTCTGGCAAAATGTTCCAGGGCCAAGATAAAAGTGGAAAGGGTACAACAACATTTTGGTTGAAACTTGTTTTTTCCATGCTTGATAACTTTTGTAGTCTGATATGGACTGCAAATTTGACAAACTAACAAGCTGGGAAGCTGCTAATTAGAAAGCTCTTGTTTCGTCGATGAGTGCAGTACATTGGGACTTTATTTAGCCCAGTCGTTCATGTAACGTGAAGGTGTTAAAGTAGGTGACGTGACTTGAGAAGATGGAGGAAGAAACCAGGAGTTTGCGAGAGAATAAACGGTTCTGCATGTTGCACAAATTAGATTGCGTCCACTAAATTAAATTTTATATTATTATATGACACATTGTCAGGGCAGGTTTCTCTGTCAGGAGCTGAAAGACTGCAGTATGGAGCGAAAAAAAAATTAAAAAGAGTTCATCAAATCATAAGGCTTTTATACGTGTTGCTACTTTGTTTTTGCACGGCCCTGCAGCCACGTTCAAGCATTGAAATAAACTGTTTTATACTTTGTTACACGTTCGTTACTTGATTGTTATTACGGCAAAATAAACCAGTTCTCCCAATAAGATCATATCATTTTTGTTCAAAAACTTCTTCCTGTTCAAAAACAATGCTTAGTTTTTATAGTTATGTGCTCCCACTAATCCCAAATAACTCGTAAGAATCAAAAATGCATACCAAATTAAAGGCCAGGTCTTGGGAGGTTAACGCTACGTTATGAAGCAGCATGTAAGTGATAATAGACGTAAAGCTCCACTATTAGTTTGCGGGAATTGGTTCAGTAAATTAAAGAAGAACGATGTAATAACTGAGGGCTTTTAATTTGAAGGACTGATTGAATAACTTGAGGGCTAAAATGTATATTTGTGAAGGTGATGAATTATTGCAAAAGTTACACATGATGCCTGGAGGTTCCAGAGTACTGAGAGGAGATAGTAAAATAAATTAAAAAAAAGGTGCACGTACACTGTATCTACTTCAAAGTTATTAAAGGTAAATATTTCCTTGTATAGAAAGGGGTGCATCATGTGCGTTTGATGTCTCCGACGCTGCCGCCTGAAAGAATGCTGGCACGTTTCCCCGGATGACATCGCCAGTAAACATAATCCGTTAATTATGATTTATCAAAACTGTATTCGTACTGAGAGAAACACGTCTTTCTACAAAGAGGTTTCTGGCTCCAAGAAAGTTCTCAAATGTTGCAAAACAACGAATTGCCTTTGTTATGTCGCTTAAAAACAATCGGAGAGCCAAATGTACCCCGTTCTTTTATGTATTTACAAATAAATGGGACTGATCTTATGCTAAGCTAGAAAAAAAAAAAAAAATGAACGATCAAAACTTGTAGAAGACCTTGCATGAATATAAACGTACCCGATGCCGTCTGCTTCCACTTCTCATCGTTCTCTATGTTCTCGCCTCACACACACACACACACACACACACACACAATGCCACCAAAACATAATTTTCCCGACACTGACATTAATTTACCGTGACTTTCTCTTTGCCTTCCAGACGTGGATGAGTGCAGTTTGCAGACACACACCTGCTGGAATGACAGTGTGTGTGTGAACCTCCCGGGAGGATACGACTGCGTGTGCACATCTGGTCCGGGCTGCAGCGGCGACTGCCCGCAGGAGGAGGCAATCAGACGCAACGGAGAGGACTGGAAACCCAGCTTCGACCGCTGCGCTATCTGCTCCTGCAAGGTAGAGAAGATGAACACGTGCACATACTTTTACTATTATAAGTGAAACTGTTGTTCACAACCTAGCGGAGGATCTTCAAATTAAAGGGTTTTTACAACAGTTATGATCGAAAACTATCTTTTGCAACTTCCTGGAACCGGGGCTGTTAAATATGGAGTTCTGGTGAAAAAAACAAATGGTATTTACTGAGAAACGAAAAACATATTAAGAACAAACTTTTAATTTCTAGCTTTCAAATTTACCTAGTGCCAGTTTTAATTGTCAACAGATATATTTTGGGGGGGAGTGTCAGAAAAGACAGAAAGGAATAACAGAACCAACCGATGCTGGAGACGATATGCAAGATATTTATCAAAACATTGACAGTCCCTGATTTTGTACAGGGACTGTACAAAACAACTAATTCAAGTTTACTTAATTTTAACTCAGTGGATTACATCCGTAGACTGTATGTCAAAGTGAACGAAGCCTCTGGCTCTGAAAAAATGAGGTCAATGCCGAAGTGCTGTAAGGTGTAATACCATCGGGTGCCACTAGAGGTCGGCTCCATAGACTCCCATTCAACTATTCTCATAAAATTCTAAGTCAACAAACATTTTCCACAAGTTATTTCAGTTTTGTTAGCTAAAGTTACTCCATTTTATTAGTTTTCTGGCGGTCCATCTAAAAATAATCCCGTCATTAACGATAAGATAAGCATCAAAAAGCTAATTTTTTTTTTCAGGGGCGTGTCTGTTTGATTGACAGGCCTGTGGTGCAGTCAGGTTACGGCTATCAGTGGGCGGGACGTCGTATCGCCGGGTTTCCAATCAAATCGAGTCAGATCCACCGCTCGCTCCTCCCCCACAGCTCGTCCAAATATGGTCACGTCCTGCTCCAAACCTCTCCGAACCAGCAAAGATGGCGCCGGCCAAAATCCGAACTCGAGGCTTCGTAACGGCCGTTCACGAATCGACGGGTGACGTCGCTGCTGGTTGCCGCCTGATTACATTTGTTTAATCCGGGATACCTCTGAGCAGCGGGGATCCGTCATGTTTTCCTCCCCACTCAGTGTAACAACACATGCGTGAAAACACAAAATGTGAGAGAGGTGGGATGAGTTTCATAAATAAACAATGAAGAGAAGAGAGCCTGAACACGGAGCACTCTGGGATCATTTCTATATTTTCATCCGACTTCTACTCTCGCTGTAATTTCAGCAAATGGATTCTCCTCTTTAAAGAATAATGTCCTTTTTTTTTTTTTCGATCTACAGCTTTGTAGTTTGTTCCTCTCCGTGCTTTCGGTCAGTGGCTGCCGCTGCTTTGCACTGTTTTCCCGGCGTCTCTGAGGTCGGCGGTGGCAAGGAGAAAGAGAGGGGAGGTCGGAAGCCAGCCTCATGAATACGCATCGTCTCCGTTCGTGCATTCAGAGTTCACGTTAGTTCAACGACTAAAGCTTGCCGCCGTGACACGCGACAGCAAAGGAATTGATACGGGAGGTTTGGGGGGGGTCAGGGAATTGATACACTTCCTCACTCGCAGGGAAAGGACAGGTCAATGAAGAGAAATGTGTTTTAAAGCGCGATCAGACGGGTCGTGAACAAACAAAAACGTTTAGCTCGATCAGCTAAACCGCGATTATTTAGCCGTCATCTGTTTGCAACGGTTCTAAAAAAAAATGCGAAATGTCTGCGATCACTGCGACCTCGGGAACAAACGTCTCGCCGCTCCCATCTGTTTATCATTAGCCTGCGTTACACTCTGTCAAATATTTGTGCAGCTTGATGACTTCCTTTGTGCTCGGGGGGGGGGGGGTCAGAATGAGGTGATGCGCCGAGGCTGCAGGGGGGAAGTGAGATATTGATCAGATTTGTCTTTGGGAAGGAAAGGCTCAGTGAGCGAGATTAATATGAATTCAGAAAGACGGAGGGTTGTTTGGAATAAAATGACGGGCGAGAGCGGTCGTTCCAGCGACGCCTCATCAGCGCGCTTAAAATCCAGATTTACGTTTGACTTCCGTCTTGTTAAAATACAACAGGTGAACTAAGGCGAACGGGACCCTTTAAATCAAGACATCCCCTGCATAGCGAAAAGAAATGTGCAGCTTGCGTTCCATGTTTTACTGCTTAAGTGACATAAACAAGAAAAACTACCTTTGCTACTGGTTTAAAACATGAAATGCAGCATTAAATATTCATTCAATTGCCACTTAATGTAGGCGTGGGAGCTGTTCTGGTAAAAAAAAAAAAAAAAGAGATAGAGGATAATGGAGCTGGGGATCGGCGTTCAGGACGACTTCGGGATCGACGCTTCTGCCGGTTTCCGTTCTGGCTGTCGAACCGGGGGCTGAGCGAGACGTGCGGGATAATCGCTGCGCGAAAAGAGACAGTTGATGTTGACGTCGGCGGACGAACGCTGAAAGCCGCCGGCCTCGGTGCTTTACCACGAAGCGGGATTCGCGGTTATCCCGCTGACTCCGGGTGCACCTCTGGGTTTTCTGTACCAACGTAGCTGGTTCGCTTCCTCACCGGGACACATCGCCCGTGGCGGCTCGTGCCGCAGAGATAACCTTCTCCGGGGCAGGTTATGTCCGAGATACGGGATCAAAACGAACAAAAGCGCCGCATTACTGACCAATCAATTCTCTCGGTAAAAAGGTCGTCACCGATCGTAGAGGATCCCGTGGAGCTTTGTGTGCTGACAGCTAAGACGGTCCTCTGCGGAGGGTTCGCGTGCCGGCAAACCTCTGTCGGCTTTCCCCCGGCAATTTTTATATTAGATATGGATCACACTTCTGTGTTCTTTGCTGATATCATCCTACAACAGAGACTTGCTGAAGCACTAAAGCCTCGTACTTGTTGTACATATAAGATATGACAGTAAGGCAACTTATCGATTGGAATTATGTTTTGTGTTTATTTGCTCCCCGGTCCGTTTGACACCGTTTGACTGCGGGTGAAAGAAAAAAAAACTAAAACTGTCAAACACTTCATGGGAATAAATGAATTCTTAGATGTAGAATACACCTCCTCTTCCATGTGAACGTGCTCAGAGCTTGATCGGGAAACCCTGGGTTGACGTAGCGAGTTAATAACCAGTGACGACTTCCCGCCATCTCGTATGTCAGGGTTTGTTAAGCCAGATAACGGAAAAGATATCCCGGGTATGTTGAACCTGCTGCGTAGTACGGGCCTCTGGTCAGCCCCCAAAAAATGGCTGTAGTGTGCGAACAGAAAGAGAAAGAAAATATCCTGATGTCTGAAATTTGTAAATGAGAAGTCTGTCAGGGTAACTGAAAAAGACGGAGGTGTTAAGGATGGCGGCAGCGGGCAGAGAAAGAAAAAAGTTTGTAGCATATAAAATAAAAGTGAGACACTTGAGAGCTTTGCTCTTTTCTTTATTGAGGTTTCACCGAAGTTTGACGTAATGGAAGTTAAAAGTAGAAAAATAGATAACCAGATTTTTTTTTTAATTCGATGAAAGTTTCTAAAAGCCTCCTTAATCGAATACCCTGGAGATGAATTCCTCCGCTGAAACAATTCATACCTGACACTTGATTAAAAAAATGTCACCCGCAGTCGACAAATTCGTCATAAAGTCGCTGTCATCAAAGTTCTCGTAAAGCAGTTGTTGTGGTTAGCACAACTCTGCGCAGCATTGGCATGCAGGCCCGGTCTTACTCCCGGCCTTAAAACGAGCAGTCTGCCTTCGTATATCCTGCCAGCGAGGTAAAATTGGCAGTAATTTCCCCAGCAAGTCCAGGGCCGTAACTGTAAAGACCAAGGCCATCAGTACTGGCACCCCGGGACTCGGCAGTTACTGTAGCAGGACAATATGCATCGATAAAACATTGGCTCTGTATTGCCCTTTTAATGGTATGCAGAATGATTTTATGGCCCTCATACATTTTCTAACAGCCCTTTTATGTAACATTTTTACATCTCCATTACACCGTCGTCCCGAGGCCAGACAGGGCTGGCTGTGCTAAGTAAAATGGACCATAAAGTTTTCTCCAGGTAGAGACGGAGAGCCAGGGACACGGCGGCCGGGGAGGCTCTTTGGAGCTCGGTCAGATTCCTCTTGCGTTTGACTTTGCGTTCCAGCCCGGACGCCAAACTTTCGAGCACATTCAAGCCGTCATTTACAAGCTCTAATAAATTTGCAAGTTTGTGAATTGAGGTGGAAATTTGGTACAACATATTAAAATCCTTCAATGTTATGCTGGCCTTGAAGAGTCCGCCTAAATGGCCTCAAGTCTCGAACCAGCTCTTTGTCCAGAACGATGTAGCTCGAGTGCTGACCAAACGGAGAGAACATATTTAGCCACATTTAAAGTCATTGTACTGGTTGCCTGTTAGTTTTAGAATCGTTTTTAAAATGATTGTTCCGGTTTTTAAATGGGGGCACGGTGGTGCAGCGGTTAGTTAGCACTGTCGCATCCCAGTGAGAAGGTTCATGGTTCGAGCCTTGGTCGGGGCGTGGTTCGAAGCTTGACTGGGTTCGGTTCATGTGGTTAACTGGCGATTCTAAATTGCCCGTAGGTGTGAATTCAGAGCGCGCATTTGTATTTCTGTCTGTCGTTCTGTTGGACCTGCGATAGACTGGCGACCTGTCCAGGGTCGACCACGAAGGAACCCTGAAAAGGTGGGTGTAGATAATGGATGGAAGGATGTTTTTTTTTCTAAATCGTTGCATGGCCTGGCACCAGCCTACCTCTCAGACCTTCTTCAAAGTCATGCGCTCAGATCCTCCACCGCTGGTTATTCTCAGAATCTCCATTTAGCCTTTGCTGTGGAATAGACTACCTGGAGATCTGAGGGACTCCACTTCTGTGGACATTTTAATTGAGACGTTATTGTTTTAATCTATATTTTACAATTTTATGCTTGTTTTTATTCTATTTCTTAAGTCTTATCTTGCTCTTTGGAGCACTTTGGGATGCCTTGCCTAATGAAAAGTGCTAAATAAATCTCAGTTTAGTTGAGTTGAGGTAGCTTTGAGATCTTGATCATATCCCAAAGTCTTGGCTAGACTAGAGTCTTTGAATACTGATATACTTAATTATTTGTAGATTCTTTATCATTAACCTTATCAACCAGACTGATGAAAGCTTTCAGTTTTAGAGGTTGTTGAATGCTAGTTGACCAAAAACATTCTTTATTTTTTTTTACCTGTGCAAAAAAAAACCCATAAACTAACAACACCGGTGCAAAGTAAAGCTGACAGTTTTTATCACACGTGTTCTCCGTTATAATTCAGAGCGTACAGTATTTGGATTATTCCGATTTTCAGAGGTAACTGGTTTGTCTTTCTTTGCTGTTTTTTGGATGTTTTTTGGTGTCTTCCTGTCACCTGTGGCTGCCGTCTTCGTGGCGTGCTCAAGTGCAACTTTTAATATTGCCTTTACATAATTAGTGTATTTTACACTAATCACCAGAGTTCACACCCGAGAGAATTTTCCATTCCAAATAATAACGTTATTATAAGAAGTCTGTAACTCCTCCATCTTTGTCTCGGGCCTCCCTGTGCACACATACAGCATAAGCTGGTGCCTTTGTGGCCAAATGGTGCTGCGATTGCAATTTTTGCCCGCTTGTCAAAAACAATGAGGCATCGTTTCCATCAAAGTGAAAATTTGCCTCGGGAAAGCGTACAAGCTATATTTGTTCACATCAATATTTCATCTTTATGTGCACCTTTCTTTCATTTTGATATGAATCACAGTGAGTCTGAAGCCCTTTGTTTTATTTTTGTGTTGATAAAAAAAAAAATAATAATAAAATTGGCCCTCTTTCTGGCAGGGGCCTCGAGGGGACCTACTTTACAGTCACAGTCCAATTCTGTTTGACCCCTTGACCCTCGTCTGTGCAGGACGGGCAGACGTACTGCAGGAGGAGACCCTGTGACTGCGGAGACCCGGATGAGGATCTGTTTTGCTGTCCTGGCTGCGACAACAGGCCCAGCAGCCAGTGTCTGGACCAGAGCGGACGCACGCTCCACCGCAGCGGAGCATCTTGGATGTACGGCTGCAAGCAGTGCCGCTGCATGGTCTGTACATACGAATACACACACACACGCCCAGCTATTACACGCATTCTGCCCCGGCACATTTCAAAAGCAGACGTTCGTATTGAATCTCCGAATTTGGCACACGAAAAAAAAAAAAAAAAAAACAGCTCCGTCAGACGAAACGGACGTCACACAAAGACACAGAATCTCCCTCATCAGCGTGAGGATCGGACCGAGGCTTTGTTTAAAACCCCTTCCCGATCTGCTGGTGTGTGAGGGCTGAGGTAATTACCGCCTCTCTAATTCGAGACGTGGTAACACATCAGCATGTGAGCCGTACCTGAAAACACACACACACACACACACACACCATCAGAACAACAAAAAAAAAAGCCAACACAGTAACCCTCCTGTCGCCTTTCTTCTTCTTTTTTTCTTTTTTTTTTTTGTACCTTGGCCTGCGTCTCTGCAGGAGGGGGAGGTGGACTGCTGGCCTCTCGTTTGCCCTGTGTTGATGTGCGAGTACTCGGCGGTGGCGGAGGGCGAGTGTTGCCCGCGCTGCGTCACGGACCCCTGCCTGGCTGACAACCTGTCGTATGACATTCGGCAGACGTGCAAGGACCCCGCAGGCGTCGCCCGCCTCAGTGGAGACACATGGCATATGCCCAAATCACCCTGCGCCACCTGCAAGTGCAAGGTGGGTAAATGCAACAACAACCACAACAGTAGTCCATTTCACAAAACCAAATCCACAACAAATGGACAGAAATGCTGGTTTTTTTTCATTATTATTATTATTTTTTTTTTCTTTCTTATTGCCGTTGTATTTCAACGTGGCATGTTTCTTATTACCTCTCGAAAACACCCTTTTGAATCTTCAAGTTGGGGTTTGGGATATTGGCCCACGTCACCTTTAGCAGAGGAATTATTTTCTGAGATAGTCCAAATGAAAAGTGTGACACTGTGACAGCTGTTGACAACCCAGAGTAACTTCTTCGGAAACACATTACCGTCCAGTTTCTAAATTTTGCTGAGAGGCAAACATTCAAAATTCGATCCAGCTGTCCGCCCGCCCCCCTACAGCAGATAACGGTGAAACTTGAGTGGAGAGACACTACTTTAATGTTAACATCCCAAGCTCCCTCTTTATATTAAGTCTTGGTGGGTAAAGGCGAGTCAGACTCCCCACGGAGTCGTTACATCCGGCATGTACGAGAGGCAATCACGTAGTTCTGAGACTTCGCCCGTTTCTCGCGAATGGAGTGCAGCAGCCGGGACGCTATACCCTTCACGAGGACGTATTCCAAGTTTCATCGCTTGATCGTCATCGGCTCCTGAGTTACACGTTTTTTTTTTTTTTTTTTTACTGCAGCGATTTTACCACGCACCTGAAACTTGAGCGGAGAGAGCGCGCGTCAAGCTTTGTGTCAAATATTTGGGGAACTCGCAGAAATCACCGGGAGTCAAAACCGGCGGGTGGAGACGGTGGGGAGCGATGACTGCGGGCGACAAACCGTGTGGGAGAACCCGAGTGCCATCGTGAGGTTGTCGGAGTTTTTTTGTTTTTGTTGTTGTTTTCTCCGTCCCTTAAACATCTCAGAAAAATCACAGTCGAACTCCGCGCTGACGGTCCGACGCTGAGGGGGAAGGACAGCTCGGGCGCACGGAGCTGCCCGGTAAGCCCTCCCGACCCGAGACGCCTTCTTCTGTCTCGGGACGGTGACGTTCGTCTCCCCTCGAAAGCCGCTGCGCGCGCGTCGCGGCGGTGCGCTCCGTTTACGCGCAACAAAAGCCGTCTCGTAACCTTTTTGTTGCCCTCTCGTACAGTGCGTAATAACATACAAAATATCTAATGCTCTCTATCTCTTCTTCCCTGTCTTGTCATGCTGCGCCGTCCAGAACGGGAACGTCTGCTGCTCAGTGGATCTCGACTGTCTTCAGAACAACTAAGGCTCTCCTGCCCTCCTCCTCCTCTTCCTCCTCCTCCTCCTCCTCCTCCTCCTCCTCCCGTACTCCTCTCCTGCTTTCACTACTGGACTGCCACGCCCCCCCCCCCCCCACCCGCCTCCTTCCCCGCCCCCACCGTCCTCCATCTGACGACTCTTCCCCTTGGGACTCATTACAGACTCTCGCACACACGCGTGCATGCCGGTGTGTGCACCGAAAATACAAACGCGCACTGGGCGGACTGGGGCGTTGAGGCTGAGCTTTTAACGCCGTAACTCTGTCGACAAACTGAGCGTGTGCGTGTGCGTGTGCGTGCGCGTGTGCGTGCGCGCGTGGCTCAGGAGGAGACTGAGGCCATCGTCGCTCTCACCACGGTCACTGTGTTGTGTACGTGTCTTCGTATTTGATTCCATTTCACCGAATGTCTTGAGGAAACGTGTTTCGCGTCTTGAACCTCCGAGCGGGGAAGAACATGTGGACGGATGCTGAGGCTACTCCATCTCGTCCCTTTTGCCTAGACGTAGGTCCGCTGTTGCGATACAGAAATCTAGTCCGCGGGAAAGAAGAATTCAAGAGCGAAGGCGTCTCAGTCGATGAACTTTTTTTGAAGTAGTTTTCACGCGTTTGCAGGTTTATAGTTCTGTGGCGAAACATGCGAAGGTACAAAAGAAATGAACGGTGCAGAACTCACCCTGCACCCCGATTCAGAAACCGCACCCTGCGACGCCCGCGTTTCCAGACGCCCTGTGAACATTTCGGCCTGTCCCACTTTAAAGGATTCTCCACACGCGGCGATGAAATGCGGTCTCCTCGGAACAGGTGTGTATTACTGCCTTTAGACGCAGTCTTAGTACAAAGTAGTTCACTGCGAGCGTACTCCTGCCTTCAGTCTTCAGGTCCGTGAAATGACAAACCTTAAACAAATCGCATCCTTTCGCAGGATCGAAGGCGCCGAACGGGGGGGCCGGGGACGTAACTAGTGTCTGTCCTTTTGACCCATTAACGCTTTCCAACGCTCTCCTCTCTGATGAGGACGACTGCCAAGGTGCTGACGTACGACAAACGGTTTTTAATGTCGGTAAGCGCGTGGAAGCGGGAACGGCACCAACATCCCTGCAGGCCACAACAAGCAGCGGCCGTAGCTGTTGATTCGACCGACAGAACTCGCGGCGGGCTGTGCTTCTCCACCCCCACCCCCCCCCCCCACCTCCACCCCCTTCCCCCGCACCATATGGCACCCACAGTGGCAGAGACCGGGGGGGGGGGGGGGGGGAATTATGAAAAAAAAAAAAAAAAAAGAGAGAGAGAAAGAAAGCCGGACGGAGCGGGGGATAATTAAAGCCATGTCACGCACGCCTGGATTTGAGTATGCCAGGAGGTCACCGAGTGTTGAATCTGTTTACAGACAGCCGGGCTTATTAAGGCATGAGAGTCTGCTGGGTTTTTGTTTTTTTTTGTTGGGTTTTTTTTTGCTGCTGCAGTTCACACGTTCACAGCTCCGACGCTGCCCTGCTCTCCTGCCCTGTTCTCTCCTCCGACACCCCTCTCCATTATCCTCAAGCTTGTCTCGAGACCGCTAATGTTTCCCCTCAAGTGTCATTGTTGTCGTCCCGTGTGTCATTTTTGATTTCCCCCGCCTCCCCCCCCCCCCCCCCCCCCCGCCCCGAAACACCCCACAAGAAACCAGAAGGAATTTCTCACACCGTCTCAAAAGTTTGTGAAATGAGAACCGCCGCTGGCAAGCGAACTACGTGTTGTGTCATGAGACGATTGCCTGATGACATCAGAAACATGCCATGTTGTGAAAAAGTTATTTAGTCAACTTTTATACTGCAACGTTTTAGGCAATTAGAATAATTATAATAGTGATAATAACTGATCTTTTCAAAGCTGCTTCCAATAGTCGAGATCCTCTCGCACGCTTACCCCCCCTTTTTTTTTTTTTTTTTTTGTATCGTGTCTGCAGACAGTCGGCGCAGCTGCAGATAGCAGGACTCATTTTTCTACTTCAGAAGACTCTATTTGCTGCCTCAGAATGAGAAACAGCTTCCAGAGATTGAGATAATCCTCCACAGTGAAAATGAATCTTTCATTTGCTTTAGTCAAAGTTCCTTTCTATATGTGAAGAGAGGTAAATCAGTTGGGGCCCAAAAAGATATCTGTATTCCCCGAGGCCAGGGTTGACACTCTCTCCGACGCTTTTGAGACGTGATGAACAGAATCCAATGAGACCAGAGCAGATATCTCAGGGCAGGAAACACGCGTCTACAGAAATATTTCTGTATGTGTTCAATTTTGTCCCCTTCATTTGCGTAAAAAAAAAAAAAAAGTCAACTTCAATACCGTTTTTTTGAACGATACATTTTTTTTTGTATATCAATTTCACAAAATAGATTTTAACAAAAAGAAAATAATATCACGGTACAATTATTTCGTTTTTATGCATTTTAGAGGAGTAGATCTCTAAATGGCTCACATGCAAGTCACCGCTGGACGCTGCAATTTACCAATGTTCCCTAAACGTCTCACGTGCTATGGAGCTGGCCACCTGCCCACAGGAGTCTTAAAGTTACTGCAGCACGTGCAAAACTTAAGACAGATCTGTGGCCAAAAAAATTGTTTGCAAAGAGTGAAATAAGTCGTTCTAAGACAATAATAACTCAGTCAAGTTGAAACTTGAGTGATTTTATTGAGGCGGGCCACTCAAGTAGAGGCTACGTACGATGAATGCTCATGAAATATACTCCTGCGTGAACACGTGCTCGTGGAGATGTGGCCCGGGCATCGATATTTGCTGTGGCGAGGAATTTTTTTTTGATATTAGATTTACGCAGCGCT
This sequence comes from Brachyistius frenatus, assembly GCF_029030835.1. Classification (NCBI taxonomy): domain Eukaryota; kingdom Metazoa; phylum Chordata; class Actinopteri; family Embiotocidae; genus Brachyistius; species Brachyistius frenatus. The sequence goes on from NW_027210655.1 coordinate 1,269,843, forward strand.
TAACCGCACAACATAACAACTGTCGGTAAAATAACTTTGGTGCATTTTTAATTGAAATTGTGACCAGATTTTATCGCCTTTAGAGTCTTCGAAAGTAAACATCACTGCCGCCCGTAAATCTTCCCAAATTGTGGTCATGTTTCCGATCCCATAAGAAACGTGTCTCTCGACGTCGTCGCGCGCGGAGCGCATTGTTTGGATCGCGAAACAGTGGCGCTCGTTTCACAAACGTTCGGCCTCCGGGAGCGAGGTGAGCCGCCGCCGCCGCCGCTGTCGGTTTGTCAGCCGCGACGTCCTCGTGTCGTCCTCGTTCGCCACCGCATCCCTCCCCCCCCCCCTCCCGTGTCTCGCCCGCGCGACTCTCCCGTGCACTCGTCTCCATTGTCACAACGCCTCTTGTGAAACTGAAACTGTCAACTGTGCACAAAGTACACACGCAAAGGAAAACAAGTGATGTAAATGGTATCTGTACCCATCCCAGTCTAACAGCAATCGAAAGCAGACATTTGTACAAAACCTCACTGAAAACTGTTGATTGATTTGATATGAAATATGACTACTGTAAAACACTATTTGCAAGTCTGTGTGCAAATGTTTTTACATACTGACGATATGATAAAATTATACAGTTTTTTAATTATCATTGTGTTCATGAATAACGTGTTAATTTTAGTGGACTACTTTTCTTTTTGTGGGATAGGTTCTGTTTTTGCTGTAAATACTGTGTAAAGGCACGGGTATTGTAAAGAGAGTAAGACTATGTGAATAATTCTCACTACCACAGCTTCTTAGGATCTGAGCGTTGTAAGCTGAATGAGAGAGAAGCAACATTTCTATTGTTTTTACTATTTCTTTATTTTTCTATTCTTGCCTTAACCCTTTTAGTATTTGTCATAGTTCAATGTCTTTTCACTACTTTAGGACAACGTTATGGATTTGACTAGCCTCTGTGTGTATGTGTGTGTGTGTATATACAGATCTCTGATCAGTGTCCCTCACTAAAAGCTGAAAGTCAACAGAAACACACTATGGAAGTCAAAATGAGCGTAGACGAGCGTCTGTTCCAGCAGACAAGGACCTCACTGCATCAACAAGCCTTTTTTTCTTTCCCTCCCCCCCCTCTCCAACATGTTGATATACGTTGTATGATTTGAACTGAAAAAAAACAACAACAAAAAAACTGAACTAGACAAAATAGAACTATGTACACATGTAAAGAAACTCAAATATTGAAGTGGAAAATGTTCTTGATTCAAAACAAAAGCCAGGCGTTGTATTTCTCCTTTAGTGTCTGTCTTTTTTTTTCTTTCAAAAAAAAAAAAAATGCAGTTTCCGAAGATCTTGGCGGAGGGGATCCCCAGGTCTGTTCATTGTTACTTCTCCAGATCAGAGTGGCCAACCTAACTGTACTCAAAGGGTTAAGTGTCATTTGAAGACTGTGTCGTGATAAGAGTTTGCTGTAAAAAAAAAAAAAAAAAAAAAATCTTCAGTTAATAAATATTTTAGTTGTTTACTTTATTATTTGTGAGTATTTTTGGCTTTAAAATGCGATGATGACAGTGATGGCGGTTTAACCTGCAGATTCATGCTTCCGGAGTAAACGCCAAAAGACTTTGGCACGATTACAACAAATGGCCGAACGGCTCGCCAACGTGTCGTCCGCTGGCAGCTTAAATGAAAGCAAAACACTTCAAAAAAGTGAAAAGCCAGTACTGGAAAAAGCCTTTCATGTTTCTACTTTTATCGGTACTGCTGTTTTCTATTTCCTCCAGGAAATGTATGAAAGGCTGCGTGGCAGTAAAGATAAGTACATCCTTTTGATGCTTTAATGGGGTGCTGCAAGTGCCTCTAACTGGAGCAGGTACAGCAGCGCTTTTGATGCTACGCTGGGAGGAACGTGAACGCTTGATGTTTCACGTTTCTCTGCAGCACCGCAATCCACAAAAAAAAAAAATACACACTTAGAGCACCTGAAATTATACAAAATACACAAAATTCCCTGGAGTGCAGGTATTCCCAAAATAGCACCAACTTTTCTCGACGGTTTTCTGACACCGTTCGATAACTCAGCCAATATGAATGTTGATGATTGAAATACTGAAATCCCTCTTTTAAAACCCCACTATGGACATATAAGGTTAGCAACATGGCTGTTGCTATGTTACGATATGTTTTGCACTCAAATCTTGCAACAAAAAAAAAAAAAAAAAATACGAGCAGTTCAAAACACATGCAAATCCTTTGGGCACTATGCTGCAATACGTAGGCAGTCCAAGAGACGATCAACTATCAGTATTTAAACCATGACCACTGACAATTCAGTGTGGATACACTTTTAGTATGACCTACTGAATTCAGAAAGTGTTCAGACCAGTTCACGTCTTGCTGACTTTGCATCAAACTCGATTTTAGATGGATCAATTTGCCAGTTTCCCATCAGTTCGGACGTCATCATGACAAAGTGAAAAACACGATTAAAATAGTTATTATGGCGCAAAGACCATTTCTAAAGCTTTCAGTGTTCCCAGTAGCACAGTGGCCAAAATGATGGGGAAATCGAATTGGGAACCACCTGGATTCTTCCTAGAGTTGGTCGTTCAGGAGGAAGGTCTGCGAGCTGGCCAAGGACCAGTAGGACAACCGGTTGGACAATCAAGCTGGATTCTCAGCTGGACTCCATCAATCAGGTCTTTAGGGTAGAGGGGCCAGACGGCAGCTGAGTTCACCAAATGAGACAAAGGAGACTCTGTGAGCATTTGGAAAAATGATTTTGTGGCCCTGATGGGGCTAAAATTGAACTCTGTAGGCAGAGCTCCAAGTATTATGTCTGTTGAACACCAAGCACTGCCTGTCACCTGCTGAATATCCTCCCAAAAGTGAAGCATTGTGGGGGAAGTAACATGCTCATGGGGGTGCGACAGGGACAGGAAAACTGGTCAGGACCAATGCAGCCAAATGCAGGTGAGTCACTGAAGAAAACCGACTCCATTGCGCTCGGTTCACTCGTTAATACAAAAACGACTATATTTTCGCTTTGCCGTTATGGGTTATTACATGCAGATCGATGGGTAAAATGGTCATTTTATCCATTTAAAAACACACACATCACCATGAAGTGCGCAAAAAAAAAAAAAGGTGAGGAGCTCTGAATCCACTACACGGACATCTTGAGAGGAAGGAAGAGAAGACCGGAGAGGAAATATAAATAAAAATAAAGAAATGTGAAGTTACAGGTAAGAGATAAGAGTAAAGGACAGCGAATGAGACAGTGAGGGCGCAACATGTCCGTGAGTGTGTGTGACAGAGGGGAGAAGGAGGCAGACGGTAGCTTTACATGAGACAGAATGTGCAATGAAAGGTTACCTCTGCTGCTCCCTGTTCCTCAGATTGACAGCAATTATTGAAATTTCTCCCTTTCTGGTTTCAAAACATGTCAGCAGTAAAAGAAAAGAAAAAAAGTGACACTCTTGCAAACCCCATCCTGTTTCGCTAGTGAGGCAAACAGCAGAAATTCTAAAGTGTTTTATGTTATTTGAATCAGGGCACAACCATCCTCCTCAATATAGTCTTTATTATAACTATTTAAAAAAGAGCACGAGGTCACGCAATTCATCAAAACAGACAATAAACAAGACCAAAAGTCCACAGTCATACCGGAGGTTCACAATGTTCCGCGAAATGGAAAGTGCATTCGTTCAGTACAGTAAAGTATTGAACAAACTGAAAGTCTGAGCTGATGCTGCACGAGGAAATGTTAAGGGATCACCAAATACATTACAATTATCCTGAGGGGACATGGATGTTTCTTCCAAATTTCAAAGAAATTCATACAATAGTCGAGACATTTCACTCCAAACTACAAACACAACTACAAATAAATCTCGTGGTGGCAGCAGAGGAAAGTCAGGGAATCGTTAAGGTCATTAGACGTCATCTTGCAAATCCCACCAGTTTCTTTTTCTCAACTTTTGCCTTCAATCTCTGGAGACCATGAATGTCATACATTTTATGGAAATCCATTCTATAGTTGCTCAGATGTCCAAGTGGTGGACCAACCGAGACACTGGTATTGCCTTTTGAGCTTAAACTATGCACGAGAACCAGCCACACATGGTTCCACAGCTCTGTCTAACGCTGTGCCGTTGATGCATTTAATCTTTTACTGACCTTAAATCTGCCTTTCAGTAGCCTAAACGCAACAGTACATGAGTCACAGGGTGCAAACCAACACCTCCACGCTGCACCTCCAACCGGCCCCGACCTCCTGTTTTTAATATTTCAAGGGGAACATTTTCCAGGCAGCAATTACAATTGCAAATTTTGTCTAAAACATGTTATTAGAAAACTACATTGTTATACAGATTATTCATTTTTGGAATAACTACAGCAACATGTAAATCAATATCGGAAAAGTGCTAAAATGTGGGGGGTGGGGGGGACTTGTGGGTTTTCACAATTCCCTGCAATAACTATAACAATGCATAATAAATGTTTCATCATCTTTTTCATTGAAAAGTGAGAAGTTAGAGTTTGATATCTTCTGCAGGTGTTTTGTCATTGATATAAACAGATGATTCTCCATAATTAATCTCAGCGCAAAAACACTGGAGTATACACACTATTATACGGGAACTATTATGCCCCGTGTGTTTCCATCTGCTTGCCACAGATCAGTGTGAATGTCTTTATCTTAGATGTGGAATTGAGTTGCCTCTGGGGGGTGGGGTGGGCTGGGGTGGGGTGGGGTGGGGTGGGGTGGGAACTCTCCAGCGAGCAGCGCCGGGGAGCGTTCAGTCAATTAACCGACTGTCAGTCAGCTGCAGAGCAAGTGCTCTGTTCTCCACGCTCTGTCTGCCACGGTGAGCGGTGGCAGCCGTGGCAGCCCCCCCCCCCCCCCGCGCTCCCTGTCCGTCCCGGCTCCCGCTCCCCTCGGCCGGTGGGGGCAGCTCCGCCCAAAGGTGCTTACCATTCATGGGCTGAAACCTCGGAGGTAACGGCAGAGGTGATGGAGCGACTCCCTCAGCAACAACTCTCATCTACTGTATGGATGCGAGGGAGGAGGGAGGCTGGGCGTGGGAGGGGGGGCACCGCTAGCAGACATATAGATATACATGAATGGACCGACTTAACGGTACACAATTGAAAATTGCTTTTTCAATCAGCTCTTATCTAACTTTAAGTCTTTAATGTCTTGTTCTCTGATAGATTCGCTGGCTTCAAACAACAGAGAAGAGATAGTGGCCTGGCATCAGTTCAGCAAATCAGAAAGTAACTTCGGCAGCACCCCCCACCACCAGTTCCTCCACCCTCTCCTACCACCAGCAGTCTAATCAATCGTATTCTCCTCTTTCTATTGACATTTCATGAAAACTCTGGGAAGCTGGATTGAAATGCAAGAGGCAAAAATATACAAGTACTCTACCTCAGGCTGAGAATTAAATGCATAAACTATCCACATGTTGCTCATGTTAATACAGCAACAAGGATTAAGCTGCTTAAATGCCTTATCGACGTCCTGACCAATCAATGTGTGTATAATTAAAGAGTGCAGCTGAGCCAGTGACAAGTCGAGCCGCACTGCCACTACTGATCTACGGTCAGATGGAGCAGTTAAGTGTTTATTTAACCCAGTGTCAGTGTGTGTGAGCACATGTGTGTGTATGTTTAATGTATTTTTACGACCTGGTGACCCTTCCTGCTCCTCTATTTTGCCATTGTGAAGTTACATTTCATTAAATTCATGCATTATTTGTATGATGCACCATATTTACAGCGAAACAAATGAAAGAAATCCATAATAACTATTGCTAATGCGAATTACCGTATTCCATGTTAAAGCAAGTGTGAAATTTGGAAACCAGGTGGAGAGACTAAAAAAAACACAACGATTGTTTTCTAATGGCAAAAGGCTGTTTAGTGTAGCTAAAGGCATTACATTTACTGGTGCTCATAGTCTGCTGCAGAAGCCTGTACCAGTAAACAAATGAATTGCCTTTTTATTCCATTACTGACAGAACTTTCTGTGAGCAAATTCAAATCTGAAGGGGCAGTGTGAGTATACCAATAGGTGGAAAAAGAATTGTGTCTTTTAAATAAGTGTGATTTTTTTTTTTTGTCACAGTGTCCCCGAAAAGGATGAATAAGGTGGAGAAATATGAGACGGAGCAGCGAGAGATCTAATAAAGATGCACAGAAAGCTGAGAAGCAGAGTGCTTGTTTACAGACTGAGGTGCGACACCCAAGTGAGGACGTCTGAGTGAGTCAAGCATCGCTGTTTATTTTCTATGTAACTTAATTTTTCCGGTAGATAAATGATTAAATGACAACAGATGGTAAGAGACAATGTCACTGTGTCATGCCATATCCAAATATATCCTGATAAAATGACTGAACTGGGGGTGGGAATAATCAGAGGCCCCACCATCCAAGATTTTACTTAAAGGCCCCATATTATAAAAAAATTCAACCTTGCTTTTTACATAGTAAAGGGGGTATGGGTGCAAAATAAACACTGTGAAATTGTCAAAACGATTAGAGAACTCATTAATGCAGACAGCTCTAAGCCAGTATCTCTGCCCTCTCAGCGAGCCGTTTGAACTTCCGAAACGTTATGACATCATATCATCACGGAAGTCCAAAACTATGGCTGTATAACTTCGGCCTCCTCACCACAAAGACCTCATTGTGGTAATACTATAGTATTTTGTCAGAAATGTCAAAAAGATATCATAATATATTATGGCGTCTAAACTTTCCAAAACGTCATACTATAGTATGTAGTCCAAAATTTTAAAATAAAAAGTCATGTTGTCGAAAATGTCCCAAAAAAAAGTCGTTCTATAGTATACCATCCAAAATGTAAAAGAAAAGTCATGCTGTATTATGTCGTCCAAATTGTCAAAAAAAAAAAAAAGTCATCCAATATATGAAAGAAAATCATACTATAGCATGTCCTCCAAAATTTCATAAAAAAGTCATACTATAGCAGACAATAAACTGAGCAAACTAACAGGTGACTTCACTGATGGTTCAAATTCTGATTGATGGAAGTAAATTGCTGGCTCCACTGGGGATTGAACCCAGGACCTTCTGCGTGTGAAGCAGACGTGATGACCTCTACACTATAGAACCTCTTTGAAAAGGCCAACACCAGAAACTGAGTAGTTAAACCAGCGGACAAACAGACAAACGATTACGAAGTCAGAAGACTGAACTTACATGAGTGCGTCTTCTTCACAGCTGCCGACAAACCTGAAAAAAAAACAGAACAGAGAACTTTTTTTTTCTGTCGTCGTACGTTACAATACGAGGGAGAATTAATTTGTTCAGTGTTCCTGTAATATGTCGTCCAAAATGTAATTTAAAAAAAAAAATTTTTATCGTAGAGTATGCCATCTAAAATGTGAACAATATGTCGTCCAAAATATGAAGGATGAATAAGGTGGAGAAATATGAGACGGAGCAGCAAAAGATCTAATAAAGATACACAAAAAGCTGAGAAGCAGAGTGCTTGTTTACAGACTGAGGTGCGACACCCAAGTGAGGACGTCTGAGTGAGTCAAGCTTTTTATCATGTTTTGGATGACATGCTATAGTAATATTTTTGTTTTCATATTTTGGATGACATTTTGTTAACATTTTGGACGAGTGTTAACACTTTTTTTTTTAAAATTTGGACAACAGGAACACTGAACGAATTAATCCTCCCTCGTATTGTAACCTGCGATGACAGAAGAAAACAACAACTTTTTTCTGTTTTTTTTTCAGGTTTGTCGGCAGCTGTGAAGAAAATACACATGTAAGTTCAGTTTTCTGACTTCTTCAATGTTTGTCTGTTTGTCCGCTAACTACTCAGTTTCTGGTGTTTCAAAGAGGTTCTATAGTGTAGCGGTCATCACATCTGCTTCACACGCAGAAGGTCCTGGGTTCAATCCCCAGTGGAACCAGAACTTTCAATCAATCAGGATTTGAACCAAAAGTATGTCACCTGTTGGTTTGCTCAGTTAATTGTCTTGGAGGACATGCAATGCATGTTGTCTAAAATGAAAAAAAGTCATACAAAATGTTAAAAAAAAGTAATACTATAGCACATTGACCAAAATTTCATAAAAATGTCATAATATAGCAGACAATTAACTGAGGAAATCAAACGGTGACCTCACTGATGACTCAAATCCTGATTGATGGAAAGTTGTGGTTCTACTGTGGATTGCAATAAAATAGCAAGTCATCTGAAATGTGATAAAAAGTCATGTCGTCCAAAATATTTAAAAAAAAAGTCATACTATACCTCCAACATTTGATAAAAAATAAAAAAAACTAGTAATATAGCAGACAATAAACTGAGCAAACCAACAGGTGGTTCAAATGTTGATTAATGGTAGTAAATTACTGATTCCACTGGGGATTGAACCCATAACCTTCTGTGTGTGAAGCAGACGTGATGACCGCTACGCTATAGAACCTCTTTGAACAGACCAAAACCAGAAACTGAGTAGTTTAACCAGCAGACAAACGATGAACAAGTCAGAAAACTGAACTTACATGTGTGTTTTCTTCACAGCTGCCGAAAAACCTGAAATAAAAACAGAACAAAGAAGTTTTGTTTTTTTCTGTCATCGCAGGTTACAATACAAGGGAGGATTAATTCGTTCAGTGTTTGTCATCCAAAATTTAAAAAAAAAATTAGTTATAGTAGAGTATGTCGTCCAAAATGTTAACAAAATGTCACACTATAGCATGTCGTCCAAAATATGAAAAAAATATTACTATGGCATGTCATCCAAAATTTCAGAATAATTCATAATATAGCAGCCAATAAACTGAGCAAACCGACAGATGACCTACTTTCGGATCAAATCCTGATTGATTGAAAGTTCTGGTTCCACTGGGGATTGAACCCAGGACCTTCTGCGTGTTAAGCAGATGTGATGACCGCTACACTATAGAACCTCTTTGAAACACCAGAAACTGAGTAGTTAGCGGACAAACAGACAAACATTGAAGAAGTCAGAAAACTGAACTTACATGTGTATTTTCTTCACAGCTGCCGAAAAACCTGAAAAAAAAAACAGAAAAAAGTTTTTGTTTTTTTCTGTCATCGCAGGTTACAATACATGGGAGGATTAATTCGTTCAGTGTTCCTGTCGTCCAAAAAAAAAAAAAAAAATTTAATTTTTTTTTTCATATTTTGGACGACATGCTATAGTGTGACATTTTGTTAACATTTTGGACGACATACTCTACTATAACTAATTTTTTTTTTAAATTTTGGATGACAAACACTGAACGAATTAATCCTCCCTTGTATTGTAACCTGTGATGACAGAAAAAAACAAAACTTCTTTGTATGTCGTCCAAAATGTTAACAAAATGTCACACTATAGTATATCGTCCAAAATATGAAAAAAATATTACTATATCATATCATCCAAAACATGATAAAAAAATGTAAAAAAAAACTGAAACTGAACTTACATGTGTGTTTTCTTCACAGCTGCCGAAAAACCTGAAATAAAAACAGAACAAAGAAGTTTTGTTTTTTTCTGTCATCACAGGTTACAATACAAGGGAGGATTAATTCGTTCAGTGTTTGTCATCCAAAATTTAAAAAAAAATTAGTTATAGTAGAGTATGTCGTCCAAAATGTTAACAAAATGTCACACTATAGCATGTCGTCCAAAATATGAAAAAAAAATATTACTATGGCATGTCATCCAAAATTTCATAATATTGTTATAATATAGCAGCTAATAAACTGAGCAAACCGACAGGTGACCTACTTTCGGTTCAAATCCTGATTGATTGAAAGTTCTGGTTCCACTGGGGATTGAACCCAGGACCTTCTGCGTGTGAAGCAGATGTGATGACCGCTACACTATAGAACCTCTTTAAACAGACCAACACCAGAAACTGAGTAGTTAAACCAGCGGACAAACAGTCAACCAATGAAGTCAGAAAACTGAACTTACATGTGTGTTTTCTTCACAGCTGCCGAAAAACCTGAAATAAAAACAGAACAAAGAAGTTTTTGTTTTTTTCTGTCATCGCAGGTTACAATACAAGGGAGGATTAATTCGTTCAGTGTTCCTGTCATCCAAATTTGTTTTATTTAAATAGTTATAGTAGAGTATGTCGTCCAAAATGTTAACAAAATGTCACACTATAGTATGTCGTCCAAAATATGAAAAAAATATTACTATATCATATCATCCAAAACATGATAAAAATGTCATAATATAGCAGCCAATACACTGAGCAAAAACAACCGGTGATATACTTTCGGTTAAAATCCTGATTGATTGAAAGTTCTGGTTCCACTGGGGATTGAACCCAGGACCTTCTGCGTGTGAAGCAGATGTGATGACCACTACACTATAGAACCTCTTTAAACAGACCAACACCAGAAACTGAGTAGTTTAACCAGCAGACAAACGATGAACAAGTCAGAAAACTGAACTTACATGTGTGTTTTCTTCACAGCTGCCGAAAAACCTGAAAAAAAACAGAACAAAACATTTTTTTTTCTGTCATCGCAGGTTAATTCGTTCAGTGTTCCTATGTCGTCCAAAATTTAAAAAAAAAAAATTGTTATAGTAGTGTGTCGTCCAAAATGTGAACAAAATGTCGTCCGAAATATTTAAAAAAAAATATTACTGTAGCATGTCGTCCAAAATATGAAACTATACTCATAAAATAGTCATCTAAAATGTGAAAAAAAAGTCATACCTTCCAAACTAGGAAAAAAGTCATACTATAGCAAATGTCGTCCAAAATTTCATAAAAATGTCGTACACAAACTCAGCAAACCAACAGGTGACCCACTGATGGTTCAAATCCTGATTGATAGAAGGAAAGTTGTGGTTCCACTGGGGATTGAACCCAGGACCTTCTGCGTGTAAAGCAGACATGATGACTATAGAACATTTTTGAACAGAGCAACAGCATGTTGTCTAAAATGTGATAAGTAAAGTCATTCTATGGCATGTGGGAAGCCAGAGTACCCAGGGAGAACATGCAAACTCCAGACAGAAAGTCCCAGTCCCAGATTTGAACCTGGAACCTCTTCACCGTGAGGCAACAATGCTGACAACTGCACTACTGTGTAACCTGTTGAAAAGACATCTTAGTCAAGACGTATGTCGTCCAAAATAACCAAAAAGAATCATGCTATAATATGTCATCAAAAATATGAAAAAATAGTCATATTGTGGCATGTCGTTCAAAATGTGAAAAAAGTCACACTATAATGTGTACTATAGCATATAGTACGAAATATGAAAAAAATCCCACTTCAGCATGTCCAAAATATGTCGTCGTTCAAAAAATGATTAAAAAAAAAAGTCATACAATAGTATGTCATCCAAAATGGCAAAAAAAATGTTATCCAAAATTTTAAAAAAGTCATACTATATTATCTTCAAAACTAAAAAAATGTCAAACTAGCGTAAAAACAGTCAAAAGAGAAAGCGTTAAAGCAATAGTTTTAGTTTGAGAAAGTCAATGTACACACTTCCTGGAGTTCTCAGGCAACCTGTGGAGATGCGAGGAAGTCATTGTCTTTATAAACCACAAAGAGTAGTCTTCATACATGCTTTCTTTACAGAGTAAACATCAATATATATTATTTTGTTACATTAGGATAGATAACCATATACACCACAATGTTGCACTGTTCCTTTAAATACTTTCGGCAATCCTCTTTAAACTAAAAATATTTTTTTTTTAAAGAAATGGAAAGATACCAAAAAAAAAAAAAAAATTGGTGGAACTGAAAGGTTGAGGGGTTTTACTGCAAAAGTTCAGTCACCTTTTGAAATATTAATCTGGGTGGTAGGAGGAGAACAGCTTGCCCTTATGATTAAGTGATCTGACATGTAGCCTGACAACAAGCCATTAAGTGCTATAGTGTGATTAATAAAATCTTAACGCTGCAATAATTTATTTATAACAGACAAACATCAAAACTAGCTGAGAGACCGTACGGCCGACACGGTTGAAGTTGAAGTTGTAGCAAAAAGTTGCCCATTTACACACCCAACACACACAGCCAGCATTTAGCATTTCTTCTGGATGTTGTTCACTTGACAAATTCAATTCCCTTGCTCATCCTTTACCTCTGCTACATCTCCCACTTTCTTTTTTTTTTTTTTGGTGGCCAACATTGTCACCAGTTTGCCAGACACCTACATGTGAAAAACACACCTGAACACCAAGTACATGGCCCTTCTCCGGGTTCTGCCATGAGGCATTCTGGGTAATGTGGGAAATGTCTATAATTGACAGAATTGCAAAACATCATCGCAGCATAACCTTTGGAATTCCTTGAACATCAGATTATTGTCTCACAAGAGCATCCAAGGAGGGCGTCTCTCTTTAAATAAGTAAATCTAAAGGCAGCACTTTTGGGGTCATTTGTTGGATTAGAACTATAATAAAGTGCCAGTAAGTGTGCCACAATTGGCCACGGAGGCGTTTTAGGACACTGTGATTGGCTAGAAACAACTTGAGAGCGGAGTAAAAACCAATTAAACCATCAACCGTCAGCCTCCCCCACGACCTTCACACACCCGTTCTGACCAGCTGCATTAATTTTCTGTCACAATTTGTAAAGTAATAACATTCATCAATTAAGGAAACAGATTTAAATTGGAGCGGGCACACAGCCCAGAAGCACAGCCTTCCACAGGTGCCAGGCCCATTTTGAAAAAAGAAAAAAAAAAAACAAGACATAAATGAATTCTTGAAAAGACCTTGTATGTCAGGGGGTGTCAGCAGATGTGTTCGTCTTTAATGTGTTGTTTATCGCTGGGTATATAGAGAATGCAGATAATAAATGGAGCAGGCATCTGGCCTTTATTAAAGAAAAGAACGGTACATTCACAATAAGCCGTTCAACAGCTCAAGGCTTCGCTATCCACTCAGTTATGAGAAAAAAAAGGAAAATCCTTCAGACTCTGTTTCATTCCCAACTTTATCTCGTGCAAAAAACCCATGCATTGAAAAAAAAAAAAAACACATCCGCCTCAAGCACGGCATGTAAACTACATGTCTGTAACTTTCTAAGAGCTGAGTTCAAAGTATTTGAGTGGAAAGCTGAAAATAATCAGCATTATGTAAATGCAGACCTAAATGGATGCCGGTCTTGATTTAAACATTCGGCTTATGTTAACCGCAGTGACACACAGATCCCTTTAATAAGCCCAAAACTGACTGCATAACACTGAATAATTACATCTTATTATACATTCCCCCAGCTCCCTCTGTCCCGCCATTTCCTGTGGTTTTTTTTTGTTATTCATTCTCCACCGCCTGTGCTGTGAAATCCTTAATCTGGGCCGAGGCGAGGAAACCGGGGCCAGACGTGGATGATCAATACACTTTCTATGATAACCTGACTGATTCTTATTAGCCGTGACGGGTTACAGCCTCCAGCGCTGACTGACTAACAATATTTGTACGTTAAGATAGAAGACCGTGACAGAATCTGAGCCTGAACCAGCCGACTGCCGACGTCTTTATTTCCTGAAAAGAGACTGACGTGCATTTCAACAAATCTCTCTTTCGTGTGTCACCATTAGAACAGGGAGAGGTAGAGGAACCTTTTATTAAAGGCTGACATTTGAGACGAGATGCGAGTAGAGGCTGTTCCCGTTGCACGAGAACGGAGCGTCAAACAACAATGCACACGGAGCAGAGGGAAGAAACAGCTGTTGTCACGTTGCTAGAGCAACATCGGCACCCGTGTTGGGCCTTAAACACCGTATGCTGTATTCCAAATTGTCCAAATGGTGCTCCTACTTGTGTAGCGCAGAAAGTTTGACTTAGCAGTGTTGTTTTAAATCACACACTGTTGTTCTGCACTGACTGGAAATGACCTCGGCATGCGAACACGTCACCCTCCAAAATATCTGCAGCTTTAATGATTCCACTCAGAAATTAACGTGTCTTCTGTTTGACACACTCAATATACACGCCGATTCTTCTGTCCAGCAGCAGAAGTGATAAAGGCACACTTTTTTTTTTTCTTCCGGTGTTCAGGAACAGCTGCAGCTTCCTCTAAGCGCCTTCATTTCAAAGCAGCGAGTGTTGGTACGCAGTCTGGGATTAAATGACGAAAACAGAAGACACCGAGGCAGCCTGAATCTACAGCAGAGCCATGGCACGATCTGCAACATTCGAGAAACAACACACCCACAAAGTTGCTTGAAAAACGGTGTTTTTCAAGGTCGAAGGTGGTCACGGTAAATACTGATTTGGTTTTTGGTCTTTCCAAAGTCATTTAACAAATAAACTGTCCATGGTTCAATTTTGGGAAAACATCTTCCAAACATCTCCCAAACCTTTCAGACAGTACTATGTGTCTGTGTAGCCTCACACGTGTGCACACATATTGATTAAACACTAAGTAAGCTCTGGTATCAGAATGATGCCGCTAACAAACATGACAGCTCTGTGTGTGTGTGTGTGTGTGTGTGTGTGTGTGTGTGTGTGCGTGCGTGTGCGTGTGTGTGTGTGCGTGCGTGTGTGCGTGGGTGTGTGCGTTCTTTCTTCGAAGGCAAAGGTCTGCACGGTAAATATGAGTGGAACAGATAACACGACTCTCACCGGGTAATGAGACAGGAAGAAATGTTAAGGGCGTCCTGGGAGAGACATGTAATGAAGCATTGTTTGAAGGATGAAAACACACACACACACACACACACACACACACACACACACACACACACACACACACACACACACACACACACACACACACACACACACACACACACACACACACACACAGGTAATGAAGCATTGTAGGAGGTTGAGCCTGGCTGAGGCTGATAACATCCCGTTGTGCCTGATGGAGGACAATGGGCCGTAGAGATGGAACCAAGCAGTCTGTGCACCAAACTCCACCATCATCCCCCCGACGCACGCACACGCACACGCATACTGTACACACAAAGATGGATGGATGTACCTGAAAGTGGGGCTGATAGATAACGGGGAGCCTAGAAGAGGAGAAGAAGGTTCGAAAACGACGCCACGGCGCCGCTTTCTAGGCCAACATTGATCATCGCTGGCATCGACCCCCGAGCCCAATCTGTTCTACTGACTACGTTAATTAAAAGACCCATCTTCATAAGGAGAACCGCAGTGGGAACTCCTACATATGGGCACCTGCCAGGAAAACAAAAAAAAAATAAACAAATAGGGATGGTAGCTTAGAAACGTTCCCACGGCGGAACTGCTTAGAGGCCTGAATGATTTTTTTTTTTTTCCTTTTCGTTTATCCTCTGATAGTTATTGTTTGCCAAAAGATTAGTGCACTCTCTCCAGAATATTCACCACAGCACCTGTACTTTACTGCTGCTCAGGCGGTGCATTTGATGCGGGTAGTTAGACGAAGCCGACTGGCAACACTCCCTTTGGGCTTTTGTTTTCCCAAGAACCTGCTCTTATCTTTTTTTTTTTTTTTTTTTTTTTGCTTTTTCGTAGATCTCGACCGGGAGCGCGGCTCGACTTTGCAACACAAATGAAACTGAATGCTTTATCTGAATGAGCAGATGGAGAACACACACACACACACACCCGGCTCCCTAGAAGTCGATGCCACCTTTGTGCACACTGTGGTCTAGACAGAGTCCTCACCAGCAACGAGAGGTCCCGAAATTATTATGTGGTTTGTTATGTTTGGAACGACTGTTTTGTTTGCCGGAATAATGAAGTGATATTGATATGGCTCAGGCAACAGAGAAATACGAGTACTGGAAATGGATTCTAAGAGTCAATTAACCTTGGATAGATGGGGGTTGCAATGCGCTTGCTTCCAGACACAAACCGGTCTTGAATTTTGGATCTCATGTAAAGGAAGCCTGAGGAAGAATATCTGCTTTCCATTAAAAAAAAAAAAAAAAAAAAAAAAAAAAAAAAAAGCGGTGGCATCCATTTTCCTGGAATAATTTCAATTATATGAAATAGGCAAAACATTTTCGAATTAAAGATGTACGTCGGACATGCTGCAGTTAAGAATAAAAAAAACAAAAACGCAGGATGGGAAAGAAGGGGAAAGTGCGAGATGCATTCGAACCTGTTTACTGTTTAGCAGACAGCTCTGCCGCAACAAATGAGCTGCTTCTGTAACCCAGACGTGTGCGCTGCTTCGCACAAAAGTACAGTCAGTCACAAACTGCAGCGGAAGCACCTTTTGTGTCACGTTTTCAGCATTCTCCTTTTCCTAATGAGACGTGTAGGTCAACATTTCAGTCTGCCTCACACTGTTTAGCAATCCACTTGTACCGGTATTCTTCAGATCTACCCGTGCGCATCCATTATAATCTGCCGCTGCTTTCCTGCAGCCAAACAGCAAATGCCGTGACCTGGTTTACCCACAATCTACTTCACAGCAGGAGGCGGTGTGAGGAGCCACAGGGAACAAACTGTGCCTTGTTTGTACTACCAAACTATTTAGTATGCCAGGAAAAGATTTAGGATGCCATACATAGTACAGTACTACATCCAGTACTATGTCCACATTGTATGTATGCTACATGCAACTGTACATACTTTGTAAGGGTAGCTGCAGTACGTACTAAAAGTAAAAACTAATATCCACACTATCCATCCTCGCGACGGATTGCAACGGAAGACGAGGAGGGTCAAAGTTCAAGGCGCTCGTTTGTGACGAAGTACTATGTCCCAGTTGCATATAAATATATATATACTGCATGTAACAGTGCATACTTTGTAAGGGTAGCTGCAGTACGTACTACTAAAAGTACAAGAAAATAGTATACGATTCGGAAAGCAGCCAAACTCTTTGCAGCCTTTTGGGTGAATTGTAGCCTGCTCACATATCTACAGAGTTGTCGTATATACAAAACCAAGGATAATATTTCAGCTGCTGACACTTCAGCCAAGTGGATATTTTGATCTGCTGGTGGTGCCAAATAAAACCAGCAGTCATTAGAATTCATCTTCTTGGATGATGAAAAGTCTGATCTAAATTTGATGGTAATCTATCCATTAAGTATTGACATATTTCCCTTTAAAGCTTAAACCCACACAACAACAGACTACCAACCCAAATTGATGCCACTGATGTAGCCAAAACTCGCAAAGAAAAAAAAAAATCACAAAAGGTGTTACAGAGGAGCAGTTCGGAGCTCGATCCAGAAACCACAGGCTAAAAACTGTAATTATTGATGAACACCTAACTCCAGACGTGTTACAGGATGCTCGGTGTTTTGTCCCGCTGTGCGCCCCGTGTGAATGGGGATGTTTACTCACAGCACGTCTTACCCTCCCGCTGCGCAGCGCTGGTTGGACCTGGCGCGGTCGGCGCGCGATTTCAGCCCCAGCAAGAGAGCTTCAGAGGTCGCCGCAGGGGGAGAGGGGAGGATCTGCGAGGAAAGACGAGGGGGGGGGGGGGGAGTCAGACCACGGCATTTGACATTTACTGGCCTTTATCGGGTGCTCTGCAGGAGAGGCCACTGATGTCGGAACATGCGGGAAATCCTACACACGGATTTAAAAGAGCCTTTCCCGACCTCGAGTTGAGGCTCAACATGCGGTAGACGTCGGACGTTCTGCATTTTTTTTTCTCTTCTCAATCTTAAAGAGTCATATGACCAAAAAGGAGGCGAAAAACGGTATTTTACGTTTTTTTTTTTAAAGATATTTTTCCACTTCAGACGCACAAATATTTCCGTCCCCACAGCGTCCGAGCCATCTTTTTCTCTCTGCTTTTGCTTCTCTGTTGGTTTGTGATTCAGATTTCAGCCTCCCCCTCCCCCCTCCCCTCCATCTCGGTCCCTCCGCGCTCGCTCGGTAAATACCACGGCCCCCTCTGTGGGCTGAATCCCTCTTAATACCCTGCAATCCTTAACAGCGCCGGACAGAGAAGCACTGACAGAAGATTGACCCTCTATTTTGAAGGGATGATGCTTCATGGGGTGTCAGAACAGTCACAGATTACGTTGGTCATTTGGACGAAGACCGCGGAGACGGAATGAGGCCCGGCCATCCAAACGTGGCCGTCACATCCTGGTTGTTTTAAGTACAAAGGGAAGAAGAAGGGTCGGTCTTCGTCTGGTCCTTTACATTTTCTCATTGTGATTAATATGCGGGCTCCGAATTCAGCACAAACAATGAAAGTTTTGTCTAATAAATACATAAATATGGGTCTCCAGATAATGTAGTTTAAATATGTAGCTGCACTGTTCAGATCATGCGATGCTTCAGGGAAATCCTGTAGGGATACGAAGTCCAAAATCACCAGTCCAAATGAATCCACCCAGTGAACGCCGGATGGAACGAATTAAAGACTCTTTCCTACCTTCACCACAGTTACGCGCTGCCTAAAAGTCTTGGTTTAGTTTGTCGGTAACGACCTAAACTTTCCACTTTGTTTTTGGTCCATTTCACTTTGTACTTTCAATATTCCAACAGCACTTCTAGCGAGTAGTCTTTATCTTGGACAGCCAGGCATTCGTGGCGAGGTTCAACACAAGCACATTTCTATGATGTCGAAGAATACATCATCAATCAACACACATATTCAACCTGCTCTAAAAAAAAAAAAAAAACACACACACACACATTTCCAACTCATTACTGTGTGTGATTTTTCAGTCTTCCCGTCACATCTTCCAAATGAATAAATGTCATTTAGAGAATCCAAGTCATGATTATAGTGAAGGAAAGAAAGATTAGTGGAAGTGGGAAGTGACAAGTTACAACAAATCAATACCAATTAGTATACTTTTCCTCACGCTGAATCAAGATAAAAGCCGAACTGGATAAAACAGTAGCAGCTGTTGCCTGGAAACTATTCGGGGATTTAAGTAAAATTCAGTTTATCCTGAGCCAACATTCCCCTCGCAAATTTGTGGGAAAGACTTTTTGCTACTTTTTGTTTGTAGCTTATAATAATAAAAAATAAATGCGTTTTGGGTTTAAAGTACAAAAGTTTCCAAGGACATCAAACACTGAAAGAATCATGAAATGAAACACCTTGTGGTGGTTTCATACAAACGGGTGCCAGAGTTACTTCTGACCAATTAGAAGTGTGGCTTATTCAAAATTTCCTAAATGACTCATAATTAATAATAGTTTTTTTTTGCACCACAAGAATCTAAGAAAAGGTATAGCAATTAAAGTTTACTGTAATCAAGACTTGCACACAACAGCTTTTAAAGTCTCAAAAACAGTTTTTTTGAGTTGTTTTTAGGCCGCAACTTATCCTACTTATAAGGTGGTCCCGGTTGCTTTAGGGTAGGTGGAATGAAACCTTTCTTCTTTTCTTTCTTTCTTTTTCTTTTTTTAAACTATGTTGACAGTGTTTATCTAAAGGTCCAATCAGTTACTTCCAAGATCACACAATCAAAAGAGAAATGTCTCAAAACAGAGAAGGCGTTATTGTAACTTGTGTGAAGCACGGGCCTTCCCGACGACAGGGCGAAGCTCATTTAAAGGTCCCGTATTGTACATTTCTTTTTGTGCTTGTGAAGCAGGTCTATGTGCTGGGAGAACAAAGAAATGCTCAGATTCAGCACAACCCACTGTCCAAACTTTTATGTAGGAGAAAACACAGCGCTAGCAACCTACAACACTAAAGAAAACCTGTGGTCCGTCTGGTCGCCCATCACTCGGAAAAAAGCCAGCCAATCAGAGGAGAGGGTCGTTATCATTAACACACTTTAAGACGGACAGAAAACAACCCGCTCTTAGAGCTGCAGAAAGAAGATTAAAGGTAGAATTGCAAAACTCTGTTTAGATGTTTTTTGTTATTTAAAAGTACAAAAATATCTTCTCGTGGAAATCAAGGCTGCATTGAAAACACAAGCAAAGTCTCAAATATTTGATCTCAAAACTAATTTCTCCCAATACCATCTCTTCCTGGAATTATGTCTTCAACTATATTTTCTCATCAGTCACAGCATTCATTTACAAATTATTCTGGTACTGCTCTGACTTTCTCAAACTAAAGTAAACGATAATGTAAATCAGGAATGATTTACAACAGGAAGAGCAGAAATGGAGGAAAAAATAAGTTATTGAGGGACATTTCAGCTCGGTGATTGGTGACTGCAGATGGGGGAAACAAGAAGTGAGAGAGCAGGAAATGAAGCAGGAAAGAAACAATCTCATGAAAAACTGGTCTGCACACACACACACACACACACACACACACACACACACACACACACACACACACACACACACACACACACACACACACACACACACACACACACACACACACACACACAAGTCAGTGCTCGCCTCGGGATGAGAGCAGGAAGCAAATCCACCCCCATTTGTGGGAAATCTGGAAAATATCCATATTCATGGTAGATGAGGGGGGAAAAAAAAAAAGAAAAGAAAAGAAAAGGTGGCTGTGTGCAACAATGTGTGCAGGACACGCGATACGACTCTCCTCCTGACACAAGGCTGACATTTCAGTCATCACCAGGAGGGGAGGCTTCGTGTGGAGACGGGGCAGCGCAGCCCCGGACAGAGCCGCTGCTTTCTGCTTGAGTGCAGAGCTTTGCATAATTACGGAACAACAAGTGTGTTCCTTTTTTTTTTTTTTTCCGTCCGATAGCGCTTGAAGGGAGTCGACGTGACTCGAGGCAAAGAGCAGGTACCGATGGTGTTATCACAGGCTGAGAACGCTCCCCGGTTTGGGGGAGGAGGGTCTGACTTTATGTATTTACCTGGTAGTTCAGAGGGGCCGCTGGCACCATGTGTAAACACATTAAACCAGGTTTAAAATCACCGGTTTATTCTAACGACCCTCCCAGCTGGGCTCTAGGTGTCCCCGTGTCTTTTTGTTTTGCAGGTGCTGAATGGTGATCAGACGAATGAGCTACAACCTGTCTGGTGTTCTCTGTCCGTGTAAATCTCTCCTCCAGAGATACGTGTTACATTGCTCTTTGGTTTTATTGGTGGATTTATATAATTTTGTTGTTAATAAATTCATTTTCTTTGCCGCCCTCTCGCGTTGTGTCCCGTTTTTTGTTGTGGTCTTTGAGCCTGGCTTTGACAAATCTTGACAATGCTTCTATGCTTTGTTGCTGAAAGTTAGATAAGATCGATACCACTCTCGTCTCGTTTTTGGGTTTTGTGAAATGTTTTGTCGATTCCTGAAACGTTTTTGTGTTTTCTAAAATGTTTTGTGTTCTGTGAAATGTTTTTGTGTTTGCCTTTCAGAGCCACCGTACGTTGAGGTCCTTGATGATAAATTGTGGGTTGTCAGCGAGGTGAAGGATTGCCTTTAGAAACTGTCAAATTGTGTTTTTGCAGGGGAGTTTTTGTGTTGGACCATTTCTTGCCTTGGTGCCGTTTTAATAAGACACGTCCAGCAGTTCCTTTGGATATGATGCATGCACTGACCACAAGGGGCAGCAAACATGCATTTACATTCCACTCCTATCTTTTTTTCACCCCACTGAACTGTGTTCACAGGATTCATTGTGTGACATTGTTCAACATTAAGAAGCCTACAGAAGTCACCACTCTGATTTAGTGATATTGAAGTTATGATTAAGTTTTGTCCTCCACGTAATGTGAATCGACCCGGCTTTTGTCTCAGAGATCACGCCCACTTTATTTGCTCCAAATCCCTTCAGCGCGGCAACACAATGTGAATCCCAAGTGGGAAAGACAGACCTCACTGGGGAACAATGAGACATACTGTGCAGAGAGAATTACATGACATCTACACTGAATGGTTGATTGCCTAAAATTGCCAGCTATAAACAGCATGAAAAATTGTGTTTGACTCAGAGAAAATTGTATGAATTTGGAAATGGAAATGCAAAAACTCCTGAATGAAGAAATGTAATACTTTTCTTTAGTTCTTTTGTTTCTTTTTTAGCAAAGTGTTCTTTAAAAAATAAAGTTGATGATCCAGTAAAGGCTTGATTCTATTGACAAAAAAAAAAAGTTAAATGAATGATGTCCCCTGTGACCTGCACCTGCAGCCAACATCAAACTTATCAAACGGCACCCAAAATGCATTTCAATCAAATTCCAACCAGCAGGGACATCGCCCGTTGGTTTGTGAACATTATGAAGGCTCGAGATCGGATTTTAGCTGTCGCCACTTCGGAGCAGTTTTGAGCAGGAAATGACCATGTTTAGACGAGTTCTCAATCTCATTGAAAAACTTAAGGACATTTAAGTCCCACCCACCAACGGCGGAAACCTGACTGGACCACAAGCCTGTCAATCAAACAGACACACCCCCCAAAAATGCAACTTCTTGATCCCGTACTTCTAATTCATGATGGGATTATTTTCAGATGGACCACCAGAAAACTAATAAGATAGAGTGACTTTTGCTAAAAACACCTAAATGACTTACGTAAAAAAAATTATTGACATCGTATTTCATGAGATAAGTTAAATGGGAGTCTATGGAGCCTGAGTATTTTTGGAGCCAACTCCTAGTGGCCCTCGATGGTATTGCAGTTTATAGCACCTTCGTACGGGCTTCATTTTTCAGACCCGGGAGCTACATCCACTTCCCCATACAGTTAATGAACACCAGGAGCAATGTGACCTGCCCTGTCAAAGGCAAGAAACACACTCTGCCTGCAGAGTATTCTGAAATAAGTGACAACTAACTGGATTTACAAACTGCACTGCAAATGCTGTTCAGATAAAGAAAAAGAAAAAAAAAACCAGAAGCAGCCAGGCACAAAATAGATCTAATGGTGGACATTGACTACAAGAACAGAAGACAGAAGAGCAGCAGGAGGAAGAGTGATTAGTTTGCTGGGTGTCTAATAGGAAATTGAAGGTGAAATGTCCAAACCCCCTTCCCGCTGCAACAGAAGAGACAGCCAAAGCCAACATCTTCATCCGAGATCAATGCCTTCTAATCCAGGACACACGCACGCATTAATGATCGCTTCACCTCTCACACCTTTTTTCTTCTTCTCCCATCCTCTTAATCTCTGACCTTTCTCAGTCTCTCAACGCTCTTTGTTCAACATCTGAGGTCCCGAATCCCAATAACTCCATCGAACTGGACAAAGACGAGTTTCCAAACAACGTTTAAAAAAAAAACCACAAAAAAAACAGCCTCCTGCTGAAAAGTTCTCTCGTCTCCACAAAGGGCCTTTCTCCTCTTGATAAATATCTCACAGTTTAATGACGCAATTTTGCTGAAAAGTTCAAGATCATTACCAGCGAGAAAGTGAAAGGGGCATACGTTACCGACAACTAAAAACAATGAGACTGCCAATTCGCCAATGAAAAATACAGCCGAGCTTGTTGTTTGGGCTGTTGTGTATTCATGGGAACCCATTTGCCGCAGTTGATATTTGTAACTAGGAATGGGTCGCACATTGTGTTTGTATCTAAAATGAAAAATGAAACCAGTAAAGCAGAACTAGTGAGCATGTGGAGAAAATTGTTCGGGAATATTCCAATGCTGGAAATCAGGTAGAAACGTTTCGTGTGGGCCGATTGCAATTTTTTTTTTTTTTGCCGTAGAGATTCATCACGGAACAGATAGAAATGACTTCTTTGATTAAGTTAGCTCGGAGTAAATATGTATTTTTCATCATATAAAAATAAACACGTGTACTGTGCCTGAATACCCATCTAACATCTAACCAGTTCACAAGTAAAGCCGAAAATTATGGAGCAATGTTTAACCAACACCGGTTAGTAAAGAGGACGGTAGAAAAGAGGAGAGGATGGTGCTGCTTACAATTTGTCTAACAAACAGGCAGAGACTCAGCTATTTGCTTTGTGCACTGCTGTTTTGTAGCCTCGAGTGTTGGCCTCGAGTGATGGCTCGCAGTGTGTGTTTTTTGGTGACCGTATTAGGACGAGCAGGTGGGGGGGGGGTATCTGACAGAGAACCCGAAGAGACTGTGCCCACCCACCTATTCCTTTAACCCGCCCCTCAGGCATGTCAATATGGAAAAAACGACATGCGGAGGCATTTTTTTTTTTTTTTTTTGGAGCCAGCCCCTTGTGGCTACGAGGAGAATTGCTCTTTAAGGCACTTCCACATTGGCTTCATTTTTCAGACCGAGAGACTACGTTCATTTTCATATACAGTCAAATAGTGAGATGATTATGCACAATGCCGAAGGGGTCACTCTTAATGCTGAACCCGGAGAGAGCTACCCTTCATTTCTGCATTTCCCTTCAGGTGTATGGAGAGTTTTGCAATCTTAACCGGATTGCTTTAGTTTTAGAGCCTCCAACTCCCGTGTTTGGGTTTAATCTGACTGCTCTTCCTCAAAGCAAAAAGGAAATATTTTCAGTACAAAATCTGTACACTACCAACCAACTAACAATAAACAAATCTAGAAACTAGTGGTTGAACATAGTGGAACATTAAGTTTATTGACAGAATTCCATGAAGAGTTGGTGAAGACCAAAACAAAGCTGAAAGGAGGGTAAATATTGAATTTCAATTTCCCCGGGTCATCTGAAAACGTTGCTCTCTGTCTGCCGGATGTATAAACAGACAACTGTTCACGGCATCGTCACTAAGAGGCTGCCGCAAGTTTAGGAACCACGACGGACACGTCTAACTCCCTGGGAAACACCACAAGCAACCCGCTCAGACTACTTTACGTGACTGAGCGGTTTGAACATCTGACCGCAGTCTTCAAGCCCAAAACAATCAAGACAAATAATTCCATCTGCATGACAGATATCTGTAACCAAAAAAAATAAAAGCAGAATAAACTGACAAGCTTTAGGTGATCCCTGAGTTCAGATATATTTTGTTTAAAAACCACACATATTAGAGATAGGCACATCGTATGCAAGTCAATGCCCATAACTGAGCTTCTTAAAGGGGGGGGGTCAGTGTTGTATCAATTATACTGAAGGCTTCTGGGTCTGCAAATCCCATCAGGGAAAAGCAACTATTATCATAGTTGACCTTAAATCTGAACTGTTGACAGATAAAGGAGTTTTGAAATAAAAAAAAAAACAGAATTGAATATATTAAACAGCCCACTGGAAAAATATCACAAGACGAAGACAAAGAACTGTCATGATCCTCTTATTCACCTTCTACGTTGGAGATTGATACTTTTCATTTGACATGTACTTAATTTCTCAATAATTAATCATTTATTTCACTGGTTGTCATCCAGCGTATTAATACAGATTTGATATTATTTTTTGTTTCATTCATGCTAATGTTTGGTTTGCTTGGCAGTTAATTCTCTTCACTAAAAAAAAAAGTGAATTTGATGTGGAGTTAAATCTTTTTTTACATGTAATTATAAATCCACTTCAGTAAAAAAAACTGTTGAGGCCCCTTTTCTTGTCTTTTCTTTAGTTAATTGGAGCGGAGCAGTGCTGTGCGTGTGTGTGTGTGTGTGTGTGTGTGTGTGTGTGTGTGTGTGTGTGTGTGTGTGTGTGTGTGTGTGTGTGTGTGTGTGTGTGTGTGTGTGTGTGTGTGTGTGTGTGTGTGTGTGTGTGTGTGTGTGTGTGTGTGAAGGATATAGAAGTTGCATTCAGGGTCTGGTCGTCTTCAGTGATGAAACTGCTGTTGTTGAATTAAAGGGCTTCAAACTCAAAACGCAGACATTCAAATTCAGCACATATCCCAGCTCACAAAAACATAGTAGGCCGATATTTACGGTACAGTACATGCAAAATTACAGATACACGTTCTCCAATTAGATTCACAGTGAAATGAGAGGCACAGTGGTATATGTTTTTAGTCTGTGCGGCATCTCATGGGAGGACTAACATATTCACATCCTTCTGGTCTGCACTTAACAGTTTCAGGTTTGGTTTCAGGGATGATTACGCGGTACTATAAAATAAAATTAAAAAAGAAATCGAATTTAGAAGTGTGATTCTCTAAATATAGGGCACACACCGCATGAAACTTTTCAGAACTGGCTTTTGTTCGTAAATTTGACACCGAATTATATTAACAGAAGTATCAGTCAGATAATACTAGAAAAAAAGACGTTTTTTCAAGTATTAAAGGCATTTTTAACACCTGAAAGTCCAGACCAAGGTCCAAACCCAAGTTTATGTTTTTCTTACATTCTATACATTCGATCGGGTTCATTTTGGTTTCACGCTGCAATTTTATACGCGCACTTCAGAACTTCGCGTGCCGATTGCATCCACATGCTTGGCATTGATTGGTTTGTAGAGGGGGAGCATGTGACATCGGCGTGTTATCAGTTCAGTCGGTAGCCTTTTCCGTTTTAATGAAAAAATATGAATGAAGAGATTCGATGCCGACTGCATTATTATATTGGCGTTACAACCGGCACTTTTTCACTTCTTCACTTTACAGAAAACAAGTTATAGAATTTGGCATTTCGTGCGTTTTTCATCTGGAGTTTTGATTTTTTTTCTTTGGACCAAATCACAGTTAAAAATTCTACCCTTCTCTCCATTTGCTACCGCCACTCGTTTCTATTTCTATTCCATTTCTTCCCTTTTTCGATCATTTGATGAGTGGGGGAAACGCTGCGTAGATTTCCTGTAATTGGTTCGAAAGACAAAACCATCCAGAAAATGTTTCACACTGCAAACAAACCCAACGACGGTTCAGTTTGACCGAGACCACCTCTTTTGGTTGGACCAAATTTTGGTCCATTGGTCAGGACTGTGGTCCGAGGCACCTTTCACAAACTGAAACCAAAAATGTAAAAGTCTGACGGTCCGGACCAAACAAAGTAGGTAGGAGAGGACCCTAAATTGGGCTTCAAAGTTTTTATTTGCCCATAGAAAATGAAACATGAAAATGTCTCCTTCAAATTCATTTGCTAATGGTTCAGAGAAATTCTAATTTTGAGGCCTGACACACTCCGAGACTCGTCTAATTCCCTGAAGTAGACGGAGTCAAGGTCCCTGTAAGGGCACCTCAACTTCAGGAAATGACTGTCTTAAGATTGGCATTACTTGTACTTGGACTAGAGACAGTCTGGCTCATTCCTAGTTCGGCACTCCGAGGACACCTTAATCATCCTCATCTCGAAGAATGCAGTCCTTTATAACTGGAACTACGTGAGAGTGTTGGAAGAGAGGTTTGGCAAACGGGCACCGGCACATGTTGTGATCTCTCTCCTCGATCCAGAAGCGGTGAAGTCGGTAAACCGTTGCCACGACTGTGTCCTGCGCTGCCTACGGGTGTGAATGCGAGTGCACTGTAAATATGTCTGTCCACCGGAGGGACTCGCCCGATGCGTGCTGGCGGTGGACTCCGGTCCCCCGCAACTCCGAGCAAAATAAGCAGTTTAGAAAATGGACGGATAGATGGATCTCTGTGATATATCTCCTCGCCGTGCTGCGCGCCTTTTAACGTGCTGTCACACCTCAGCGGTGTTCAAAGGATGCTTTTCCAATTCAGAGTCAATCAGGGAGAAAATGGAAATCTCACTGGGCTGTATTATTCATACACCCTGCTTTCTTCATGCTGTGATCAGCATTCTTCCCTCATTATGCACACACACATGCTAAGACAAAGACACACTTATTTTTGAATTGACGTGAGATGGGATATATGGCAGACAAGGATTTGCCGCCGCCCTTTTACTTATTGTATTCCTCTGCAATATTAATGCTGGCCCGTAAAGAACTGTACATCTATAACAGATCACCTGCTCTACAGCATGTTTTCAGTTTTATGACAACGTATTTTGCAGATAATCCAACAGGATTTTTTTCCGATTCATACCTTGGAAGTTTAATCAAAAAGTAGTATTTAATATAAACTTGGAACTATTCATCTTGGGATTTGAAGACACCCCTCCCCCACCGCCAAACCTACACACCAAGAGAGAGACGTCGTGAACAACAGGCTCAAAAACCTTGCCTTCGACAAAGCTCGTGTTTTTTTAGGTTTCATCTTTAAAATGATGACTTATCTGCACGTCTAACGTCAAACTTACTTTGCCTGGCGACAAAGCTAGCTGTTGGTTGTTGATCTGTCGATGGACTGTTTGCTCGGTGCTTCGCTCTCAAATGACTGTGCACGGCTGCGGCAGACTTACGATATGCTGTCTTTACCTGGCCGAGTTTGCCCTGCACCTCATTTTGGGTTATTTTTCTTTTTGACATCTGTAGTGGTTTCTGCTGTTTGAACAGTCGCATCCGATCTCACGGCACCCCGTATGTTTTACCGACAACTGCTATTAACACATTCCTTGTTTCCTTCTTTTGATGCTTGTTGAAGGTCGGCAAACAGGTTTTAAGTGCATTACCGCCACCTTCTGGCAGTAGTAACAAATTACAACCAAAAAGTTGTAATCTGACACTAGTTGTAAAAAAATCTATTTGCTCTTGTCAAAAGTGAGACAAAATAGATTGTTTTAAGTGAAGACGATAGTCACATGAACTATTTTATTTATTTATTTTTTTTAATGATTTTGTGACTATTCAAAAAAAAATGTAATTGTGACCCATCACTAATTCGAGTCCACTGCTTACTACAGA
This sequence comes from Brachyistius frenatus, assembly GCF_029030835.1. Classification (NCBI taxonomy): domain Eukaryota; kingdom Metazoa; phylum Chordata; class Actinopteri; family Embiotocidae; genus Brachyistius; species Brachyistius frenatus. The sequence continues at coordinate 1,298,286 of NW_027210655.1, forward strand.
TTAAAGACACGTCTGTGACAGGTAAAATGTGTCAAAGTGGTTTATAAGACTGGAAGGAGAGATGATATTACATTTTACAAGTTTCTACATTTATTGCTCAATTCTCCCTCTGAAAAACTCAAGATCTCCAGCGGTATCCGGCAGCTGGCTGTGAGCCCAGCCTGTCTCTGCTGCTGAAGCTGTGGCTCGATGTGGTTATTATTCGGATTTCGAATGCTGCTCGGGTTCAGTCTGTCGTGTGAATCATATGTCCAGCTGTTGCTATTTGAACCTTCCTTCTTTCTAAGACCAATCACTAATACACCACGGGAGACCTGGAATACAGTAGCTTCAATAAAATGCTAAGCCAGCAAAACACAACCGCTGCAGTCAGCGTTTCACCCATTACAAAAACGAACGCGTCCCAGCCAGGACTATAACAACCAAAGCAAAGCCATGGCTACAGCCACAATCACAGTGACAGTTATATGTCATACACTGCCTGCTGTCATAATCTGAGCTGCAGTTGGTCTCGGCAGGTGAACCGGCTCCTCTGTTTGTTTTTTTTTCCGAAATGCAATCGTGCAGACGTGTGCTTAAGCAGCCACTGCTGAAGGCACACTGTGTCTCTGTAGTTACAACCAGGGGTGCTCTACACAATACTGTTTCACAGCAGCTCAGGCTTTCTCTATGAGTCAGAGGAAAGTCAAAAGTAACTGCAAGGTAAGACAAAATGTTTGGCGGCGTAATGCACAAATAGTCCAGAGACAAATTCCCACTGCGGCCTTTTGGAGGCCGAGTCGATGCCACGAACGGTAACTGAAAAAACAAATCATTATTTGGATGAACTGAACCTTTAAAGGAAATCAGTTCAGTTCATTCAGCTCAGGGCATTTATCTTTGTTTGCTGACTAAAAGCCTCGTTAATACCTGGCCCAATTCATTTGTTGTACTTACAAGTGGAAAAAAAAAAAAAAAAACTTTCGCAGTCAGCATTGATCGGAAAAATAAAAAATAAAAAAAAAAAGTTTGGAGAAAAGTAGAGTGAACTGACACGATCACTCACTGCGAGGTGAATTGTTACAGCAATTAATTTCATGGATCTGTGTTTCCGCCACATCAACTGGGGATTAAAGAACAAAGGGAAGAATAAAAGAAAACGAGTGAGCAGCGCACAGTTTAGAGGACGGCATGTCACGGCGGCCGGGTCTTAAATTGTGACGCGGAGCGGGGACGTGACAGGGACCATCTCCCTGACACTAGAGAGGTTTAATCATCTCTCATGGTTTCACGCATCATCGCTCCTTGCTCCAGATTAGATAAATCACTCCTTTTAATAAAGCCTTTCTGGGAGTTTGCAGACTCGGAGGAAATCGTGATCTACAGTGTCTCAGACTGTGGTAATGTCAAAAATCTACATAAGTCCCTTACCAATAATACCCTGATATACTGTTATTACCTTGTTGGCCACAGAAGGTCACAGCACAGATGATAGTGACTGTTTTCTGCTGTAATGAAGCTGGAACTGTGGCATTTCTGAGGCCACAGATGGTCTGAAGTCATCAGCCCAATCTGCTGTACCTTCAGGCGAAGCCACAAGCACCGCCAACAGTCCAGGTACTCATTCGAATGGATTAGGGGAGATTATACAGGATCCTGTCACAGCTGCTTTCAAAAGGTGCTCCTGTGAACATTCAAATCATTTGCGTCTGAGTTTTTTTTTCTCCTCTGGATATCACTCTAGCTTAGTTTAACTAAGGCCATGTGGATAAATGTCATTTTTACTGTAAATGTTCATCGTCTACATTAAAACACATCATTTAAAATGTGTTTTTTCTTTAACATCAAAGTCTGTTTACCAATCGTGGGATGTATAACTGCAATTTAAAAAAAAAAAGAAGGTGCATGAATAAACTACTTCAAGTGATGATTCAGTGTTGGCAGGGTTTGAAGACTACAAATTTAAAAATGATTAAAAAAAAAAAACAGTATATGTGTGGATTCTGAAAGACGTTCTTCATCTCCGCTTGAGGCTGAACGCTGGCAGATACGCACCCTTCGCTTTGTGAACTTCTGTTTTGAAACCTCAAATCTGGCAATTTGGCCTTCACCACCTTTGTTTTTTGCGGAGCCCGAAGTGACTTCTGGGAAGCTGGGAAGGAGCAAGGGGTTGAACCGTCCACCCAGCTATTTTTGGCAACCTGCACCCCAAACATTGTCAATCAAACCTAAAATGCCCTGAAACACACCTCCCTTTGAGGCCTAATATCGAATTAATTATGGAATTGGAGCACTGATCAGAAAGAGTGAATTTAACAAATTCACTCGACAAAAAAAGTAAAACATAAATCCTCTTTCCAAAATTGGACCAATGAATTGGGTTTATGGTTAATTATGGTTCTATTGCGAGTAATTTATGCAACAGGTTTTGACAAGGAAGACAAATGTAGGTAATAAAAAAAAGACACCATCTGTGGTTCTGGTGCATTGATTTTGATCTGTTTTTTTTTAATGACCTATCAATACTCTTCAATTTCTTGTCGTACAAAGCATATCAATGCAAGCTCTCATTTTGCTGTGGCCCATACCTTTCTTTCATCTTCACCACACCCTCTCTGTAATAATATACCATAGGCAATGAAAAGAAATCCTGTTATTGAGTTCCAACCATTTATCCATAAGGTCTCCACAGCAGTTTGCGCAGATGGACTGTGTCCAGATAGTTTTGGCAGCGGGTTCAGCAAAGTATGCCAGATGTCCTTTATTTAAGTCACAACCTCCAGAATCCTCCCCCAGGAGATCCCGAGGCATTCCCAGGCTAGATGGTGATGCTGTTTCTAATCCCACTGTGTTTCGGTTCTGCCTCAGGGTCTCCTACTCGTGCCGGGGACACCTCGGGGAGATGTCCGAGAGGCACGATCAGACAAACAAGCAACCTCAGCTCGATCCAATCCACACAAATGAGCAGCATGTCTGTTCGGATCTCCTTATCCCATACCCGAGGGTGACCCAACACGGCCCGTGAAGGAAACTCTCATTTCAACCTCCTGTTTTTGTTTTTTTTTTTCAATTTCACCCCCTCAGTTACTAGACAGAGTTTGTGGCCCCCAGATGAGGACAGGAATGTGTGCTGGTAAATTGAGGCGAAGCTCTCTGTTGGTACAAGACATCCGTCAGTGTGGCCGCTGTACCAATCATTTTACCAGAGTAACTTATTCAAAAGCATGTCGGAACTAGAGTTGCTGGGCTACCAGAGGTCCTACAGTTTGAACACTGATGGTTTGCCCTCTTTGGGTGTGGAAAATGCATCAACTGTCTTGTAAAGGTTCAGTTTCAATTGAATTCAAAATACATTTGAATGTCTTGGATTTGAGTATTAAGGTTGCCCTTCATACATCTCTGATTGCATCTCTTGCCGCTTAATGCATCCGTGCCTTCTCTGCAGTTCGCCTCACATTCAGTGCGAATACACCTTTGAGTAAAAAAAAAGGACGGCGTTGATGTTGTGGAAATGTACATTATGACAAATCTACCATGCCAGCCGTTACATTTTGAAGGACTTGAACTGAGGCTCACACTGTTGTTTTTTTTTTTTTTACCTCGCTATGTGTGCAGTTAGAAATTAGACTACTTTTTTTTCTCTTCACACAAGAACATGTATATTTAGCTAAAGCCACAGATTAGTGTACCTACCTTAAATTTCTTTGGTGTTAAAATTCACAGTTCACAAAAAATAGTGTTGGGAATATTTAATGTAATAGGCTACAGATTCCTAGTTTCCCTGTTAAAAATTAAGTCATGTAACTATTTTAATCACTTCATCAAAGTAATGTAAAATATTATATTTGATTCCTCTGTGATTTCTTTCCTAAAAAAAAAAATGTTTTAAACTGGGGGCCGTAAAGCTGAAAAGTCCTAAAAAAATAAAAAAAAAAAAAGTACATTTAAACAAAGCAGTTTAAACCTCACAACAGAACTCAACACTGGTTACAGTCAAACTTGTATAACATTTTCTTCAATATAACTTCAATCAAACCTGGAATGTTTAATTTTCAAAGCTCACCTACCAAAACAAATCACAAGTATATAAATCACAATTGACGGCATTGAAGGAAAAATGTTCCTATAAACTCAAACTGTTCACAGTTTTTCTGTCACTGGTTTCTGAATTAATCTTTTGAAATATTTCTTGGACTGCCTGACTACTTGCTCAGAGCAATGCACATTATTTTGATTGGCAGATGAATAGTAATCAAGTTACATAACACCCCACGCTGGTTACTATTCTCACGCAACAACAACAAAATAAATCTGACTACAGGTACCGGTCACACAGAATAGCACATTGTCATTTCTCATAGAGATCCATGACTTGATAACTTATAGCGCAGCCAGTTCCTTCTTGTCACTTCCAGCTGTGAGAAGGAGCCAAGTTCTGTCACTTCAACATGATTCAGCCCCGGCGAAGCTGTACGGCGAGGAAGCAAGGTGTACAGTTAATCATGTCCAACACACGGATTCTGTCTCCCGATCCCCGGGGAGAAGTTAGACAAGATGAAGGCGGGTACGAGAGGCGGACTGCACACCACTGCGGCCGAGTGAGAGACGGCGCACGTTTGACAAGTCGGAGCAGGTGAGAATAATTCGCGTGTTTCGTCGTCGGGGGTGACAGACACCGTGAGCCGCTCACCTGCCGCACATTAGGTGCATTGTCTTAATTCTCTCTCTCTTGAGGCGGTCAGGGTGTGCAAAACTCCTCGTTCTTAACTTGGATTCCTTCATTCGCTTGGTAAATGCCACTCTGGCAACTGAGGAAGGACACTCAAACATTTTATATTTGGTTTTCTTAAAGCTGCAACAAACAATCTATTTTTTGAAAGTAACAACGGATGAAATGACTAAATGTAACGTGTGTGTGTGTGTGTGTGTGTGTGTGTAACAGTGCTGAAGTAACCCGGTAATCGCGGCACAACGCGGAATAGGACCGCCGGCCAACTACAGCAAAAAAAACGTGAATCAGCCACGCTTTGGCCTGTCCAGGCGTGACAGTTACACGTTTCTCTGTAGTGGATGAAACGGAAACCTACTGCACGCGTAGAGCAATGTGATTTATAGTCAAATGAAATTTATAGCTAAAACACGTGGTTGGGCTTAGTAAATAAGAACGTGGTTATGGTTAGAAAACCCAAAACAACTCAACAAACACTTTGTCACCTCCTGAGTTCGAATCTCATCGTCCTGCATGGCAGTCTATGACTAACGTCATCAAGCCACCCGGCCCGCCTCCTACTATTGAGAAATAAAAGCCCGTTATTGCCTGTTGTCTGTTGCGGTACCTTGGTACATGATCCCGTGTCACGTGATGTTTTACGTGCGTGATACTTACACGCACTCTCAGCATTCACTGCAGCAGCCTCAATATTTGGCAAATGGCTCTGACAAAGTGAGAGTAAAAAAATAAATAAAAAAAAAAAAAAAGACAATGGAAAACTTAGCAAATGAAAAGAGATTTTTTTTTTTTTTTCCCCTGAGGCATAAACAAGACTAAAAATAAAAAAATAATAATGGTAGACATTCACATGGTGAAGACTCCAAATGAATTTTAATGCTAAATAATGCTGGAACAAATAAAAAAAAAAAAAAAAAAAAGGGAATGCAAATTTAATTTTGCATATTAGTTGCCAAGAGTGTAATGAAATATCTTAACTAAATATCTGTCCAACTACATTTAGAGAAAAAGAAAAAGAAATCTAAGAACTATGACCTAAACTTGGTGAAGGAGGAGGATAACAGAGGGAGGAACTGAGCCATGGCCTGAAGCCAAAACCTGACTGTCTTTATAGATGAAGGTGACGCTGCCCTTCTTGTCTGAATGTCTCAGTTCCAGATGAAAGAAGGGCTCAGACGCTCCGAAAGCTCAACTGGGAAAAAGACTATCTTCAAGTCAACTGTCACAGAGCTATCAGACCTGTCAGCCATCACAATTATCATACAGGCCTTGAACTGATTGCCATAAGGTGATAGAAGGTTCTCTTTGTGACCGGCCTGTTCAATATAAAGAGAACAAAATTGAGGCCAAACAAGCCAAACAAAAGATGTAGACATTTTTAAATCGTGAACACTTTCTATGATATTATTGTAACTGATGTCTTCCATCCTATTCAGAAATTTAATCGGTCAATTTATGTTTTTTTCCCCCACATATGAACACAAACAGTATTAAAGAAGAATCTTAATCATGGTAACTACATATTAAAATTTTTTGTTTTTAAGATTTAGTTCTAACTTATAAAAATAAAGTGGTTATATTTGGAAAAGGGCACAATAATAAAATAATTTAATTGCATTTTGGTTTCTTTTTTTCAATGGTATAGCCTTGGTGCATTATGCAAAGATTTTGCCCAATAGAAAACCAAAAAAGGGAGTCTAACTCGCTCTATCCGTGAAAACATCTAACTTTGTTTCTTGTAAAAGTTTATATCTGTTCACAAAAATAAAGATCGAATCACATAAAGCCGTCGCCCCGGAGGATTTAGTGCAAGCTTATCAAGTGCAACTCACACAGAAGTCAATAACTTGCTGGTCACACAAATCAGGCATATTAGACCATATCAAAATCAAATTCAGTCTGCGGCACAACTTTTCATTTCTCTTGTTGACTCGAGCGAAGAATCTAAAGTAGGAAAAACAAGCTGTTAGATTAATTCATTAAAAACAAAATGACATCATTTTGAAATTTTCCGATTTTGTCCTCTTAATTCAACGCGAAAAGAAGGAATGATACGCAACAGCCTAACTTGAAACCAGCCTGAAGAGTCTTGAACCGCCCGGGTCGACGGACGGACGGACGGACGGACGGACGGACGGACACGACGACTGGAAGCAGATAACAAAGAGAGACAGAAGACAGGACACCGGCAGAAATGTCACATTACTACGAGACCAAGAAAAGGGACAAACTGAGGCTGAGGGAAAATAAAAGTGTCAGCGTGTCACGGTTTACGGTCTGGTGTTGTTGGACGTTTGCCAGAGCAGCGGTGATGGAGTTTCGAGGTGAGGGGTACGATAAAGCTTTCCACCTGCAAAACTTGTAATTAATTACAAGAGCAAGAAGACGAGGGCTTCACATTTATACATGCACAATACTTCATCTTATGGGGACTTCTTTATTATAGACACCTGTCTTCGTTAAATATTTTAGCTCCGGTAAACAGACTCCATTCAAAAGCATCAGCCTGACGTGAGTGTTCCTGGCTGGGAACCGCTGCATGACGTCAACACCAAAACGCCATTACGCAAATTCCCTAAACAGTTTTAATACCGTTAATGAATCTGCTGACAGTTCACAGACGCCGCCGGATTATTAAGGCTTAACTGTGCAGGTGTGAGGGATGATTCAAGGCAGTTTGTTGCTGCTTAGCGGAGCTTCTTCTGGATGTATTTATGTGAACGTAACCAGGGAAAATAAAGAAAAATGCTCCAGGCAGACTGAAAGGCTCCCAGAGATCATTTCCTCTGAGCTCGCACGTCCCTCCGCTTCCTCACACTGTAATGTTTGTGTTGATGATTATTGTATAGTGTTTCCGTTGTAATTGCATTATAAACTGTGTGCAATTTGCGTCATCCGTGCCTGGCGTTTAAAATGTAAATGTGACAGTAATGTCTATCCCAGATTATACATGTGTACAGTGGGGTTCAAAGTCTAAGAAAAGCATTGAAAATTGCTCATATTTAATGCGAACCGGGAAATAATTAGAAATTTGAAGGATTTATAAGCGTTTCAAAAAAAAACACATGAAGTTGAGACGTAAAATGAAGAGGACGTTTTTCAGATTGGTTTTTATCATGCAGCTCCAAAGAGTGGATAGAAGGACGGTAAATTTCATACCTGTCCAGGATGTCTTTAAATCTGCAGACTCATAAACGTCCTCGCTGCAGATTATAACAAAGAAAGGCCAATTGAGAAAACCTGCGCAGATCTGAAACTTCCTCAAAGTCATTCATGTGCATAAATCGACAGCATATTTTATACAATGGTGTTCACATAATACAACAAAAAAAAAAGCCAAGTCCCGGAAATTTAAATTCAAATTGACCTCAATCATCATTTTCGCATCAGTCTCCTTTTACAGGTTACGAAAATCAGAGGGTTCACTTTCAGTTCACTCTGTCTCAATCTATTCCACGGTGAAGCCGGACTGAGACGTTGAGCTGGAGATGAACAGAGAAGAAATGACATCCCTTTGTTCCCTCTACTTTGCTGCTCTGTGTGGAACAGAGCAGCAAAGTAGAGCACAAGGTTCATTTTTCTTTGAAAGTGGATCACTCACTTCATAAAAAGGGGTTCAATTATTCACTTCAGAATAATTCTTTAAAACGCCCGGGAAATTCTACAAAATATTGGGTTTTCAGTGGCTGTCTGCGCTGCCCGCCATTCATCCCGGTATTTAACAAGTTTAACAGGTTGTTGGGTTTTTTTTTTTTTTTTTAAAGGGAAAACCCGTCTATTTGTCCAAATGTATGCGTAAATCATTGGTCACACATTTCTGGGACTGACGTAGACACACAGTGACACATACCACGCTTCCTTTCCTTTCCTACTTTTGTGGAAACTGCTAGCGGAGAGCCCTTTTGTACTTTAACTTGGCAGTGCCGCCATGCAGAAAGTCATGGTCCATGAAGACATTATGATCTCGGCCTGGTGTGGTAGAATTTGAATACCCTGCAGAGAGCTCTGCCTTCAACCGCGTCCACCTCCTCTGGGATGAACTGGAACGCCAACCGTGAACCGGGCCTTACTGCGCACCATCAGTGTCTGACCTAAGTAGGGCTGTAGTGGGGAGGGGGGGAACGGGGGGGGGGGGACGACAAATCCCTGTTGCCGGGATCAAAAGCCCTGTAAGTATTTTTTTTTTTTTTTTGCAGGCTGTTGCATAGACTGCGTATAAAAATGTTCATGGAATTAGTCTCCGGGTCGGAAAAGTAAAGCTAAGGCGGAAGTGCCTTAAAGTGCAGTACCACCGAGGGCCACTAGGGCTAAAAAAAAAAACCTCGTTTCAATAGACTCCGATTCAAAAAGCGTCAACTTTTCTCATAAAATACAAAGTCAATTTTTTTTTTTTTTTTTTTTCCATAAGTCACTATGATGTCATTAGTAAAATTCACTCCTGATCAGTTTTCTGGTGGGGTTTCTGAAAATTATTCCATAAGTAATTAGCTATTCGTCCTCAAACGGAGATATGTTTGGGTGGATTGATTGACAGTCCTGGGGTACGGTCAGGTTTCCATTACCAGTTCTATGGTGTCCTAACAACATGTTAGGTGACTAAAGTTGATAAAAAATAAAAATAAAAAAAATAAATAAAAAATGGGTGGTGATACACAGCAAAGTTGGACAAGAACTTTTCTCAGCCTGTTGTTTGTTTAGCTGTTAAAGTTACAGTATGTGATGAAAACTAGAAGCTCCCTGACGAATAACCACCTTCTCTCCCGTCTTTTTCTGTCTACAAACAAAAATGTTTGACTGCTAATGTTTTATTTTTTTTTTATTGAGTTGGTCCTACACATGAAAATTGTGAATTTTCCTTTTATCAATCAGTTTTAATCGCCCTCGTACGTGAGCTTTGTAGTGTAGTTATGTGTCATGCCATGTTGTTGCTGAGTTTTTCTGACATGAGCACACAGCACCCCAAAATCCTATCAAACGCTTACGCGGCAACAAATTCTTGAATGTTGAATCGTAAGGAAGGCTTTATGATGCAGTTTATTACATCTGAGTAATTGTAAAATATCTCTCGTTGCCGTCTATCCAAGTCCTTATCTCTCTCAGTGCGGTTCACGTCTTCCGCGAAGCCCTGGCATCCCGAGCCGGAGAGAGGAAGCCCGGCGCGCCTCTCATTGACAGTCAGGGCGGCTTCGTCCGAGCACATCTCGGCGCCAAGCTCGGCAATGCAGCACAGATGGCATCAAAATATACTGCTTAAAGTCATCATTCACTTTAATGTTGGAGGTGCCTGGCTCGGGTAAGGAGGGGGGAGGGGGGCGGTGAAAAAAGGCTGCAGGTCTCCTTCTTTTTTTTTCTGGACACTAAAAAAAAAAAAGAAAAAAGAAAAGTTACCTCGCATTTCCTCCGCTGACTCACAACAACCTGCTCTGTATTCTCCACCGAGGGTGAAGGACAATAGCTCTCACCTCCACACGTTTAACAAAAGGAGAGTCGACTTTATACTCGGCAATTCTATAAGTTATCGCCCACTATGGTCAGCAGAAATAACAATGCACCCACTTTTTTTTTTTGGGGGGGGGGTGGGGGGTGTCTCAAAATGGCAGTTTTCAGAGAAATATCTTCCCAAACTTTTTTTTTTTCCTTTCTTTTGTCCAAACAAAGTACTTATTCCATCTTTTACTCTGTTGTCCCGGGAGACTCCCCCGCGTGCGTGAAAAACTGCCACCGACATCCTCTCAAATTTCACTGCGGGGGGGTTTCACAGGAGCCCCCCCCCCCTTTTTTTTTTTTTTTTTGTTCGAGAGAAAATGCGGCGTGCACTTTCTCACAATGCCTCGCGAGCGGCACGGGTGAAGGTGCGATGGGGGCGCCGTGCGCGACTCAGAGAGATAATCCTCGCCACGAAGTGATGAATCATCTGGATGCGGAGGCTTAGAGAAGAGAGAGAGAGAGAGAGGGAGAAACAGAGAGAGAGATCGGTCGGGCCAGCAGGGTCCCCGAAAACTTTTTTTTTTTTTTTTTTTTTTTTAAGGAAGACGTAAGAGACACCAAACACAACTCCAATTTGACTTCGCTGCTGGAAAAGGAAGCAGTTGAACCGACAGATTTAAAAAAAAAATATATATATATATATATATAACGAAATCCTTTGTATAATATCCATTTCACGCTGGTGCATCTGGGGAATTTCATTATCCCACCTGAAGAGAAATGCACACTGAGCCTCACATTATGCTTCTGACACCATGAGTCATCAAAAATTGTCGGATTGCGTACCGACAGCTGTTCTTCCCTCAGCCTGTCGATTTGTCTGAAAAATAAAGCTTTACATCGTATTTATATATTTTGTGCGGAGCGGTTTTCATCCTTAAATGAACACCGGAGGTGTCTCACGACAAGCTGTTCAAATCATTTGTTTTCATATAAACACCGAACCAACTAACCACATGTAGTGAAAGGAACTTCTTACAGCGATTGAACCCACACAGGGAATTATCACACGACTCGGCAGTTTGTCTCAACTCCAGAGTGGCATCTTTTCGACTTGTTGTTTTGATTCGACGCTCTGCCGCCAACTTGTTCTGATGCTCTCGACCCCTCCACGACTTACGCAACTTACACTTCCAGCGGCGGCGGCGGCAGCAGCAGCAGCAGCAGCCGTCGTCTTCAGTGGAAAAAGTTCAAACCGCCTTCAAACTCTAAACTACCATCAAACAGCAAAAGTAAGCATCCAGCAGAGCATTTATAGCAACTGCAGCAAAAACACAACCTAAAAGAGGACTATTGTTCTTTATATTCGCCAGATGTCCTGAAATACGACTTCAAATGAATTCCAATGCTCAGTGTTTGCTGGCTGTGGAAGTAGGTTACTGTTTGCCAACGTGTCAGCTACACGAACACAAGAGGTAAATGACCAAAGAAAGAAAAAGTCTCCTGTGTTTACAGTTGTTTTGCTGCCCACGAATGAAGATCAGCAGGTTTGAATGTACAAAGGTTTCCAGAGAGACGACGACAAGACAACTCTTAGCAGTTTTAGTTTAAGAAATCCTTCATCTGAAAAGTGTATGTAGAAAAACAACATCTTACTGTTCAGCACAAAGGAAAAACAATGTTCAGTCTCACTCCTACAGGGAATGGGCCTGTTAGAGGAATGCACTTAGTTATGGTAAGTGGACATAATGAATCTCTGATTTATAGTCATAGATGTTATTATTATTATTATTATTAAAAAAACAACAACACTGCAATCCCATCACAAAAAAAAAAATTCTCACCACCACAACAAGGTAAAACAAAAAGAAAAAGAAGAACCATTAAATGATGGAGATTGTATGAATTACAAATGTGTACAACAAGCATTTAGTGGAGTTTTAGTCTCATCTCTCGACCTTGAGTTTCTTTGCTTGAGTTTGAAGTACCTGGTCGGATGTTTCCTGTGCAGGTCAACGGTGTGCCGAAGACTCCCACTGCTGCTGTTTGTGTCAGGACTCACCTCGAGACAGCAAAAAAAACAAAAACACACACAAAAAACACACACACACACAAAAAAAAATCGAGACATAAATGTTGTTTGGTGAAAGCCGGGAGAAAAGACGCCAACGCGCGAGTGCCACAAATTGCAGTTCTTCGACTCGCCACTTGAGGCCGACTCCCGAAACCGAGTCAATGCCCATAGCGCCCACGTTAAAACGCCCAACTTTACAGCGGAGATAAAGCCTGGTGACCATCGCTAATTTCCCCATTTATGACAACTGGACGGGAGGGGGGGGGGGGGATTTTCCATATCGCTCACCCATTATATTCTATTAAGGCTTAATAGATAATTAAACCTCGCATAATGAAGGGCAGGGCTGCTTTGAGTGACAAGGCGGTAGCTGTGACAGGTGGTTTCGGCGACCGGGCTTCATCCGGTCCGCCTCATCTCCACCCGCACGTCACTTTATTGCTCGGTTTTGTGTCAGCTGGGAGACGGCAGAGTCGGGCCCCCGACGGTGGAGAAGAATTCTAATGCAGACGCTGCTCTTTATCCTGAATACACGCCTTTTATTACTAAGCTATATGATAATCAAGCGTCCCCGCAATCCACGTCTCTCTTTTGTCAATATCGGCTGTCCATCAGATGTCATGAGCTCAGTAACGTCTGTATGTAAACCACTGACAACTCTTTCTCCGTAAAGCTCTCCTGCACTCAAAGTACCGATCCAAAGTTTTGCCGTAGTTGGCGTTTTACGACATAAACATATTCTGGTATTTCTTCAACGACGGCCAACGGCCAGAGTCACCCGAAACTGAGCTTCGGGACGGTTCTTCAGGAGGCCCATTGATGACGTCACGGAGGGCACGTCCAGGGTTTACATTTACAGTCAGCGGGATTTTACCACGCGACACAATACACATAACAGACGTCAGGATTTTTTATAAGGACGATTTTGAAGATCTGACACGTATAATATTCAGAATCTAAAAGTTGTAGTGATAAAGGCCACCTGTCTTCACCACCAAAACAGCAAATGCGGGATTGTGTTTTGGAAGATATGGACGATTTGAAGTGACACGTCGAGACGGCACTCTTCCCTCAGGTGGTTTGCAGTGGATCAACTAAGCCACTTCCCGTTGTTGTTGTTGTTGTTCTTTTTTTCTTTGTCAGCCATCTGCGTGCGTCTAAAATTTCATTTTATAATCAAGGAATATTCATGAGCTTCAAATGAATTATAGCTTTACCGTGAACATAATGGTCCTCAACACGTGCGGCGCACGGTGGAAGCATAACAGTCGCAACAGTTGATTGGCAGCAGCCAACCTACAAGTTCCTCTGCAGACTGAAACCTTCCTGCACGATTTTATTTAAAAGTCGAATTGTGATTTCCGCACGCGGGCTGCGCTTCTCTGCAACTCCGTGTCGCTCAAATCTGCTTCCTTTCCTCCCGGTCGCCCCCTTTTATTCTTTTTTATTCTTTATTTTTTTTTGGTCTGGTCCTCCCTCCGGCCGGGCCTCACAGTGCAGCTAATAATAAGCTGCAATCTCGGCGCGCAGTCTGCTCTCCATCTGGATTCAGCCGCCGCCGCCGCCGCCGAAGGAGGATGACGAGACGGCGGAGAGGAGGGCGAGGTAAGCGGGGGCAGAGGGAGAAAAATAAAAAAAAAATATGGGTGACGCTCGAAGCCACAACGGCGGCGTAGCGCTGCAGCGGCGAATAAATCACCGATGCAACACCCTTCACAGACAATAACTAATGGCTCCTCTCGACACCCCGAGCCAGAGCGCGATACGAGTCTGCAGCCAACAAGTTAGACAAATGAATCCGACATCTGACATTAAATATCCCCGCACGTGCACACCCTCAACCTCGCAAAGCGCAGCCGGTGACATTTCCCCGACTACCTCCGAGGCACCCAAACAAAGATTGATCAGAGCAAAATAAAAAAAAGGTATCAAGTAGGAGATTACGGGAGCGAGTTCCCATTACCGGCCTCCTAATCCGGTTATAAGGATATGCTCTTAATGGGCGTGAGCGGAGACGGTTGTGCGCGAGAGGGAGAGGTCATCCGTCACGGACGGACCCCCGAGCGGGCGAGGGGACGGCCGGGGAGGTCGATGTCAGCCGGGATGAGCCGACCGGGGCGGTTTGACGGATTTCTTCTTCCGCCCCCGAGAGACGTCTGCGAGACATACGGGCGCGGGACCGCGGCGACGCTCCGTCCCTGCTGTAAAGCGTTGAAATGAAAAGCTCTTTTTTTTTTTTTTGTACTTGCAAGCGGAGGAAAAAAATAAATAATAAAATTTGATATTTGCGGCGACGAATAAGTGGATCGTAAGCACACTGCGGGCCTCCGTTAAAAGGTTCAGCGTGTAGGATTGAGGTGCAGAAATGAAATGAAATATTCATAATTATGTTTTAACCAGTGTGTAAACTGTGTTTTCATGACCTTTTTTTTTTTTTTTTTTTTTAATGAGTCCTTCATATCTACATAAGTAGCAGGTCCTCTTCCACAGAGTGCGCCGTGTTGCACCGCCATGTTTCTACAGTGGCCCGGAAAATAGTTGCAAAGCAATGGTCAACATAAATGAAGGAGTTTGTTAGTGTCCTGTTTGAACAACATTGGATTTTCTTGTAAAGTTAACTGACGCAACCTGGTTGTTTTTTTTGAAGCGTAGTAGTGTACTTCAAAAAGACTTCGAAGCCGACCTCCAAGATTAAGGCGCAGCGGCGTCCGAGCGCCGTACGCCGCTTTCTGAATGAAAGTCGCCCGAGGGGAATCTGGTGCGGGGCGCCTCGCAATGAAATATGGACGATCATCGTGAGCTTTCGGGAGTAAAACATACCGCTCCGTCTCGCTCGCGTCGCGGCTCCTCCCGGCGGGGTGACGACCTTAAACGTACGTTTAAAAGCTCCAAAAGAATGAATGCGAAGAAGAAGAAGAAGAACAACAACAACAACAACACCGGATGGTTCTGAAGCAATGTGCTGCTAGACGTTGTCATTTCTAAACATCCACGGAAAGAGCAGAAACGGCGTGAAAGAACTGGAGGGTGCTTAAATTACACAAGGTGTCGCACGCCTTTTTTTGTTATTCTGTGGAGCTACAAAAGCTGCTTGGTTGCAACGTTTTTATTTATTCGCGGTGTTATTTGAAAGAATATACCATCAAAATCAAAGCCGTGTGTCTGTTCCATTTCATTTGGGGGAAGAGAACAGTTTATGCCAACTACTTGTCCGTTTCACATTGTTTTTCTTGTGTACACGGAAGAGTACCTCAAATTTGGGTTACCGACAGTTTGCCGGCCGATAACAGGCGAGCGACCACACGCAGCCCAGCAATCATCTCACTGAGACACTCGCTATCAGGCTTAACAACCTGCTTCAACCCCCCCCCCCACTATAAGTGTACTTATAGCAACCGCAGATTGTACATAAAAGTGGACGCAGCTTCCGGGTCTGAAATATGAGGTCGATGCGGAAGCGCCTTGAGCTGCAATACCGCCGGGTGCCAGTAGAGGTCGGCTCCAAAAAAAGACTTCATAAACTCCCATTCAACTAGTCGAAACTGCTCCGGACCAACCGGCCGAAAGCAGAATTCGAGGCCTCACAGCAGCTGTTCACAAACCAACGGGTGACGTCGAAGCACCTGCTAGAAGAGCTCTGATTTCCCAGGTCCTCTCTACTACTACTTTGTCTTCATCCTGCCAGTTGAGGTCGTGACTCGGGAGCTCCTCGTCGGCAAGCATCACCGTCCTTACGCCCGCAAGAATCCTCCGAGATGTAGGTTAAGCAGGGAAAAAGACGGGCTTCGCCGAAGAGATTTCGCACTAAAGGGGGCATTTTGAGTAGCTGCAAGTTTTTCTACGCGTGCAACTTGCTGCATATTAATGTGAGAAGTTCAGACTTTGTTATAATAATGGAAAAAAAAAAGAAAAAAGAAAGAAAAAAATTCAATCTGCCTGTTGAAAGTTTGGACAAGTGGGACTCGCTTTGAAAGAGTAAAAACGCCGACACTGCGGAAAGAATAATTGTGTTGAAATCTGCCCTCCCCCCCCGACACTCGTTGAAGGTTGATTTTGGTTCAAAAACACTATTCTGCTCCGACAGCCAACATGTAACTTGCTCCATCACCTGTCTGCCTTCCCTAATGCAGAGGATGAAGAGCAGTCATGATGTATTCACCGGCTCCACACGAATATGAAAATCTGAGGAGGGGAGCGAGGGGGGGGTAAGGATTTAAAAAAAAAAAAAAAAAAAAAAAAAAATTCTTTGACAGATCTCGCCATAAAAATGCAACTAGCATGACATGATTTCAGAGCGGAGAGGTATCGCAATATGTTTCTGAAAGCCTTCTCGGTGATGTCGGGACGTGCTCTCATTGCTTCGATTTGCCCAAAGACACGAGCTTTATGAGAATAAACGGCGTGCCTTTGAACCGGAGTCGCGGCGGAACGCAGTCTATTCAACACCGGCCTATTTTAGTTGCATTTTCCGGAGGTGATGTAAACAAACGCTCTTATTCACCCGCGTGCTCCCTCGTGCATTTATTTATTTTATTTTTTTTAAGAACACCTACGCTGGCACGAAGCTGTGCTGCGAATGTGCTGCTTATTAAATATGCAGAACTTCAGCCGAAGGCATTAGGCTGCTCCTAATTCTTATAAACGGTTTCCAGTTTCAAACCACTTTCCGCTTCACCTCACGACGCCTCATATTTCAGATAAACAGTACAAAAAAAAAAGAAAAGCATCTGCTCTGTGGTCTGGCCCCGCGCCTCTCATTTCTGTATTTTAATTACAAACTACCATCTCAAGTGAGACAGACGTATGTACAATTAAGACTCGCGTGTAAAGTCACAGAGTTTCGCAGCCTAAAAAAAAAAAAGAAAAGAAGAAAGGCTCCAATTAAATTCTGGCGCCTGCGTTCCCTTTTATTTGTGCCATTATTCCTGAGCAAACACAAGTAGGTGCACTGGCATTTCAGTCTGTTCCCGTCTGTATTTATTTATTCCCCCCCCCCCGGAGATATTTACATGTATATCGAGAAATGTTTGCAGGGAATGCACTCCTCCGGCAGCCTCCCGGGCATCTGCAAAAACCGCACAGGTATTAGATCTGATACGAAGCCGAACTCGGGAGGAGACGTGTGGAGAGACTCTTTCGGTGACAATGAAAAGTTTTGAAATGGCACCTTATCTAAAGCTACGGCGTTCGGGGCGGCGGCAGTCGGCTGCAAATTGAATTCTGAACATAATCTCAACGAGGATTCAATAAGTAAGATTCAAGGAAATACCAGAGAGCGGGCATGGTCACCGCTGACCGCCTTTGTCAGAATAATCTGTACTTTTGCGGAACCGATGAAATGCGCGGGACGTGACCCTGATGTTAATATCCGCATAATAAAAATACAGAAATACTTTTAATATCGAAAGCGGTGTCATGAATTTCAACCGATCACGTTTTAAATTACAATTGACCCTGGTTTGACTCTATTTATTGCACGGTACTACGTACAGATTGCTGGAAAAATACTAATTCTATTTATTCAAAATTAATTTCATGTGCAAAAGATTGCGCGAAAAGCAAAGTAATCTGCACGGTACATCGTGATGAAGCAAATAAATCTATTTCGCTCTTATAAATAAGCTTTTTTTTTTTTTTTCCTTCTTTCAAATTTTTTTGCTGCACATATTAATTTTGCGCCTACAAGCAGGTGAAGGGAAACCCACTGACGCTTCCAAACCTCAAATAAACATTAAACTCTCCTTGTCGTTCAAGAAGAGCAACCGTGTTAGAAAGGAAAAGTCAAAAAAAAGGTCGCAGTCAGATTCAAGATCAGTGTTCGGTGAATTAAGCAGCCGGATAAGAAAAGCAAAGAAAAGTTTGCATCCCCTAGATAAAAATGAGGCCCGTTGCATAAACAAATATCCACGTTGCTATGGAGATACTGCCAAATTTCAGGAAGCAGGTTATGTCCCTTCGCCGGCGGTAGAACCGGCGCAGACTCCAGTAAGTTAGCCCGGAGCAAAATCTTCAAAGAATTGGCGAGTTGTTGTTTTGACATTTTTGGAATTGTTTTGAGTTTTACAGGATGTCTTACGTAGATTTTTGTGACCGTTTCGTCATCGGCGGGCCAGCAGTTCATACCGCTTTTTAATCGCTGCAAAAGCTCACGGAGAGGAAAAACTACTGCAGAAAACAGCGGCTCCCCCTAGTGGACAACTCTGAACTACAAAACCCCCGGGCGCCAGAAAAATAAATAAAAATAATAAATCATTGCATTGCATTGAAATTAGAAGTTGAGTTCTGAAGAAGATTTCGGGACAATTTCAGTGAAACGTTTCACATTTGGATGGATTTCGTGTCATTCGCCACAATTGCAAAACAGATTTGTGAAGATGCTGGCGTCTTCAACGTAACAATAGCTGATACAGTTCGTCTTCACCGTGGGGTGCAACATCATCTCCGTCATATCAAGTTTACAAAACCGGCGCCGGTTCTCACGAAGCGGGATTTGCGGGTTGGCTTCTTAGCATCAGGGTTAACCCCTGGCTTTTCACAGGCAGCTGTTGCCACGGTAACTACCACTGTAAATCTAACCCGCAAGCTGGATGTTCAGTTGCAGCATATTAAACATTCCTGCACCAGTCGCCTGCTATTCGATTATCGGTTGGTTCATGCAAAAAAAATAAATAAATAAATAGGTGGCGTTCGGGTGGTTAATCTCTTTAGCTTTCTCCTTCTTTATTGAATTCGGTGGAGCCGTGCGATTTACCGGGGGAAATGAAACTTACAGCTAAAAAGAGGTGGTTGCGGTTACTAAATAACCACACGGTCCGGAGCAACAACATGGACGGGGTTCGAAAACAAAACAGGACTCTTTAGTTTTGAACCTCCTTATCCCGCACGGCAGTCTGCCACCAAGCCACCAAGCCACTCCTCCCGCCGACTCGTACAGTGACAAAATGTCGTTTACCGCCTGTTTTGCGGGACCTTGATCGCACAGTCCGGCATCACATAACATTTACATGCGCGCATGATTCACTTTTTTTTTTTGTGTAACTGTCACTCCTCGACAGGCCAAATCGTGGCTATTCCACGTTTTTTTTTTTTTTTTTTTTGTCTAAGCGTGTCTATTTCACGCTTTCTGCCGCGACGCTGTTTTTTTTTTTTCAAGTTGCTTCCCTCATCTGTCATTTTTTTTTTTCAGGAACCAGATCGAATCAACATGACCTGATTAGCAGAGAAGCGACTCCGGGCTGCAGACGTCAAACCCTTTGATCGCCAGCTCTGCATCTGCACGGCATCCAGTGCCGTATACGTCCGGAGCGCCGCGAAGAGGGGTCCCCCCCACCCCACCCCACCCCACCACCACCATCATTTGTGAGGCGGTGTTGTGATTCACTCTTCAAGTACGGAGAATGTGCGTAAAAAAAAACCCCGTCGAGATTCGAATTCAGTCAACGACGGAGGATTAAAGGAAACACCCGAAGACGGCGATTCTGTTTATTGATCTCCCTATTGCGATAAACGTACAAAAAAAAAAAGTTTGATACATTTAAATTACATTTGTTATTTCGTTTGATGTCAAACGTCAGGATGGAGTTGTTCGAATTTGCTGCAGCATATTTACAAATGGAAGATCCGGCGAGCGTTACGTGAAACGATCCGTGAATGCAGTCGGTGGAAAAATGTGAGACTTTCAATCGTTGGTTATTTCGTGGCCCGTAGATAAAAGCAACTTAAACTCGCGTGAGTCGACTCGGTTCGTCCAGAGAACCCACGTCGGCACGGGGAAGAACCTGCCGACTCCACAGTTGCACCACTTCGGGGCTCTGATTGGTTACCGCGTTGCATTCATGAACACAAACTCCCAGTTAACTTAAGCTTTATGAATGAACGAGCTGGTTGAACAACACGCGTCGGACAAAGCGGAGCGTCTAAACAAAGCATTTATTCAAGTTAGTTCCTCTAATTTGAGGTTTCATATTTAGTTGCTTTGTACTTTTGTTATACTTCACTCTGCTTTAGCTGGATTTGACCTGAGATGTCCACCACCTTCCTTCCTTCCTTTTTTTTTTTTTTTAAATCACCTGACCCGTGTGAAATGAGTAAAAAGCTTCAGACGCAAAGTCTCCTTCACACAAAGAAACTAAATGATCTTCTTCACTATTAGTTCACGATCAATCAACTAGAAGAAAAAAATGAATCATTTCGATAACTGACGGATCATAATTTTGGTCACGTTTCAAGCTCGGCTGCTGAACATTCTTCTCTGGTTCACTGTTCACTTAAAAGGTTTTTGAATGAGACGTCTCCGTTACCACTAAGGCAGGACTTTCACCAGCGCTGTGCGGCAACTCAGAATTTCAGCCATTGTGAAACCTGACATGGAGTCATAACAGATTTGAAAACAAAATAATGAGTTCATTGTTCCCTGGAAAGGGAAAAAAAAAAAACAGCCACGCTGACGAGCAAATGAGCACGGCCGTCACAACTGAAGAAGTAGAAGAAGCAAGAAGAAGAAGAAGAGAGGAGCGGTACTCTCCAGCCGCCAGAGGGGGAACGGTACTTAAAGAGACAGTGAACGCACCACAGATCACATCACAGTACAGCAGACGGAAAACATCTCTGAACAAAACACAGCTGACACAACCTCCTTCCTCCGAACAACACACACACACACACACACACACACACACACTGTACAGCCTGTGTATAGGCTGTACAGTGTGTGTGTGTGTGTGTGTGGTTGCTATAGCAGTCAGGCTACAGTCTGCAGTCATTTTCATACTGACAGGCAAAAAAAAAGTTGCCTAGCAGGAGGCCATTGTTCTGCTCAGATGGAAGGACGGACGGACAGGCAGGCAGACAAGACAGACAGACAGGCAGGCAGGCAGGCGTTGACGGGTTGAGTGAAAAAAATGACAACCGGATTGACGTTAAATGGGAATCGAGCGGCAGAAAAGACTCCCATGGTGCTTTGGAGTTCTCTCTAAAGTTAACGACAGCACGCACGTCACAAAAATTAAAAAAATAAATAAATAAAAGTCTGCAACGCCGAGGCAGCACGATGAAAAAGAAATCCGGTGTCAGTTCACAATTAATGAGATTAATAATTGATTTGTCTCTTGTTCTACATCAAATGCAGTGGAGCTGCTCTCGCCGGAATACAAAAAACAATCTTTACAGAAAGCGATAGAAGCTATAAACGGGATATTTCTAATCAATCTCTCCCTGCAGCTGAAAAGATCAAAAACAGAAAGAATTAAACGGTTTATACCACAGACTTTTACCTTTTTTTAAAACATTTTTTTTATTATCTTTGTTCCTATATTTTGGGGGAGAAAACATGAACTGAGCTCAACAACCGTCACAGATATTAATACGCCCATTATGTAAAAAAAAAAAAAATCTGAGCTTGATCCTTAGTACACGCTATATTCAGTGAAGGTCGTTATCACTGCCGACACAGGAGCCAACCAGAGGAGAGGGGGGGGAAAGGAAAAGGAAAGCAGGAAGTGCAGGATAGGAGAACGAAACACCGAATTACGCTTTTGATGTTTAACCTATTGTTGCAGATGGAGCGGGACGTTATCTGTACGACGGCGACCGTGTGCAGAGGACAGAAATCGATATTCAAAAACTCAAAATAGGAACGTTGGGAGCGTTTTTATTTTTTGAGGGCGACATTCAAATTGAATAAAAGTTTGCATTTGTTCTGCACGTTTACATCCAAATGATCTTTAAGAGCATATTTGAGTGTATTTTTTTTTTTTAAATCAAACTTACCTGCATAAACCCATTTTCTTTACCATCCAGGATCTTATCTCCCCCCGGGGTACCAAAAGTATATTTCTGAAAAACGTCGCTGCAGGAGTGTTTGAAGAGTTTTCGAGCGCTGATAAATCCAGCGAAACGTGCCGCCTGATTTTTTTTTTTTTTTTAAATACATGAGCATATACTGTACTCTTTGAGGAGTGTTTTCTGTCCACAGGCTGCGGGAACACTGATGTTCAACTGCCACCTGGTGGTTAAAAGATGAACTGCGCAGCAGATGCAGGCCGTCCCCCCCCCCTCGAGGAGCAGGACGTCGTTAGAAAGTCCACAGCTGCTCATTTCACCGCCGCCGCCGGAGGACGACAGGAGAATAACGGCCCGAATCTCGGGGAGCTCTTCGGAGTCTGTCCGAGAGCCTGCTGCCTTCGTTTTCTTATTTGTCTGAAGATCTTTCCCAGAATTAAGTACACAAATGTAGAAGTTGCTTTCTGCTTTTATTATGCAGATGTAGAACAAAATTGAAAACAAAACAAAATAATTAGTAACTCTTGAATATCCTAATTGGAAAAAAATGCATACACATACATCTTGTAGATGATCTTTTTGCATTCATGAATGAAAAGATGTTCCAATCTACAACAAAAACAGAAGTGGCTTGAACTTTGAAATTCATTTTCCAATTTTTTTTTATTTAGTGAAATGACAACACGCGCGCACACACTGGTTTCAACCGTTCACATTTGACAGATCTGTTTAAAAAGGTACCATGTTGTATAAATTCAGATGGCTTTTTGCCGTAACAAAGCAGGCGCACGTGCCATTTATTTATTTTACAGGTGTCGAAAGTGTATAAGCGCCGAGTCAATGCGAAAATGCACACAACCTGTATTCTGCTAAATGTGCCATTTGGACGCTCAAGTTTCTGCGACGTGACTCCGAATCGGAGGTCGTCACAAGGTCAAACACGTTTTTGGAACTTTGAAACCACAAAAATATTTTCTTATGGATATCCCGACTGGAGGAAAAACACCTGAAAAGTGTAAAATACTGGTGCCAATAATTTTAAAAGTCAATTTTTTTTAATTTTTTTTTTACCCCAGCTACCATCTACAATTAGTTTCTTGATGAAAATACTTTGTGTAAAGGAGGTTTGCTTTTTCACAAAGTGCACCATTGAGGACAGTTAAAAAAAAAAAAAAAGAAGAAGGATATTGCCGTTTTCATTATTACTCGGGTACACGCATATCATAATATGGATTTCACGTCGTACCGCTTTGGCCAATAAAAACTCATTCATCATCGAGCCCGAGCCCCCAACTGGCTGACAAAACCGAGGTGAACATGCAGATTTTTTTTTTTAAAGATGAGCAGCGGCCTCTGATGATGCAACGCAATCAGTAAAACGGCAATCCCCCTCCGGAGGGATCCACACACACACTGGTCACCTCTGCAAAACAAGCCTCTACGAAAGCCGTTTGTGGGATGCGCCCGACGGCTCTGACGCCGAGGATTAATCAGCGGTCAGATGCTCCGAGGAGGACCGTTAGAAATAATATATATGATAGATTTGAGCACATTTATTTATCGTCTTGGACCTCCATGCTGTCCTGATCTCCCCCTCACGAGGCAGATAGCCGCCCTCCTCTGAGCCTGGTTCTGTCGGAGGTTTCTGCTTGTTCAGGGTTTTTCCCTTCCCGGTCTGGAGGTTTTTCCCCCCTTAAAAAAGGGACTTTTTTTTTTTTTTTTTTGTTCCCCCCCCTCCGACCTTACGTGGGAATTGTTGAGTTATTTTGTACAAGACTGTAAAGTTCTTTTGGCGTGTTAAGTGCCGTGAAATATCCTGTTTTGGCAACATCGAAATAAAACTGAATGAGTACAGGCACCATCCGAAGATAAAAATAAAATAAAAAAAAAAAATGTATGAAGAGTTGCACCCATGTTGCTCACCATCACTAAGTCCATAACACAGATGTAGAGCTTCTAGGTTCTCTTTCTTCTGGAGGTTCTTCTGACGCTCTTCTGGTCCAACACAGTCAGTCTGACCAGTAAAGGAAATTGAGGAAAAAAAAAGAAAAAGAGAAGAGATTGGTCTTTCTTCCCGGCAATATATTGACTGAAAAGATGAGAAACACTATTCGTATTTTACTCTCCACCTCCCATTCTGTGTTAAAAAGAAAATCATACCGCATCTTCCATTTTTTACCCAAGGTAAAAAAAAAGAAAGAAGAAAAGCATCATATTGATCAAAGGGGGAAATATGCTCTCACCTGTGAGGAAGCTGCACGCTGGCGTTTCACATCCCCGGGCGGACTGAGGGATGTGACCGGCATAATGGAGGCAGGATTTGGATAAGGATGACAGACAGCCGGGAGCAGGCCGCGCCTACAAAAGAGAATAAACCAACACTGAAGCCCACAACAACAAAAAACTGTGTCATGTAATTTTTGACAGTCGATATAACCTCCTGGTGGCGCCTGCTTATAATTTACCAGAATCAATACAAAACAAACTGGGAAGACCACCCGTTAAAAGAATTGAATATCGGTCGCTACATTCCGGTTCGAATATCCTCCGAGCCGTTTGCAGGACGGTTAAAACTTGACCGCGACTTTCACTTGGGTGGTATAAAAACAACGGGAAAAAAAAAAGATTCTTACTACAAGTCAAATTCCCTATTTTCTTTAACTAGAGATGCTTAATTTCCATGAGCTATAATGAAGAGGAGCAAAAGGCTGCCGTCGTGCTGAGCAGACAAGAAACGGACACGTTTCTGTTGGAAACGGGCTGCTTGTCCCTCCGCTTGATCCGATATAACTAACTAACGTTAAAGTTACACATGGAAAATATTACATTTTGATAAGTGGCAACTAGAATTTAAACATGCAAAATAAATTTCCTAATATTCCAGGAATGGACCCAATTTTTTTTTATTTAAAAAAAAAATCAAATTCCAACTCTTCCAGTCTAGAAATGAGTTTTTAAAATTCCCTACAACTTCCTGATCTGTGGGAACCCCGTTCTTACCGAACTGATTTATTCTGAACGGAGGTCTTCCTGAACATGTTTTGTAGTTTCAAAAAAAACAACCACCACCAAACCAGTTTTAGTAGGTTATATAATCAAAGGACACCTAAACGATTTCTGTAACGTCTAACATGACCTCAATGGATGTTCACGAAGCGCCGACCTGAAGTCGAGTGGCGACAGACCGCGCTGCTACGGGTTCAACTGAATCTCGCCCTTTCGCTCAACGCACCTCGCGGAGATTGCGGCTCGGGGGGGGTCGGTGGAGGCAGCACGTGCTGCACGGGGTGCCCGTCCAAATCCGGGCTTCACCTGCGACCGCTGCCGTGATTTCTGGGCATGAAGCCGCCTGCAGGGACAAAAGGAGACAGAAGGAGGACACGAGATGTAAAAGCAGAGCCAATGATTAACTTCGGGAAGTAAATCGGGACAAAAACGAACGGAAAACTGCTGTCATGGGCAGTTTTGGGTCCCCACCCCCCCAAAAAAAACACAAAAACAAGGAGTCCAACAATGAAGTGGGCCGCTGATCACAGCCGGACTAACTTTTAACTGGGTCATCAGTGACCAACAGAACAACCGTCTGCTCAGAGGCTGCTGCAGGAAATTATAAATCAAAAAGTACCAATTTATTAACACGTGCTGGACAGACTCTGCTGACTCGCTGAAAACAGCTTCACTATTGACAAGTGTGTGACTGAGCATCTGCTGAAACATAATTGGTCTGAATAACATTTTTTTTTTTTTTTTTTAAGATCATCTTCCAATGAAAGCAACCAGCTGTCACACGCAAATGAGAAATTCACACGGATCATAAACACCGAACATTCGACTGGTTCAAGCCAATTCCAACTTCTCTTATTTCAAACTTCAGCTTATTGGGGACTTCAGCGCTCTGGGACTCTGCAGGTCCGATATAAAAAGGTCGTAACTGTCACGGGTCTTGGAAAAGGGAGGAATATCGATGCATTTTTTTTTCCTCCCGTTTCAAAAGGTGACGCTGTATTCTGGGACTGAATGCTCGAGCGCACACGCTCAACCCTCTGACATTATCAAACATCTGCTTTCAGGATTTTGTAAAAAAAAACAACAACAACAACACACCAACAGTCATTTGTCTGTATAGCTGTAACACTACTTTCTTTTTTTTTTAATAAAGAAAAACTAAGGAGAGAAAATCTTCGGGGATGAAAAGATACTTGTTTACAATAAGGGGGGGGGGGAGAATAAACCCAAATTATCTTTTAAATCAGGAAGAGACAGATTTTCATTCAATTAAAAAGTAAATCTAATTTGTAAGCAGTTTGTTCTCACCAGTTCTCAAGTAGGAGTTCACGTCCCTGTGGAGAAACCTTCTGCTGGCGGGATTCGTTTTATTTTGGTCTTTTCTTTGGTGCATCACGTTCACAGCTGCTCAAACATCCTCCTTTATACCGTGAACTCTCCACATCTTCAGCCTGAGAAAGGAGGAAAGGATCCAAAGTCACGGCTGCGGGTCAGATAGTGAAGAGGAAACCACGAAGCAGTCGCCGAGGGACGTTTTTTGGTACAACGATACGGTAATTTGTCGTTTTATCAAAATTGTGCGATTTGGCGACACTCGATCTAAAACGAAGAAATTAAGGAGAGAGAAAATAACTCGTACGTTACATCCAGAAAGAGGCCTTTAGGGATTGATGGGAGCTCACCTGAAAGTCCGGCTTCAGCCAGGCGGGAGTCCTTTTTAAACTCCGCAGCATGGCGTCCCTCAACGTCCAGATCCAAGACTTATCCAAAAAAACAGGAAAAACAACAGGTGGTATTAATACAGACGAGTCGTTTTGTGGAATCATTTTGTGACGTCATTTCATTTAGTTATGTTGTCCAAATTCACTCAAAGAATAAAAAAAAGACCCATATTCTTTATAATATAAAGCATTAATTCACATCGGTCACGCCCAATGCAGGTTTCTGCATCAAAACACAGAGCTCGGCATGAAGTACTATATTCAACAACAACAACAACAACAAGAGGAGTCTGACAAGAGATGACAAAACACTCGAGAGAGAGCCTTTGAAACTCAAGTGACTTCTGGAGTCCGTCCATCATCTTTACGGGGTAAATCAGCCCGTCCCAGCCGACCTTTGGGCAAAGGTCGCCGGTCCATCACAGGACCAACGGAGACGAAGACCATTCACCCTCTGGGCAATTTGGACAATCAAACCAATTCACCTGAGATGCATGTTGTTGTTGTTGTTGTTGTTTTTTGGAGGACTTAGAAGTTTGGAACATATAAAATGATGATAATAATAATAATAATAAAAACAAAAAGGGGGGGAGGGGAGGGTGGAGTCAGATGGCCCCTGTGCACACAGTGTGTCCTCAGGTCGGATCGGATCGGGGCGTCGCCGCCACGGCAGCAAACACCCCGACTGATTAGTGCAACTCATCACTCTCACACCCGCCCGACGAGCCCCCCTACCGGGACGAAGAGGCCCGGGACGAGCTCCGGTGCTTACCTCGCGTTTCGTCTCGTCCATCTTGGCTCGACACGAGGAGGACAAACAAGCGGCCATGTTTAAACCGAACAGGGTTTTCGCTTCGCTGTTCCTCCTAAAACAAAACCAAAAACACTTTATTTCTTTTTTTTAATTTATAATTAAAAAAAAACGACTTACAAAAGCGAGGCGGTTGTTGTTGTATTGAATTTTCCGTCGTCTGTCCCGCGCGACGACTTTTCGCCTCGTTTTAAACAGGAGCGTCTGTAAAGCCGGTCGCTGATTGGCTCAAGCGCCGGGGAGGATGGTGGATTTTTATTGGACAGTTGAAAAAAAAAAAAAAAGTTCCCTGTTAAACAACCAATAACAAGTCGTATGCGTGTCACGTGACAACGTATCGTCTGTATTTTGCATGTCTGGTCGCTAAATGCTCGTTAAAGCTTATTTTTTTACATCATTAACGAATGTATTTATGTGATTTAGCGCAGGTGATACAAGATGCTTCTTTTGCACTGTGTTGTCTTCAAGCAGCTTCAAGCAGAAAAGCCCTATAAACATATCTATTTTTGAGATTTGGGGGGGCGGGGGGATGTATTAAAATGTGGGATGACTTGGTTTCATGCCTCCAAATCCCCCAAACTGTGGTTACATCTTTTGTCCAATTGTCACGTCTGCATTTCTATGCAGAAGACGACATTTGCATCTCCTTTACTGCAACGTGATGGTCGTGTCTAATGAGGGACGCATTTTGTCCAAGAGCAACAAGCGCATAGATGAGCGAGTCCAAAGTTTCATTGAAATGCAAATGCAATTTTATATTAAAAGATAGCAAAGGGATAATTCACTATATCACACAACACAGCTTGTTAGTACTGCCATGGAAATACATATACAGTCTTTTCATATTTACACATCAAGTGACAACCAAACAAAAACAAACAAACAAACAAAAAAAAATCATAAATACCTCTTTTTGTTAACTTTACAACAGCTATACGTGACCAGTATTTCATAAGATAAAAGAGAACTATTAAATAACTGGCATCTTCCCTATCATTTACAAGGCTTGGAAACACAGTGGTTAAAATAATCCAGCATAAAACAAAAACAACAAAAAAAAAATAATAATTTGTTTTTCTCCAGTGAGTAAAATTAATACAAGTCTAAAAACGGTCATGAAATCCCTTTGTACAAAAAGACTATACAACTTAATCAACGCAATATCAACAGAAATGTTTGCTTATATCCGCATGATAAAATCTGTACAGTTTTAGCGTTCCTGCAGCAGAGTTGGAGGGACTGTGAGCCAGGAGAATTGGATACTGGGTCGCTATGATGCTCTGTCGGCCTATACTGTCAACCAACCAACCAGAGACTGTAGTTATGTAGCTGCCAAGACCCTCTTTCATTGGCCTCAGTGCTTCGTCTAGCAGCAAATCAGCACGTCGCTGAGCTTGTAGCAGGTACTTCAAAATACATGGTTCTATAACGTCTAACAGATATATTTTGTAAATATAGCAATATAGTATTTTCCTCGTACCGTATTTCGACAGACGGAATGGTACTCTAAAGTTAAAGCAATGCACACAAAAAAAAATCTTTTTAAAATTCATTTTTCAGTAAGTTGTCAGTGATATATTTCTAAATTATAACCCCTCACTGTCTGATGAGATCAGACATGCACAGTGTTTCTAAGTTACCCATTTGTTATACTGTACTGTGGCAGATACTGTGTAGTGCACCTTTGCAATTACAGATTTTAGAGTTCGTGGATCAAAACAAAAGTTCTCATTTACCTCTAATCGTGTTTGGGCCAAGCGGGATACTCGTGGTTGTACGCGCCAAGTTTTTTTTTGATATATTTACCTCAGGAAGTCGACACCCCAAATAAACACTGAAATATTTGTGATAATGTTACAGAAGTTGGAAAATCAAAATCAGGCCAACGTTTGTGACGCAAAGATGAAAATATCTGACATTTCTCTTCAAAATTCTGTTGAGTTTATTTTCCTTTTTCGCTTCAACGGTAATTTTTTAAAAACTGAAATATTATTGTTTAATCTATTATTTCTCTTTAAACCTGCAGTGCAGTGCCTTTGTCTCCCCCTTCTGCCAGTAAGCGGAATTACAAAAACCCTGTTGACGCACGCTTACGTCCAAGGCTTTATCGTAGCCTACTCCGCGGCTAAGGTTGCGGCTGTAAGAAGGTGGATTCCTTTTTCTGAGCACCACAACCTTTTGTGAAATGGCACGTTTCGTAATCTGAATTTGATCCCTTCGGTCCGATAACATCCGGAAAGTGTAGAGGAGCCGCACGAATGAATTATTTTATCCCAATACAACATTTCCACCCACGTCTCACCAGACACCAGATTATAAAATTCCACATACGGTGAAAGAGATTTATCTGGTGCTGATAGGTTTGATCAATATAATGTCAATGCGATTGGAAATAGCTTGAATGTAACATGCATTCATTTATTTATTTTTTAAAAGTCCTGCACTGTAGGTTTAAAGGATACTTAAAAAAAAAAATAGATATACTTTCCCACCACCCAAGAATGAATCTCGGATGAAAAGTTGAGGAGAGGACATTAGCAAAAGAATTTGGGTGGATATAAATGTAGATAAGGGAACGCTAGTTATAAAATATTTAATAAACACATAATAGGTGTTATTCAAAGGCAACTGGACTTGCTTGGCTCAGCTGCCTTTAAATAAAACTTGGATTGATTTGAATGATCTTCACAGACATGGGAGTGTCAATTTCTTTTCGTTTTTTTTTAGAAATGAAAAAGGCTTCAAATTCCAATAGGAAGTGCTACCGCATTTATCTCTATCAATTTCTTTTTGAATTAAAACCCCATGAAAACAAACCCTGTTTGAGAGAAACCCCTCGTGAAAAATCCCAGTCGCATATATATCTAAAACCTGGCTGAATAAAACCACAACTATCTGCACGGCTGAGAAGCAGTAATGGTAAGTGAGAAAAATTGTCACATACATTTTAAAAACCCTCTGAGAAAAATAAATACAGAGTCGAAGAAGAAGAAGAAAAAAAAAAAGAAAAGAATGAAATGTTTGGCACTTAGGCTGTTACTTCATCGCGGCTTCTTCTGCTTCTGCCCGAGGATCAGCAAGATACTGAAATACAAACTTTTGCAGAGGACGAGTGGACTTCTGCATCAAACTGAGAGGACCCTGCTACAGTAATTTCTTGTTTGATTCATTTGGGGGAGGAGGAGGGGGGAGAGGGGGGCTGGAAATACAAAATATAAAATCAGAAGTAGATGACATCACTGAGGTCTCCCACCGGCGAGGGCAAGTCAGTAAAGTCAAACGAAACAAACATCCCCGAATTATAATAAAATCTCTATTGAAGTGTGAATGGAGAAAAAAAAAAAAAGAAGAAGCATGGGGACTCTTGTGAAGCCCCACCCTTTGGCACTGTCATAAATACGACTCTCCGATAACCGGATCCGGCTGCACGAACTTCGCAACACTCTCATCGTTCTCTGAAAGTCAGCAAAAACCCACTCAACAAGTTAAAAAAAAAAAAAAAAGTTAATAAATAGAGTTCATAAAGACATGAGTGGCATTAGAGAGAGCGTCGCGGGTTGCATCGTCCGAGGAGCGTGTCGTTGGAGCTTCGACCCCCCCCCCCCCCACCAAAAAAAAAAAAAAAAAAAAAAGGGAAAGTTCACGAAAAATTGTGTACACGGAGAAGCGTTCGTCGCATCGAGAGTCTGCATCCTTTAAAAAAAAAAAAAAAAAAAAAAAAGGCTCCAGGTACCGCTGGTGTCTCTCTTGCTCGCTTCCTCCCCAGAGTCCTTTTTGTTTGCTTCCTGATTCCAGCGTGCTCCTGTTTTAGTTCATCACGTTCTGCTGAGGGTGCCGTTGGGAGGACTGTACTGCATGATGTGTGCACAAGTAGGACGGAGCCCCAGTTTCAGAGACGAGGAGTTGTGTTTATGGGGGGGGGGGAGGAGAGTGGGGAGGGGGAGGGAGGAGGGGGCTTAGTCGTGTCTAACCGGGTCCACATGTACCGTTAGTTTACCTATGCGTCTTTGTGTGTTTGTTCCAGCTCTAAATGTGTGTGTTGTGTTGTTGTGTGTGTGTTGATGGTTGGAGATAAGCGGGGGGGGGGGGGGGGGGGCTCCCTCACACTTCGCTCTCGGTGGAGGGCTTGCGCATGGAGACCCAGCCGGTGTCGGGCAGGCTGTGCTGGGCGTGGCGCTGTGGGGTGATGGCCGAGGGGGTCAGGGTGGTTATGGAGGAGCACTCGGACGCCTCCTCCTGCAGGAGCTGCTCCGTCTCGCCGTCGTCCAGCGAGGCGCTGCTGGCCTGCAGGGACACGGTGTCCGTGCGCATGCAGGTGTGCAGGCCGCCCCGGGACGGCTTGATCTGTTTGAGGTCGTCCCAGTAAAGCTCCTCGTTGGACAGGAGACACACGCCCTCCACGATGCGGATCTTCTCCTTGGTGTAGCCTCCGTCCACTCCCCCCTTTGGGACAACCGGACAGGGTTAGTTTGTCAAGAGTGACACTTTATCAGCAGTTTAAAAGGGAAACATCCACCCACAAGTACAATAATTGATTGTTTTTTTTTCTCTTTTCACTCTGCTAAACTTTGCAACAAACCACTAAAAACGTGACGAATACATGCCCGTTTCTTTCCTTCTTTAACACGAACCCTTTCCGCCTTTTAAAAGCAGAATCAAACATTACCAACACACGCATAACCGCAAGCTTTAACTGTTAAAGGTGGACTCGTGGATTAATCGGCGACCGTCTTCAACAACACTCCAGAACAAAAACAGAGCTTCAAACACAACCCATGCCTCCGTCGGCTCGTTTTAGTGAAGCGTTCTTCTGCAGTTAGTTTTTCCTTATTTCAGATAAGGGTGCTACAGGTATATAATTAGCCGCAGCAACAACAAAAAAGAAAAAAAAAGTGTAATGTGGAAATAAATCTGTTGGAGCGCAGTATGCCATAAAAAAAAAAAAAAAAACACAGGGGAGGCGGTGTTATTTTTTTCAGATTAAATGGAGCTATACATGCCTGAAACTGCTGCTGAATTATTATTTTTTTTACAAGCAGCTCACAAATCAGTCCATCAGTGCAGTTTGGAAGTATTTTAAAGGACAGCTGGCGCGATGCAGCACGGCTGTCGCTCGCGGCTTCAGTTTTCTTCTCTGTGAATGAACAGTCTGGGAACTCGGCCTCTGAAGGGGCGGGCCAATCAGGGAGCAGTGTCGGCGGTTAAACGCGCGTTTGTCCCGCCCCTCCTTCACTGTGATTGGACGGCTGGTGGAAGATGACCAGCTTTATAATGTTTCATCTCTCGCTGACCGGAAAAAAAAAATAAATCGGCAAAATGTTCGGCGCAGAATAAACGCTCGTCACGCTGCTGCCGTTCATTAAAATATATATATTTTTAAAATACACTTTACTCAGGAAAAAAACACTTCGGTGGACGTAGGTAGTTGCAGCGGTGGCAGAGTGTCGGCCGGTTTCGACAGATGCTGTTTGGTTAAAATGAAAGCCGAAGTCCACGCCCGGTAGGATGGAGCGTGTGCAAACGATTCTTTATGGATGTATTCATCGAGTGAAACCGGGTTTGGTTCGGACCCGGTCAGGTGTGATGAGTTGCAATTAATAGAGAGCTGGAATTAGAATGGGCTTTTTTTTTTTTTTTTTTATATACATAAGAAATAGTGTTGAATGTAACACAAATTGGACTTTCTCAACATTTTACCAGCAGCCGGCCAAATTTAAGAAGTACTACGAGTTAAATCTGAGTTCTCTCACTGGCATTATCATTTTCAGGCTTCACTATTGATCTGAGAACGATTATAATTAAGTTTAACATCGATACGTGCAGCACCTCTATAACAAACTGCTATCCATACATTCTCCGCACGTTGAAGGTGTCAGTTTCACAAAAAGCCTCGATAGGTAGTAGAAACGCGGACATGCTGCTGATCGCAGAGCTCTGAAAACGGCACCAAACACAGATCTCATTCATTTCTAAACAGCAGGTCGCATGCGGTGAAAGAGCTGAAGAATGAAGTCAAAAAGCTGGAAAGGCCACGCGCCTCCTTCGTGCGGTGTAACTACCTCTCCACGGGGC
The DNA here is from genome assembly GCF_029030835.1 of Brachyistius frenatus. NCBI lineage: Eukaryota > Metazoa > Chordata > Actinopteri > Embiotocidae > Brachyistius > Brachyistius frenatus. The sequence continues at coordinate 1,331,885 of NW_027210655.1, forward strand.
AAGCGGGTCAAAAGATAAAGGGAGAGAGGGAGTTGTAGGGATGAGAGAGCTGCGGTGAGGAAGGGAGAGAGAGGAGGAAGAAGAAGATGAGCGCTCGGTGTCTGCGAGGCAAAACAGCGAAATCGTTTGTCTCCGTCGGTTACCCGCGGGAAAAAAAAACAAAACAAAAAACAGTCTTCGATCATCCTGAAAGTATCATGGATTCACTTTAAATCCATTCATCTATCAAACACGCATGTTGCCGTCAGTTCCTCCTCGCGTCTCCTTTACCTCTTTCTTATAACGAAGCTGGTTGTATATCGGAGGCTTCTGCGACGCCTCGATCTTCACCTCCTGCGTGGACGTGCGGTAGGAGGGGTTACTGTAGGTCAGGTTGCTCACGCCCGGGTCGTCGAATTTGGACTTTTTATGTCTGTGGATCAAGAAGCAGCAAAAAAAAAAAAAAAAAAACCAGAATAGATAGATAGACTTCATTGAAATGTTTCCATTACAGCAGCACGAGAAGATACAGCGAAAGCAATAACGAGTACAGAATAAAAACAGAGTTAGTAAAAGTATAAATACAGAAAATGTAAAAATGCACATTATATACAAATCAAATTTGATAGAATTAACAACAGTGTTAATGGTGAAGGACAGATTTGGCCCGAGGTGAGTTATTGTACAGTCAATTATTATAATAATAACATTATTATTGTGTTATTGCGTGTCAAATGCAGGTAATTATATTCCGTTTAAGCCAAGAGAGTAAGGAAATAAATAAAAAGACTTGCCTGTAAATAATCAAAGCAGCAATGAGGATGAGAATCGCCAGGATGGTCAGAACTCCACCGATCACGTAGCTGATGTGAAGTCCTTCTCCTGCAACAGACGAGACGCGAGTTAAAGACGGACGCGTCCACACAACAGATCCTGAAGTTGTTCTGAAAGTGACTTATGATGCTTAAATTTTCCGTGATGGACGAGAGGGGGAATTGTTGTCGGAAACATTCCCACATTTACCATCTGTCAGCGGTCAAAGGTCTCATGACACTGAATGAATAACGTCCTCAGCGTCCGAGTGAAAATAAGACTATAAACTCAACATTTATTCTTTCTTACCTTATCATGTTGTTCTACATTTATTATTATATTCAACATGATCATAAAAAAAATGAGCTCTTGATTGATTTAACTTGTTGTTTTGATTCAGTTTTCCCCGTTGAGGTTTTAATGTCGTTTGAACTTTCCTAAATGGAAAGCGCCAGGCTGTGTTTATTTTTTAAAAGCGCTACACGTAAAAGGTTTATAATTGCCGTAATTTAATTAGCATTTAATCAGCTTGGCTTTTTCAGGCACAGAAATATCAGAGCTTTCAAAAAAAAAAAACTGTTTCCCTATCATGATTACTTGTATGTTGATGCGAATGATATTTACATGTTAGAAACCGCTAATTACTGAAACTCCCAACGAGCGTCGCCAAATCTAAACTGGAAACGCAGTGAAACGGCTCCACCAAGAGGTGAAAACCCTCCAAAACAACTCTTCCGGCCTTTGAGCCCAACTAATATCAACACAACCGTGACCCATTTCTGTACACGGCACATGCGAGTAAAATAAATGCGTTGCTTTTCTCTCGCGGATTTGAAACTTCCTAAATGTCAAGAGTGTTCCTTTAAGACTAAAAGCCGGCGCGTGAACTGCCGAGGAGACGGTTTCTGCGTGCTGACCGTGAGGAGCCGTCACCACCGTGTTCATGCAGCCCTCTATGTTCAGGTTCTTGTCAGTGCAGCTGTAAAAAAAAAAAAAAAAAGAAAAAGAAAGAGAAAATAAATACAATACTATATATATAATATATATATATATACACACACACAAGGGACTGAACATTAGTTAAACCACCGATGTCGTTTTTTTTCCTTTTCTCTCAAGATAACTCTGTGTGGTCAACTTTTAGTGACTTTACTGCTTTTTAAATAACTCTTTGTGTTTTTCTTTTTTTCTACTTTTCCTTTAAAGGATGACGAAATATCTCCAGACTCTTCGGAGTATTTTGTTTTCGATGGATAAACTATTTCTTACAAAGTAGCAGAACATCACACAACGCGTCGCCATTTGCGTCAGATCTTCCAGCGGCGATGCCGACGCGCAACGGACAGAGGTAAGTCATAAGTGATGTTTGGTTTTGCTGCGGCGCAGCGGAAGCGACGTCAGCGGCGAGCAAACGAGACGTACTTGACCAGCGAGGGTCCTCTGTGAGGAGTGTCCGTCGGAGCTTTGGGGATCTTGTTGGGGACGGGGGTGCTGCTGGGTCCTCCGGCGGGAGCGGTGGGGATGTAACCGGAAACTGGCACAACACGAAGGTAAGACGTTACGAGCGCAGGAACAAAGTCGCAGTAGCCTGCATTTAACCACAATTAGTATATTTCCCTAACCCTGGGATACATGTTGCAAATACAAACCCACTTAAAGTTCAGGCTTTCGACTTCTTCAATAGTTGAAGATAAAAAACAAAAACAACTAAAAGTCAGCACGATCGACCGTAAAGTAGAAACTCCACTTACTGGTGGAGCAGGGTCGGCCGTCGGGTTCGTCGGGACAGGCGCACACAAAACTGTTGGTCTTGGCGAAGCAGAGGTGAGTGCAGCCGCCGTTGTTCATCCCACAGAGGTTGGTACCTTAACGAGAAGGAGGGAGCGGACGTTCACGACGGGCGCCAGACAATCTGAGCGCTTTATATAAAAAAAAATTTAAAAAAGCGTTTCCTCCTGTGGTTGGTGTGTTTTTATTAAAGAGAGAACAACGAGATTTTATTTTGACCGGCGTCAAGTGACGACACCGCGACGCTGAAGAGCGGAGGTCCTTCTTCGGGCCTTCTTGAGGACAACCGTGATGCCGTTTGACGCCGCGTTAAACGCGATTCAACCTTCTCGGCAACCAAAATCATTTTTTTTTTTTTTCCCATGTATCAGATGACATTCAACATGCTCGGTCAAAATCAATCACGGTTAGCTCATTAACATCAAAGTGACTGGAATCAGATTTCTTTTTTTCCAGGGCCTGAGAACAGGTCCCTTATCTCTGTCAGCGATTTTATTGAAAGACGTCCCCGCTGTGAATATTTTTCATACGTCCAAGTCGGCCTCCGCTGACTCGGCGCTCGACCGGCCGACGCCCTTCGCTCGTCGGTGCTTCCCACAGAAACGCTGATAAAGAGGGAGAGAGGGGTCTTCGCCGTCTCCCGTGTCGGGACGGCGTTCACCTCCTTACCTGTCTGCCGGTGAGGCGACACCACTATAATGTCCATGAGGCCCTCCACGTTGGGCAGCACGGTTTCCTTGTTGCGGCCCGTGTGCTTGTCCACCCGCTGGATGGACTTAGTCTGCCAGTCCGTCCAGTAGATCCAGCGGTCTTGCTGCGAGAGTCGGGAGAAAGGGGTTAGAGGGGAGGACACCGGCTTCAACTGGGGAAACGAGGGAGAAGAAAGAGAGGAGAGGGGGGGAAAAAAAACCACGGACAAGGAGCAGGGGGCCAGAGAGGAAGAAAAAGAGGGAGGGGGAGGGGGGCAGAGGGGAGGAAGAAAAATGAGGGTCAGAGAGTGGAAGGGAAGTAGAAGAAATGGTTAAGTCGAATGGGTTCAGTATGAAGGAGCTGGAGGAGGACGGAGAGGAAACGACGACCAGTGGGAGTCACACACGGTGAGCCGATGAGTGAGAGAGAGCAGGTGAGTGGGAGGAGGCAGCCGGGAGGAGGAAGGGGGGTCGGGCGGGGGGGGGGGGGGGTACCTGCGTGAGGGCGAACGGGTGGGACACGGGACTGACGAGGACCTGACGCAGTTTGCCGTTCAGGTCCGAGCTCTCGATCCGGTCCAGGTGGGCGTCGACCCAGAAGATCCTGCAGGGAATACAGCGCGGATATACGTGAATTCTGACCGCATCACCTCGGGTATCTACAGGGACATTTCGCAATCTCGCGATCAAAATAATTAACAATTAATAAAAAATTATTTTATTTTTTTCTGCAACTAATGTCGTCAGCTGAAGCCGTGCTGAAAGTATCGGCGGCATAAAGTACGTCTTTTTCAAACAACTCGCTTTAGCAACAAAAATATTGTTGGCAGACACACGTAGAGGTACGTTACCGCCACCTGCTGGACTAGAGCGTGGAGCAAAAAGATTGGAAGGAAAAAAAACAAAACAACAGCTGTTTTTAAAGTGTGCTGATTTCTTTCTGTATGTGATATAATTGTCTTACGGGTTTAAATGTTCTAATTAAATGCTTACTATCGAAGGAAGTGATTACATATTTATCCCTTCATCAGGTCGTGCTTATCAAAAAATTACTAATTTTCTTTCTCGACAGTTTTTTTTTTCCGAAATTCCCGCAATTTTACGTTAAAAAACTCACTTCGCAAATGACATCGCAATTTTTGAGAAAATCGGCGGCAAAATCAAAAATATTTTGGTCACATCAATCACAAAAACAAAATAAGCTGTTGTACAATCAGGGACCGTTAACTGATTAAACTTTCATAGCGTCTAATTTAATTTACGAGGCTCCCGCGTGGAAAAATAAAAGCCGTCCAGGTATCTCAGACGTGCTTCTCCCTCTGACCTTCGCGTGTCGTAGTCCAGCGTGAGCCCGTTGGGCCACCCGAGGTCGGTGTTGATCAGAACCTTTCGGTCCGAGCCGTCCAGGTGAGATCGCTCGATCTTTGCGATGTGGCCCCAGTCGGTCCAGAACAGGAACCTGCAGAGACAAGGCTGAACTGATGAGGAGACTTTCTATTGTACGACAAAAAAAAATATTAAAAAAACCTGAAAAAAAACCCTGTAAGCTTCATGAACTTTTTTCTTTTTTGAGTCTGGACCCTAAAATTTGAATTTGCGGCCGAAGCCTCGTTCTCTCACCCTTTGCTGGGGAACACCGCGATGGCTCGCGGTTCGTCCAGACTGTTGTTGACCAGGACTTTGCGGCTGGTTCCATCCAGACGGGCCACCTCGATGGTGTTGCGGCCGGTGTCAGTCCAGTACATGTTTCTGGACACCCAGTCCACAGCCAGCCCGTCTGTGGTCTTCAGGCCTTGGCTGATCACCGTCTCCATGCCGCTGCCATCCAGGTTTGCACGTCTAAAGAACAAAGAAAAATGTTAAAGGACTACTTGATTGGAAGAATGTAAAATGATCCTGATTATACAGGTAAAACTATGAACTTACCTTTTATTTATTATTTTATGGTTATGTTACTATTAAATACTATAATATTGCATAATAAATAATATATTTAGCAATTTCTGAGCAATCCATATTAATCTCAGGTTTAAATGAAAAACTTTGGTTACTTCCCACCCACTTCTGGTCTAAGCCCCGCCCACTTCCAGATCAAGCCCCGCCCCATCCGAGTACAGATAGGTACACAGATCATTTAGTTAGTTTAAAGGATGCAGATATAGGTAACAGTGTATTCGCTCGTCCCTAATACACATATAATACACATACTTATAGACACTATTTTAATCTTTTAATCTCTTTACTTTAGCCTTTAACTAACTACTCCTGAAGTTCTGCACTTTGCACGACCGGGCCTTTAAAATGCATATTGATTTATTGGATATTTTTATACACATTTTTCTCTTGTGTTTAATTTCATAAATTTTTGTATCTGTTCTTAAGCATTTTATTTTTAAATCTTCCTTTTTATGTTTGTTATGTGAAAGCCTGTAATTTTGTTGCTGTAAAGCACTTTGAGCTGCATTTCTTGTATGACGTGCTACACAAATAAAGTTTATTGTTATTGTTACCTCTTAGATGTATTTGAATCTTTTTTTATTTAAAAGGAACGGGTTTCTCAAAGTAGCACTGACGTGTTTTTAGTCTCTTTTTTTGGTTTCTCCAAAAAAATGTAAATAACAATTGACATTTCTGCCCAAACTCTAATCTGAATCTGTACTTTTGTTTAAATTATTTGGTGTATTTCTGAAAGTATTTCTGGACGATAGACACCCAAACAGCCCCAGTAATAATAATAATAATAATAATAATAATCATAAAAATGACTGCAGTTAAGTCGAAAAGATAAATAACGTTTTCATGCGTTTGCAACCTGATGACATCCAGCGTGACGTCGGTGTAGTAAAGTTTCCCGTCCACGCTGTCGTAGTCCAGCGAGATGACGTTGTGCAGCTCGGGCACGGCGACGTGCACGTCGCTGTGGTCGTTGGTGTCCAGGGAGATCCGCCGCACGCTGACGCGGTTGGAGAAGAGCAGGTACGTCTCCGGGGAGTCGTCGCACGACCTGCCGTCTCCCTTCAGCAGGATGCCGGTGGGGCAGGCGCAGGAGGTGCCGTTGGGACGAGGCAGGCACAGGTGGGTGCAACCGCCGTTCCTCCGGCCGCACTTGTTGAACCCTGGAGAGGACGCGGACGGAGGGACACGCAGCAATCAAGATTTTCTCTAAGAAACATACGACACGACCGTGAAGAAACAAATCTATAACGTACACGAAACACCCTCCAGATTTTCTCCGCATTCGAATAACGTGACGGTAATTTCCGTTAACACACAACTTCTCCTGAACCTTCATCTCCAGTTCACCTCGTGGGACATAAACTCCACTTCCTGTCCTCAGACTCACCCAGCGGCCTCTCCCTGTCCACCGCCTGGATGTCCATGAGGCCCGGCAGGTTGGCTCGCACCGTGATGGTGTTGGTGCCGGTGTTCTTGTCGGCTCGCTGGATGCTCCGGCTCTGCCAGTCGGTCCAGTAGATGTGGGAGCCCAGCAGGGTCAAACCGTACGGGTGCTGGACCGGAGTCACGAGGGTGTGGCGGTTCTGTCCGTTCAGGTCGGCCGCCTCGATACGCTGCGGAGGACCCGGACAGATGAGCGATAAGTTGGCTGGCAGGACTTCGCGACAATTTCGGCCAATTCAGTTTTGAGCCGTTAACCCTTTAAAAAGGTGCACGTGGCAAAATTATTTCATTCTAATTTGTATAATTTGACCAGTGCATGTCACTAATAATATTTAATTGAAGGGTTCATCCCACAAAATGTGTCTGTGAGCACCCGTCTCTTTGTATTTAGTATTTTATAAAAAAAAAAAAAAACTGGGCGCGGTCTGAATCAAACAACCAATCAGGGTTAGGTAGCACATAACTGTCCAATCACAGCCACTCCGAGGTCATTTTGGGCAGAGAAAGAGGTCGACGGCTTTAAAATGTGGAAGTTCAACTTGCCTCCTGCTGCTTTAAATCTCGAATTCACAATTCTCAAATTACGGATTTCCACTGAAGCATCGTCCTGCATCAAACTGCTTTTTCGTTTAATGTTCAAAATCCTCTTTTTATTGTTTTTATGTCTTCGTGTGTTTTCTGAAGCGATTGTTGTAAAAAAAAAAAAAAAAAAAAAATCTAAACAGAGGTTATAATTATCATTATTTCTTTGTCCTTCAACATGACTTCTGTCCTCTTTACAGTTTATGATTTGTGAGGTCAAAGGTCACGGAGGAGTCGTCCGCTGACCTCGGTGTGAGCGTCCGCCCACAGTAGCTGCGAGCCGGCGGCGTCGATGGCCAGGCCGTTGGGCCAGCCCAGGTTGTTGCTGATGAGGACCACGCGGTCGGATCCGTCCATCGCCGAGCGCTCCAGCTTGGCGTGCTCGCCCCAGTCCGTCCAGTACATGTAGCTGGAGGAGAGAGAGGGTAGGGAGGAGGCGCAGCTCAACAGGTCAGACCCCAGGAAGCATGAGAGCGAATGCATCAAACGAATGTGGCGAAGCTCCCGGAGCCTCACCCCATCTCGTTGTAGAGGGCGATCGCTCGAGGGCTGTCCAGGTTTTGCCAGACCAGAACTTTCCTCATGGAGCCGTCCAGGTTGGCGGCCTCGATGCGGTTGGTTCCCGTGTCCGTCCAGTAGATCTTCCTGCCGACTGCGTCCACGGCGAGACCGTCGGTCGTCACCAACCCTGCAGAGAGAGACGAGAGACGAGAGAGACGGAGTCACGTCACGACGACAGAGTGCAATCGAACCGCACGGTGCAGTGAGGTGTTAGACGTCGTCCTCAACCTGTAGATACGATGTCTTCCTGCGCTGATCCGTTGATGTTGGCTCTGCTGATTTTCTTCAGCGTGCTGTCAGACCAGTAGACTTTTCCTGCAACACACACACACACACACACACACACACACACACACACACACACACACACACACACACACACACACACACACACACACACACACACACACACACACACACACACACACACACGTAAGGACTCCATTTCTACATTATCCAATGGAAACAAGTTTTTTTTTTTTTTTTTTTTTTTTCCAAAATCTGACACACAAACCTCCTTTGGGGTCGACACCGATGGCGATGGTGTTCTTCATGGAGCTGTTGACGGCCAAAACCACATCGGCGAAGTAAGGGATGTCCAGAGAGACCATCCTGATGTCCGTCCTCCGCGCAAAGATCAGGAAGCTGCTCATCCCTGCACACACACACACACACACACACACACACACACACACACACACACACACACACACACACACACACACACACACACACACACACACACACACATCAGCTTCCTGGCAGAAAACAAAGCGGGCTTTCATGCTTTTTAGCATCTTTCTAGAATCAGAAGCTCCTTTTACTCGAAGACTTACAAACCAATTTTTTTTCAAGGATTTTGTCACTATTATTGTTCTCCTTTCTTTTTATTTACTTTTGAGATATTAATGTCATGTAAGAATGGTATGTAATTATGAGGACAGATCTTAAGGAGAATCTTTTTTTTTTTTTTTAATATGATTTCTGCATTTGTTTGTAAATATGTATCCTCACTGAATGCGGCATTAATGTAAAAAAAAAAAAACAAAAAAAAAAAAACTGCTGTGCGACGTCTCGCTCTGTAATTTTCTTTTCGGGTCAGATGTTTCTGAACTGTAACCAGAGATCGTTTCCTTTCGTACCGGGCGTGCAGGTCTTTCCGTCCGACTGCAGGTTGATCCCGGTGGGACAGGCGCAGCTGGAGGCTTTGGGAGCGGGCGCCAGCAGGCAGAGGTGGCTGCAGCCTCCATTATTCACCGCACACGGGTTACGCACTGTACAGAGGGAAGACACAAACAGACTCAAGTTCACCAACCCGTCCTACTTTTCAGCTCAGAGCCAAAGAACCGGAGCGGTTTGGGAGAAACTGGGGCAAACAACAAAAAATAAAACACACACACACACACACACACACACACACACACACACACACACACACACACACACACACACACACACACATAACGTTACAGATACAAACAGCGAAAAGCCTTCTGGGATGCACGATAGAGCCCCACACACATCAGTGAGGTTTCTGCCTGGTAGGAGCTCCCGAGGCTCTGCCCTCTCAAGCAATGATGAGGGTTCGGTTTACCCGTCGGTGTCAGCAGAGATCTGAGCTCAGAGTAAAAAGGCAGCACGAATCAGACCAGGAGATTTTGTTTCCTTTGTCCAAAACAAATCATAAAATGTGGTCCGTAAGTGTAAAGACATGTTTGTAAATGCCCATAAATTACAGGATTATTTCCACATGGGAAAAAAAAAAAAAAAAAAACTAATGAGGTTTTTGACCAGTGACTGTATATAAAAGTGGACGTAGCTTCTGGGGCTGAAAAATAAGGCTGATGCTGAAGCGCCTTAAGCTGCAATACCACCGAGTGCCACTAGAGGTCGGCTCCAGAAAGCCTCCGTCTCCATAAACTCCCATTAGGTAGGTAGGTAGGTAGTTACTTTATTAATCCCCAAGGGGAAAACATTTTTCACTACAGCAGCATTTATATATACAGGAAAGCAATAAAATAACAGTAAAAAATATTAAATATAAAAATGCACAGTATATACAGTACAGTATATATATATTTATATTTAAACAAACAAGAAACACAGACACCAGTGTTATTGTTGTGTGATGGATTTTGCCAGAGGTGAGTTATTGAACAGTCGTATTGCAGTGGGCAGGAATGATCTCCTGTATCAGGAATGATCTCCTGTATCTGGAATGATCTCCTGTATCTGGAATGATCTCCTGTATCAGGAATGATCTCCTGTATCAGGAATGATCTCCTGTATCTGGAATGATCTCCTGTATCAGGAATGATCTCCTGTATCTGGAATGATCTCCTGTATCTGGAATGATCTCCTGTATCAGGAATGATCTCCTGTATCTGGAATGATCTCCTGTATCAGGAATGATCTCCTGTATCTGGAATGATCTCCTGTATCTGGAATGATCTCCTGTATCAGGAATGATCTCCTGTATCAGGAATGATCTTCTGTATCTGTCCTTGTGACAGCAGTGCTGGAGGAGTCTATTGGAGAAAGTGCTCCTCTGTCCCTGCAGCAGGTGGTGGAGAGGGTGGTCAGGATTATCCAAAATGGATAATAGTTTCCTCAGCGTCCTCTCCACCACCTTTTCCAGACTGTCCAGTTTGCAGCCGATGATGGAGCCGGCCTTCTTCACCAGTTTGTTAAGTCTGTTGGTGTCTCCGGCTCCAATGCTGCTCCCCCAGCAGACCACAGCGAAGTACAAAATGCACTGGCCACAACAGATGGTAGAACATCTCTACTAAACTAGTCTTATAAAATTCAGAGTCAATAAAATTTCTCAATGAGTTGTTTTGGCGTTGTTCGCTAAACTCTGTCCTTCTTTTTAGTTTTCTGGCGGTCCATCTGGAAATAATCCCGTCATTAATTCGAAAATAACCTTCAAAGAGACGGGTTTTTGGAGGAGTGTGTGTTTGATTGACATTATTGACAGCGATGACATAAATTAGCGTTATGCGCCTCGGGTGTTTGTCACTCACCTGTCTCGCGTTGGCGGTGGAACATGTGAATATCCATGAGGTTCTCCAGGTTTTCAGCCAGCGTGTGTCGTCCCAAGCCGGTGAGCTTGTCAGCGCTCTGGATGCTCTTGGACTGCCAGTCTGTCCAGTACAGCTTGTCCTCGTGCACGGTCAGGCCGAAGGGGTGAGGCAGCTGGCTGCCGATCAAAACCTGTACGTGAAAGAAGCAGTCGAGGTCCGAGGATGCGTAAACGTTCCTAAACTGGCTCGACTCCAAATTAAATGAAACCAATTCATCAAAATACTGCTAAAAATGTAAATACTTGCTCCCAAAAATAATCTGCATGCAAATGAAAACTTTGTGAGGATAAAAATGAACATCGTAAAAAAACGTCCCGTACCTGTCGGTCAGAACCGTCAAAGTTGCCAAACTCAATCGTCTTCATGCCGGCGTCGGCCCAGTACAGACGTTTGGTCTCGTAGTCGATGGCGAGCCCGTTGGGCCACGTCAGATTGGACGAGATGATGACGATGCGACTGGAGGCGTCCATTCCCGCCCGCTCGATCTTTGGGTTGGCGCCCCAGTCGGTCCAGTACATGAAGCTGCGGAGGATAGAACCAAATGAATTACAGTTCCGCGTGGTGTCCTTGTCGATCTGTTCCTGTTTAAAACCTTCTTTAATAATCTCACCCTCCGATCGGGTCGACGACGATGTCCCTGGGCCGGTCTAGGTTCTCCCAAATCAGGACGGTCCGCATGCTCCCGTCGGCGTTAGAAACCTCGATACGATCCGTACCTGACGCAGAAAACATGGCAGGTTGAAGCGATTGAACCAAAACGCATTTGAAATATAATTCATATGAGGATATGTGACGTGGGGCTGTTTACCAGCATCGGTCCAGTAGAGCTTGTTGGTCACCCAGTCGATTGCCAAACCTGCTGGGCTCTCCAGACTGGTGTCAACCACCACCTGGGACACACAAAAAAAAAGGGACAGCTAAATATTTTAATCTTTTCTTCTCGTTTCCTTGAAGTCTCATGAAGCATATTGAACTTTTGAGGCCTCAGACGCTCTTCCTGCCACGATTTCAGCTCTTGTTTGTTGAAATTGCGATTGATTTTCAGGTTATTCTCCTGTCTGGTGGTAAAATCGAGGAGGTGGAACTGAATTTAAGACGAGAGCATGGACCGTTGTTGCACTTTCACACCGTCCACCAGTAGATGGCAGTATTGTATAAACTTAAGATTCTGTCTTCCACTTGTGACGCTCTGATTCCTTGTTAAGTGTGGGACGGATGAGACACGATGGGAGCTCAGTCAGCCCTGTGCGAGTCACTGACCTCCTGCTTGGAGCCGTTCCACAGCGCTCTGTTGATGGAGTCGGTGGTGACGTCCGTCCAGTAGACGTAGCCGTCTCTGGCGTCCCAGTCCAGCGCCACGGCGTTGCGCACGTCCGCCAGAGGGATGACGTCGTCGGACATGTCCTCTGTGTCGAAGCTGACTCGTCGGATGTCCGTCCTTCGGGCAAAAAGCAGGAACTTGTCAAGACCTGATTAAAGACCAAAGGTCTTCTGTCAGTCTTCTAGGTTTAACAGTGGGGTCAACAGGTGAACACAAAACAGCACTACAGGGAAACAATCCAACCAAGCTGAAGGATTAATATTATAAATCACAACTTTCCTTTAACAAAATTATCTAGAAAGAGAATAAAATGTAGATGTTTTAATTATTACAGTCTGTGTAAGTGTCTAAATTATATTTTAAGCAGTTTAATTGTTACAAGTTAGTGAAAAAAAGAAAAAATGGGATTCTTTAAAACCATCAAATTTGAGTTCAGCACTGAACCGTAACGTGTAATCTAACTCGTTTTAAACTTTTATTAATTAAGAGCTCACTTTACGTGTAATATAAGCTTCATAATCATTTTTTTTCCCACTAAAAGTTTGTTTCCTCTGACAGACTACACCTCGACTGCCTGGCTGATCAAATCAAATGCGTGTTCCAGGATTATCTTTTTCAATTTGGGCTTCTGAACACGGACTGTAAAACTTTGCAGTCAAAGAAGTAGAAGACCAAAAATGTAGTAAAAAAAACAAAATGTAGATCAGTTCATAAGTAAGGAATGTTTTGTTTAGAATCACAATCCAATTTAATCCGGGTTATAAAAAGGACACAAACATGTCTGCGGGTGTAATTACCACTAAAAACGACCTAAACAAATGCAGGTGGTTTTTTTTATACATTTTAAAAAATACCGTAATTTGCGACAACTGGCTGAAATAGTTAGTGTTGGGATTTACTGTTACGTAAAAAAAACAAAAAAAAAACATGGATGCTATGCACTCAGTTATGACACAACTGATGAGGAACTGACCGTTGGCACAGTTGTGGTGGTCGACCTTCTTGAAGCCGGTGGGACAGGCGCAGGTGAACGTCTTGTTGCTAGGGAGACACAGGTGGCTGCAGCCTCCGTTGTTGGTGCCACAGCGGTTTCGTCCACCTGCAGGAGACACACACACACACACACACACACACACACACACACACACACACACACACACACACACACACACACACACACACACACACACACACACACACACATCTCAGTAAACAATGAGTTCAGAAACGTTGTGATTGTAATTTTGATTTTTCTATCTATTAAAACCCAAAGAGATCCTCTCGCCAGTTTCAGATCGATCTCATTTATCCCCTGGCAACAAAGCAAATAAGCAAACTTTCCAAAATGTCGAAGTTGTAATGAAGCAAAACTGCAGAGCTTCATTCTTCTGTTTCTCTACGAGTCAGAGTAGATTGGACTTGATTTCTAAAGCCTCTTTTTCTTTGTTCGGCTGCAGCAGAGTTTCACTGAGACGTGAACCGACATGACTGACTGAAACCCAACGAAAACAGAAAAAAAAAAAAAAAAGCCCGACCTCCTTCTGCCAGCACAGAGGCAGCTCACAGTTCACGTCGGAGTCGGACTGTTACAAGTATTTTATCAGCGTGATAACAAAAACTTTCTCTTGGACGGAGGTCGAGCTCAACACGGGTTTGTTAGCGGAGAGCGCGGGGCTTTCGCTATCACGCTGATGAAAACATCTCGACCGGCCAGTTCACCGCGGGGTCCGACACCAGCGGAACAAATCATCCTGTCGTCTGACGATCTGAGACAACTTCTCACTTCTGTGAAACAGAAGGGTTCCCGTTTCGTGTGTGTGTGTGTGTGTGTGTGTGCGTGTGTGCGTGTGTTGTTTCAACCAGCTCATCTTCCAGAACAGTAATGTTGAAATTCTGTTTGTTTTTGTCGTCCAGCATTTTATTGTCAACAACTCGTTCTACTGCTACAAGCTTAAAAAAAATAAATATATAAAAAAAACCAAAAAGAAGTGGGGTAAATAAATGACCATATAAGGAGCCTCCAAGTCTCATGAATGGAGAACAATGCTGCGTCCCAAATGGCGTACTGGCGTACTAACGCTCATTATTCTGAGTTCACAGTTAAGTACACAAACATAAAAGTACCGGGATGATGCACTCAAAAAAAAAAAAAAAAAACATTTCCAAAAAAGAAGATGCCGGACACTTTCCACCCTAAACGGTCGCCATCTTGGCTATGTGGAGGAAAGGGGGCGGGGCCAACCGGCGTAAATAATTTTCAAATTAAAGCGTTGGGAGGAAGCTGCAGCTGGTCCTGAACACCACACAAAAGTTTCCTTTTCATTACTGCTGCCGGACAGAAGAATCAGTGTGTTTATTGGGTGTTAAACGGAAAACACGTTGATTTCTGGGTAAAATAATTACAGCTGCAGATATTTTTGGTCGCCGATGTGTTCACATGCCGGAGGTTATTTCCGTTCGGTGCAGAACGGCGGTGTGCGATTCAAAACAACGCCACTACTGTTAAAAGTCCTGCACTACACAAGTAAGAGCACTATTTGTTAGTGTACCGAATGAAGTGTGTCATTTGGAAACACAGCACAAATGGAGTTGTTGTTTTTTTTCCGACTAGATAAAGCGCGGTACCGTACAGCGTGCGCTGCCTTTCGTCTACACGCCGTGTTGTTTTCACTGCTTTTTGTGTCACAGCAAAGAAAAAAATGTTTTGGACGCACAAAAAAAAAAAAAAAATACAATCAAAGAAAAAAATGTAATTTTCTCTAAATGGACTTCGGCCATTTCTTTCTGCTGTTCGTTGCAACGCAAACGTTTTAAACTCCTCCGTTTGTGACGCTATTGATTGTTGTCCGATTTCAAGTTTTCTTTCAGCGGTTTTGACGACAATGAAAGAAGAAAAAAAAAATCGAATGAAATCGAACACAAACAAAACAATCTTTGATACGTGTTAAAAAAAAAAACACAGCGTACCGAGTTCTCTCGAAAGAAATGGTCTTTTTTTGCAGCTGCTGCCAGCTGATTGTTTTTTTTGTTTTGTTTTTTTTTTTTATCAGTAAAACCTCGAAACGCGCTGGATCTGATCGCAGCGTTTCCGACCGAGCGGCGCACCGACCTGCGGGCTGCCTCTGCGGGTGCAGGGTGTGGATGTCCATGGGGAAGTG
The DNA here is from genome assembly GCF_029030835.1 of Brachyistius frenatus. Classification (NCBI taxonomy): domain Eukaryota; kingdom Metazoa; phylum Chordata; class Actinopteri; family Embiotocidae; genus Brachyistius; species Brachyistius frenatus. Next base: position 1,347,258 of record NW_027210655.1, read on the forward strand.
CAGCTTGTTGCGGATGATCTCCTGGTTCTTGCCGGTGAACTTGTTGGCGCTGTTGATGCTCTTGGTGTGCCAGTCGGTCCAGTAGAGGCTGTCCTCGAACACCGTGATGGCGAACGGGTGGGGGAGGCCTGACGGGGAGAGAGACGGCGGGGTCAGAGAAAGGCTCGAGAGATGACAACAGTCGAGAAAAAAAAAAAGAATGATACTTTTTGAGCTGTTGAACGAAGAACGAGCTGTTTGTTTCAGCATTAAAGTGCACAAACACGAGACGCTGAGATCGACACCTTTATAATGAGCAAAATCATGATTCTGTGAGATTCTCGAGGACATTTTAACACACCAAAAAACATGGAAAGATCAAAATGCTACTTTTGGCTTGTTCCACCAGCGCTCTCCAAACATCCTCCCATTCTGTACTGTGGGCTCGGCTGATGTCATATCGTCCCCGTTTAGAGCTGCTTTCAATTACGCTGCCTCTCATCGGCCTGTAGCCGCTTTAAATGGTGACCGCAGCGTCCAAAACCAGAGGCGCTCCATTGGTTTTCCATTCATAATGGGACTTTTCCGTCCGGTGAGACTGAGAACACACCTCGAACCGGGTCAGACCGATACCGGACAGATATATTTACCGTCTCAGGCCACAATAAAAATGTTATTTACCTTGTTATTTTTGTTCTTAAGAGATCTGAATGTGGACTTGATTTTTTTTTTTTTTTCCCGTACGAGAGCTGTAATCCAGAAAAAAATTTATTAAAAGCTTAGTAAATGTGGAGTTGTGTCTATTTGCGGTCTAAAAGCTCTTTAATAAGGTTTTGGAGTTGAACAACAGAAAGACTTTGTTGGCAACACTAATCGGCCCGGTTGTTTTAAATCACTTCATTTCATTACTTAAGAACAAGATTTCTCCGAAACATGTGACGACATGAGCAATAATCAAAGAGTAGCTGATGTCACTTCAAACCAGGGAGAAGAAAAATAGAGGAAATGTGAATGGAGTAATGATTCATGTCATTTGTTGGACTTTTGGCAGAAACCGATGTTGACATGTAAAACCTCATTTCTTTTATTAGAAAGCAGATTGTGAAATTAAGCTTTACGGCCTTTAAAAAAAAAGAAGAAGAAAAAAGTTGGCTACGTGTTAAAGCCCGCGACTACTTTTTGTCATTTTAACAAACGGTCGACTCGTGTGGAAAACAATCCCGATCAGTCTGAACACTTCACATTTGCTCTCCCGGGGGGAACATCTGCTCTGCCTCCAAACTCGTCCAAAATTCATGTTCTCTCTCTCGTTTCTCCGGCTTAATCCTCCTCCAGTGAAGTAGCCGCCGGATGGAAAAAGTGATTCCTGCTCCCAGAGAGCGGCGGCGGCGGTGTGGCATAAATGTCAAGTGGTAAAATGGGTAAAAACTGGAGGGAGATCAGAATGCTGATGAGCCACAAGGATCAGAGCAACTGTGCGCGAGTGCTCGTATATAAGCTCAGCTTTAATCATTTTAATTAATTCATGTGTTTTATGAGTAACAAACTGTTTCGTTTAATTCACATGTGGTCCTGTGGGAAGAATTTGAAAAAAAAAAAAAAAAAAAAAAAAAAAAAAAAAAGAGGCGACTGCAGCTGCATTAACACAAAAGATTTTTTAAATTTTTTTTCCCTTTTGCCTCTTGACAATGTTTCTTAATGCCTCAAATGTTGTTGGCTGATAACAAGAAAATGCATCAGAAATAGCAAAAGATATGTCACCATTGTATAGTCTGTCGCCCGGAAAATGTCCCTCGCACCATAAATCTTGGTCACAAGAACCCTGATATTCTTGGGTATGGGTAAAACATGAATACAACATTTTTTTTGGGGGGTGGGCGTCATGCCTTCTTTCCAAAAATGTACATCGAAAGAAAAATACATGGAAACCAAGCGGCAACCAGCAGTGACGTCACCGTGTGAAACGGCCGTTATGAAGCTCGGAGTTCGGACTCTGGCCGGCGCCACCTTGCCAGTCGGGAGCGGTTTGGAGCAGGAAGTGACCATATTTGGGCGAGCCGGAGGATTGGAAACCCGACAATACTACGTCCCTCCCACCGATAGCTGTGACCTGACTGCGCCACAGGCCCATCGATCAAATGGGCATCGACTAAACGGAGGTTTAATACAGTCATTTTTCTCAAAAAGTGCTGTTATTAGAGGAAAGAGGTGAAATTCACCATGAATATTCAGTGAATAAAACACCTCCACACGTTCCCTCCTCCTCACACGGGTCCAGGTGTGCACGAAGTGATGCTGGCTGAGTGTGTGTTCTGATCTTATCCTCGCATGAGGGAGGAAACAGTACACCCTCTTTCCCCTCCTCTGAGTCATCGCCTGGTTTTGATACGGTCACCTTCTTCATTGTCATCTCTGCCCTCCCTCCCCCCCTCCCCCCCCCGCCTCCCCTTGTTTTTCCGGGACAGCTGAAGGAGCAGCTGCGGGGCCGACAGGGCATCGAAACGCCCCACCAAGACGTCACAGCCGTGTCCCCTTTGACCTACAATGCGGCACCTCCCGGTCCTCTCACACCTCGACCGGATCTGTCACACCTCTCTGCCGTGGGTCGACGCGGCAACACGACGTCGCCTCCAGCCGGACAGAATCGTGGCTCGAGGGGATTTCGTTCTTCTTGAGCTCGAATGCAACACGTTTGACGTCAGTCTCTCCTTGGCCGACGTCAAACGTGTTGCATTCAAGCTCGAGGGGAAGAAGGAAAATCCCT